>NC_072039.1:10387368-10687368 GCF_027791375.1 Indicator indicator
CAGCTGAGGCTCTGTGTTTGCAGCTGAGGCTCTGTGTTAGCAGCTGAGGCTCTGTGTTGTTAGCAGCTGAGGCTCTGTGTTAGCAGCTGAGGCTCTGTGTTAACAGCTGAGGCTCTGTGTTTGCAGCTGAGGCTCTCTGTTAGCAGCTGAGGCTCTGTGTTAGCAGCTGAGGCTCTGTGTTTGCAGCTGAGGCTCTGTGTTTGCAGCTGAGGCTCTGTGTTAGCAGCTGAGGCTCTGTGTTGTTAGCAGCTGAGGCTCTGTGTTAGCAGCTGAGGCTCTCTGCAGCTGAGGCTCTGTGTTAGCAGCTGAGGCTCTGTGTTGTTTTCAGCTGAGGCTCTGTGTTGTTTGCAGCTGAGGCTCTCTGTTTGCAGCTGAGGCTCTGTGTTGTTTTCAGCTGAGGCTCTCTGTTAGCAGCTGAGGCTCTGTGTTGTTGCAGCTGAGGCTCTGTGTTTGCAGCTGAGGCTCTCTGTTTGCAGCTGAGGCTCTGTGTTGTTTGCAGCTGAGGCTCTGTGTTAGCAGCTGAGGCTCTGTGTTAGCAGCTGAGGCTCTGTGTTGTTTGCAGCTGAGGCTCTGTGTTAGCAGCTGAGGCTCTGTGTTGTTTGCAGCTGAGGCTCTGTGTTGTTTGCAGCTGAGGCTCTGTGTTGTTTGCAGCTGAGGCTCTGTGTTGTTTGCAGCTGAGGCTCTCTGTTTGCAGCTGAGGCTCTGTGTTGTTTGCAGCTGAGGCTCTCTGTTAACAGCTGAGGCTCTCTGTTAGCAGCTGAGGCTCTGTGTTTGCAGCTGAGGCTCTGTGTTAGCAGCTGAGGCTCTGTGTTGTTTGCAGCTGAGGCTCTCTGTTAGCAGCTGAGGCTCTCTGTTAGCAGCTGAGGCTCTCTGTTAGCAGCTGAGGCTCTGTGTTAGGAGCTGAGGCTCTGTGTTTGCAGCTGAGGCTCTGTGTTAGCAGCTGAGGCTCTGTGTTGTTTGCAGCTGAGGCTCTGTGTTTGCAGCTGAGGCTCTGTGTTAGCAGCTGAGGCTCTGTGTTGTTTGCAGCTGAGGCTCTGTGTTAGCAGCTGAGGCTCTGTGTTGTTTTCAGCTGAGGCTCTGTGTTAGGAGCTGAGGCTCTGTGTTTGCAGCAGAGGCTCTGTGTTAGCAGCTGAGGCTCTGTGTTAGCAGCTGAGGCTCTCTGTTAGCAGCTGAGGCTCTGTGTTAGCAGCTGAGGCTCTGTGTTGTTTTCAGCTGAGGCTCTGTGTTAGGAGCTGAGGCTCTGTGTTTGCAGCAGAGGCTCTGTGTTAGCAGCTGAGGCTCTGTGTTGTTTGCAGCTGAGGCTCTCTGTTAGCAGCTGAGGCTCTGTGTTGTTTGCAGCTGAGGCTCTCTGTTAGCAGCTGAGGCTCTGTGTTGTTTGCAGCTGAGGCTCTCTGTTAGCAGCTGAGGCTCTGTGTTGTTTGCAGCTGAGGCTCTCTGTTAGCAGCTGAGGCTCTCTGTTAGCAGCTGAGGCTCTGTGTTGTTTGCAGCTGAGGCTCTGTGTTTGCAGCTGAGGCTCTGTGTTAGCAGCTGAGGCTCTGTGTTGTTAGCAGCTGAGGCTCTCTGTTAGCAGCTGAGGCTCTGTGTTAGGAGCTGAGGCTCTGTGTTTGCAGCTGAGGCTCTGTGTTAGCAGCTGAGGCTCTGTGTTATCAGCTGAGGCTCTGTGTTGTTTGCAGCTGAGGCTCTGTGTTAGCAGCTGAGGCTCTGTGTTTGCAGCTGAGGCTCTGTGTTTGCAGCTGAGGCTCTGTGTTAGCAGCTGAGGCTCTGTGTTGTTAGCAGCTGAGGCTCTCTGTTAGCAGCTGAGGCTCTGTGTTAGGAGCTGAGGCTCTGTGTTTGCAGCTGAGGCTCTGTGTTAGCAGCTGAGGCTCTGTGTTATCAGCTGAGGCTCTGTGTTGTTTGCAGCTGAGGCTCTGTGTTAGCAGCTGAGGCTCTGTGTTTGCAGCTGAGGCTCTCTGTTAGCAGCTGAGGCTCTGTGTTGTTTGCAGCTGAGGCTCTGTGTTAGCAGCTGAGGCTCTGTGTTGTTTTCAGCTGAGGCTCTGTGTTAGGAGCTGAGGCTCTGTGTTTGCAGCAGAGGCTCTCTGTTAGCAGCTGAGGCTCTGTGTTGTTTGCAGCTGAGGCTCTCTGTTAGCAGCTGAGGCTCTGTGTTAGCAGCTGAGGCTCTGTGTTTGCAGCTGAGGCTCTCTGTTAGCAGCTGAGGCTCTGTGTTGTTTGCAGCTGAGGCTCTCTGTTTGCAGCTGAGGCTCTGTGTTAGCAGCTGAGGCTCTGTGTTAGCAGCTGAGTCTCTGTGTTTGCAGCTGAGGCTCTGTGTTGGCAGCTGAGGCTCTGTGTTAGCAGCTGAGGCTCTGTGTTAGCAGCTGAGGCTCTGTGTTGTTTGCAGCTGAGGCTCTGTGTTAACAGCTGAGGCCCTGTGTTGTTTGCAGCTGAGGCTCTGTGTTAGCAGCTGAGGCCCTGTGTTGTTTGCAGCTGAGGATCTGTGTTGTTAGCAGCTGAGGCTCTGTGTTAGCAGCTGAGGCTCTGTGTTGTTTGCAGCTGAGGCTCTGTGTTAGCAGCTGAGGCTCTGTGTTAGCAGCTGAGGCTCTCTGTTAGCAGCTGAGGCTCTGTGTTGTTTGCAGCTGAGGCTCTGTGTTAGCAGCTGAGGCTCTGTGTTAGCAGCTGAGGCTCTGTGTTGTTTGCAGCTGAGGCTCTGTGTTAGCAGCTGAGGCTCTGTGTTAGCAGCTGAGGCTCTGTGTTGTTTGCAGCTGAGGCTCTGTGTTAGCAGCTGAGGCTCTGTGTTAGCAGCTGAGGCTCTGTGTTGTTTGCAGCTGAGGCTCTGTGTTAACAGCTGAGGCCCTGTGTTGTTTGCAGCTGAGGATCTGTGTTGTTAGCAGCTGAGGCTCTGTGTTAGCAGCTGAGGCTCTGTGTTGTTTGCAGCTGAGGCTCTGTGTTAGCAGCTGAGGCTCTGTGTTAGCAGCTGAGGCTCTGTGTTGTTAGCAGCTGAGGCTCTGTGTTAGCAGCTGAGGCTCTCTGTTAGCAGCTGAGGCTCTGTGTTTGCAGCTGAGGCTCTGTGTTAACAGCTGAGGCTCTGTGTTAGCAGCTGAGGCTCTGTGTTAGCAGCTGAGGCTCTGTGTTAACAGCTGAGGCTCTGTGTTAGCAGCTGAGGCTCTGTGTTTGCAGCTGAGGCTCTGTGTTTGCAGCTGAGGCTCTGTGTTAGCAGCTGAGGCTCTGTGTTGTTTGCAGCTGAGGCTCTGTGTTTGCAGCTGAGGCTCTGTGTTGTTAGCAGCTGAGGCTCTCTGTTAGCAGCTGAGGCTCTGTGTTAGCAGCTGAGGCTCTGTGTTGTTTGCAGCTGAGGCTCTGTGTTTGCAGCTGAGGCTCTGTGTTGTTAGCAGCTGAGGCTCTCTGTTAGCAGCTGAGGCTCTGTGTTAGCAGCTGAGGCTCTCTGTTAGCAGCTGAGGCTCTGTGTTGTTTGCAGCTGAGGCTCTGTGTTTGCAGCTGAGGCTCTCTGTTAGCAGCTGAGGCCCTGTGTTGTTAGCAGCTGAGGCTCTGTGTTGTTTGCAGCTGAGGCTCTGTGTTTGCAGCTGAGGCTCTGTGTTTGCAGCTGAGGCTCTCTGTTAGCAGCTGAGGCTCTGTGTTTGCAGCTGAGGCTCTGTGTTGTTAGCAGCTGAGGCTCTGTGTTAGCAGCTGAGGCTCTGTGTTTGCAGCTGAGGCTCTGTGTTTGCAGCTGAGGCTCTGTGTTAGCAGCTGAGGCTCTGTGTTGTTAGCAGCTGAGGCTCTGTGTTAGCAGCTGAGGCTCTGTGTTGTTAGCAGCTGAGGCTCTGTGTTAGCAGCTGAGGCTCTCTGTTAGCAGCTGAGGCTCTCTGTTAGCAGCTGAGGCTCTGTGTTAGCAGCTGAGGCTCTGTGTTAACAGCTGAGGCTCTGTGTTTGCAGCTGAGGCTCTGTGTTTGCAGCTGAGGCTCTGTGTTAGCAGCTGAGGCTCTGTGTTGTTAGCAGCTGAGGCTCTGTGTTAGCAGCTGAGGCTCTGTGTTGTTAGCAGCTGAGGCTCTGTGTTAGCAGCTGAGGCTCTCTGTTAGCAGCTGAGGCTCTGTGTTTGCAGCTGAGGCTCTGTGTTAGCAGCTGAGGCTCTCTGCAGCTGAGGCTCTGTGTTAGCAGCTGAGGCTCTGTGTTGTTTTCAGCTGAGGCTCTGTGTTTGCAGCTGAGGCTCTCTGTTTGCAGCTGAGGCTCTGTGTTGTTTGCAGCTGAGGCTCTGTGTTAGCAGCTGAGGCTCTGTGTTAGCAGCTGAGGCTCTGTGTTGTTTGCAGCTGAGGCTCTGTGTTGTTTGCAGCTGAGGCTCTGTGTTGTTTGCAGCTGAGGCTCTCTGTTTGCAGCTGAGGCTCTGTGTTGTTTGCAGCTGAGGCTCTGTGTTAGCAGCTGAGGCTCTGTGTTAGCAGCTGAGGCTCTGTGTTGTTTTCAGCTGAGGCTCTCTGTTAGCAGCTGAGGCTCTGTGTTGTTTGCAGCTGAGGCTCTGTGTTTGCAGCTGAGGCTGTTTGCAGCTGAGGCTCTGTGTTGTTTGCAGCTGAGGCTCTGTGTTGTTTGCAGCTGAGGCTCTGTGTTAGCAGCTGAGGCTCTGTGTTGTTTGCAGCTGAGGCTCTGTGTTGTTTGCAGCTGAGGCTCTGTGTTGTTTGCAGCTGAGGCTCTCTGTTAGCAGCTGAGGCTCTGTGTTAGCAGCTGAAGCTCTGTGTTGTTTGCAGCTGAGGCTCTCTGTTAGCAGCTGAGGCTCTGTGTTGTTTGCAGCTGAGGCTCTGTGTTTGCAGCTGAGGCTCTCTGTTAGCAGCTGAGGCTCTGTGTTAGGAGCTGAGGCTCTCTGTTAGCAGTTGAGGCTCTGTGTTGTTTGCAGCTGAGGCTCTCTGTTAGCAGCTGAGGCTCTCTGTTAGCAGCTGAGGCTCTGTGTTGTTTGCAGCTGAGGCTCTCTGTTAGCAGCTGAGGCTCTCTGTTAGCAGCTGAGGCTCTGTGTTAGCAGCTGAGGCTCTGTGTTGTTTGCAGCTGAGGCTCTCTGTTAGCAGCTGAGGCTCTGTGTTGTTTGCAGCTGAGGCTCTCTGTTAGCAGCTGAGGCTCTCTGTTAGCAGCTGAGGCTCTCTGTTAGCAGCTGAGGCTCTGTGTTGTTTGCAGCTGAGGCTCTGTGTTGTTTGCAGCTGAGGCTCTCTGTTAGCAGCTGAGGCTCTGTGTTGTTTGCAGCTGAGGCTCTGTGTTTGCAGCTGAGGCTCTCTGTTTGCAGCTGAGGCTCTGTGTTGTTTGCAGCTGAGGCTCTGTGTTAGCAGCTGAGGCTCTGTGTTAGCAGCTGAGGCTCTGTGTGTTTGCAGCTGAGGCTCTGTGTTGTTGCAGCTGAGGCTCTGTGTTGTTTGCAGCTGAGGCTCTCTGTTTGCAGCTGAGGCTCTGTGTTGTTTGCAGCTGAGGCTCTGTGTTGTTTGCAGCTGAGGCTCTGTGTTAGCAGCTGAGGCTCTGTGTTAGCAGCTGAGGCTCTGTGTTGTTTGCAGCTGAGGCTCTCTGTTAGCAGCTGAGGCTCTCTGTTAGCAGCTGAGGCTCTGTGTTGTTTGCAGCTGAGGCTCTGTGTTTGCAGCTGAGGCTCTGTGTTGTTTGCAGCTGAGGTTCTGTGTTGTTTGCAGCTGAGGCTCTGTGTTTTCAGCTGAGGCTCTGTGTTAGCAGCTGAGGCTCTCTGTTTGCAGCTGAGGCTCTGTGTTGTTAGCAGCTGAGGCTCTGTGTTGTTTGCAGCTGAGGTTCTGTGTTGTTTGCAGCTGAGGCTCTGTGCACCAAAGCTCTGCTGGTGTCCCCCAGCCTGGGTTGGATGAGTGCCTGTCAGAGAATCCCAGCGTGGTAGGGGTTGGAAGGGACCTCTGGAGATGATCTAATGCAACCCTACTGAACTCCTCCCTGCCTGGAGCACCCCAGGAACCACAGTGGCTGTAGAGTGCCTCAAGCAGTGACTCTGCAGGTGTCCCTGTCCCCAAAGCTGGGCTGTGTGCAGGTGGGGCCAGACCTTTTGCCAGATTCTCTTGGCCCTTCAGTGCTTTAAAGAAAAAAATCACAGAAACCACAGAAAAATCATGGAATGGCTTCAGTAGGAAGGGACCTCCAGAGGTCACCCAGTCCAACCCTCCCTGCAGTCAGCAGGGACATCCTCCACTAGCTCAGGGTGCCTAGACCCCCATTGACCCTGACCTTGAATATCTCCAGGGATGGGGCCTCAGCTACCTCCCTGGGCAACCTGTTCCAGTGTTCCACCACCCTCATGGTAAAGAACTTCCTCCTGATGCCCAACCTAAAATCTGCTCTCCTCTCATTGAAAACCATTGCCCCTCAAACCCCCAAAGCAAACTGCAAAGCTTGCAGTGAGTCAGAGGTGAAGCTGCACTCAGAGCACAGGTCCTGCCTGCAGACCTCGGGGCCAGGACAAGCTGGAGGGAATCCCTGTGGAGCACAGGACGTAGGAGGAAGCTGGGTTTGGCCAGTCTGGAGGGGAGCAGGCTCAAGGGAGCCTCACTATGGGCTTCAGCTGTCCCATGGGAGAGCAGGGAGAGCCAGAGCCTCTTCTGAAGGCACAGGGTAAGGACCAGAGCTGATGGACCAGATGTGCTGCAAAGAAAATTCCTCTTAGATGCAAGAAAGCCACCATGAGAGTGGTGCAGTGCTGGCACAGGGCCCAGACAAGGAGCTGGAGCTGCATCCTTGGAAGTAGCACTCACTTAAGCAAAGCCCTGAGCAACCTCCCCTGGCCATCAAGGTAGCCTTGAGGAACTTCCCCTGGCCATCAAGGTAGCCTTGAGGAACTTCCCCTGGCCATCAAGGTAGCCTGGAGGAACCTCCCCTGGCCATCAAGGTAGCCTTGAGGAACTTCCCCTGGCCATCAAGGTAGCCTGGAGGAACCTCCCCTGGCCATCAAGGTAGCCTTGAGGAACTTCCCCTGGCCATCAAGGTAGCCTTGAGGAACTTCCCCTGGCCATCAAGGTAGCCTGGAGGAACCTCCCCTGGACATCAAGGGAGCCTTGCACAACCTTCCCTGACTTTTAAGGCAGCTTTGAGGAAGCTCCCCTGGCTTTTGAGGTAGCCTTGAGGAACCTCCCCTAGCCTTTAAGGTAACTTTGAGGAACCTCCCTGACTTTTGAGGTAGCCTTGAGCAACCTTCCCTGGCCTTCAAGGTAGCCTTGAGAAACTTTCCCTGGCTTTCAAGGCAGCCTTGAGCAACCTCCTTGTGGCTTTTGAGGTAACCCTGCTATGGGCAGCTGGGACACACCAGAGACTCAGGAGGTGCTCCCATCCCACACCTTTCTGTGCTGTGTGAGCTCAGCAGGTTTGGGACAGAAGCAGAGGACCTGCCTGAGGTGGCAGCAGCAGTAGCAGCAGCAGCAAAAGCAGCAGCAGCAGCAAAAGCAGCAGCAGCAGCAGCAAAAGCAGCAAAAGCAGCAGCAGCAGCAGCAGCAGCAAAAGCAGCAAAAGCAGCAGCAGCAGCAGCAAAAACAGCAGCAGCAGTAGCAGCAGCAAAAACAGCAGCAGCAGCAGCAGAGGGCCAGCAGAGCAGCCCTGCTCTGGAGCACAGGGGCAGTATCTGGGTCCCTCATCTGCTGCATCATGCAGCCCCCCCCGGACAGAGGGGGAGGTCAGAGCCCAGTGGGGCAGTTGGTGCAGATCTCTGCAGCTGATAGCTGCATTGCACAACTGGCAACTTGCTTCACTGCTCTCCAGCCTGCTTCAGGAAGCAGGAGAGTGGCAGGGTTTGAGAGGACTCTTGGCTGCTCACCTGGAGATCACAGCCCTGCTGCCAGGGGATGGTGTGTGGCCAGGGGTATTGGTGAGCCTGCTGCTGAGCACCAGCACAAGCACCAAGCCCTTGTGCTCACCACCTTCAGCAGCAAAGACCACACAGAATCATCTGTGGTCTGTTTGGGTTGGAAGGGACCTCCAAAGGTCATCCAGACCAAGCCCTCTGCACACAGAATGAACCAGGCTGGAAAAGACCTTCAAGAGCATCCAGTCCAACCCATCACCCAGCACCATTCATCAACTAACCCATGGCTCTCAGTGCCTCATCCAGCCTGATTTGAAACACTTCCAGGGATGGTGACTCCACCACCTCCCTGGGCAGCACATTCCAATGGCAAATCTCCCTTTCTGTGAAGAATTTCTCCCTCAGGGACATCCTCAAGCAGACCAGGTGCTGCTCCTCTGGAGTGAGGAAACAAGAGCATGTCAGGGAGTCACAGAACCACTGGGGTTGGAAAAGACTTTCCAGATCACTGACTCCAACCATGCTCTAGCTCTGCCAAGTCTGGTGCTGAGCCATGGCCCTCAGCACCACATCTGCACAGCTTTGAAACACCTCCAGGGATGGGGATTCAACCACCTCCCCTGGGCAGCCTGTGCCAGTCTTTGAGAACCCTTTCAGTGAGGAAGTTTCTCCTCACATCCAACCTAGACCTCCCCTGGTGCAACTTGAGGCCATTTCCTCTCATCCTTTCACTTGTTCCTAGAGAGAAGAGACTGACCCCCAGCTGGCTCCAACCTCCTCCAGCACCTCAGAGCAGAGATGTGCCATCAGCACCTGGGGCACAGCAGAGGGTGCAAAGGAGAGGGGTTCAAAGCAGAGGGTGAAAAGCAGAGGGTGCAAAGCAGAGGGTGAAAAGCAGAGGGGTTCAAAGCAGAGGGGTTCAAAGCAGAGGGCTTCAAAGCAGAGGGGTTCAAAGCAGAGGGTGAAAAGCAGAGGGGTTCAAAGCAGAGGGTGAAAAGCAGAGGGGTTCAAAGCAGAAGGTGCAAAGCAGAGGGGTTCAAAGCAGAGGGCTTCAAAGCAGAAGGGTTCAAAGCAGAGGGTGAAAAGCAGAGGGTGAAAAGCAGAGGGGTGCAAAGCAGAGGGTGAAAAGCAGAGGGTGAAAAGCAGAGGGTGCAAAGCAGAGGGCTTCAAAGCAGAGGGGTGCAAAGGAGAGGGTGAAAAGCAGAGGGGTTCAAAGCAGAGGGGTGCAAAGGAGAGGGGTTCAAAGCAGAGGGTGAAAAGCAGAGGGGTTCAAAGCAGAGGGTGCAAAGCAGAGGGCTTCAAAGCAGAGGGTGCAAAGCAGAGGGGTTCAAAGCAGAAGGTGCAAAGCAGAGGGGTTCAAAGCAGAGGGCTTCAAAGCAGAGGGTGCAAAGCAGAGGGGTTCAAAGCAGAGGGTGAAAAGCAGAGGGGTTCAAAGCAGAGGGTGCAAAGCAGAGGGCTTCAAAGCAGAGGGGTGCAAAGGAGAGGGTGAAAAGCAGAGGGTGCAAAGCAGAGGGTGCAAAGCAGAGGGTGCAAAGCAGAGGGGTTCAAAGCAGAGGGGTGCAAAGCAGAGGGGTGCAAAGCAGAGGGGTGCAAAGCAGAGGGGTTCAAAGCAGAGGGTGAAAAGCAGAGGGGTTCAAAGCAGAGGGCTTCAAAGCAGAGGGTTCAAAGCAGAGGGTGAAAAGCAGAGGGTGAAAAGCAGAGGGTGCAAAGCAGAGGGTGAAAAGCAGAGGGGTGCAAAGCAGAGGGCTTCAAAGCAGAGGGGTTCAAAGCAGAGGGTGAAAAGCAGAGGGTGAAAAGCAGAGGTGTGCAAAGCAGAGGGTGAAAAGCAGAGGGTGAAAAGCAGAGGGGTGCAAAGCAGAGGGTAAAAAGCAGAGGGTGCAAAGCAGAGGGTGCAAAGCAGAGGGGTGCAAAGGAGAGGGTGAAAAGCAGAGGGTGCAAAGCAGAGGGTGAAAAGCAGAGGGGTGCAAAGCAGAGGGGTGCAAAGCAGAGGGGTTCAAAGCAGAGGGTGCAAAGCAGAGGGTGAAAAGCAGAGGGTGCAAAGCAGAGGGGTGCAAAGGAGAGGGTGCAAAGCAGAGGGGTGCAAAGGAGAGGGTGAAAAGCAAAGGGGTGCAAAGCAGAGGGGTTCAAAGCAGAGGGTTCAAAGCAGAGGGCTTCAAAGCAGAGGGTGCAAAGCAGAGGAGTGCAAAGCAGAGGGGTGCAAAGCAGAGGGGTTCAAAGCAATGGGGTGCAAAGCAAAGGAGTGCAAAGTAGAGGGTGAAAAGCAGAGGGGTGCAAAGCAGAGGGGTGAAAAGCAGAGGGGTTCAAAGCAGAGGGTGCAAAGCAGAGGGTGCAAAGCAGAGGGGTGCAAAGCAGAGGGGTTCAAAGCAAAGGGGTGAAAAGCAGAGGAGTGCAAAGCAGAGGGTGAAAAGCAGAGGGGTGCAAAGCAGAGGGGTGAAAAGCAGAGGGTGCAAAGCAGAGGGCTTCAAAGCAGAGGGTGCAAAGGAGAGGGTGAAAAGCAGAGGGGTTCAAAGCAGAAGGTGCAAAGCAGAGGGGTTCAAAGCAGAGGGTGCAAAGCAGAGGGTGCAAAGCAGAGGGCTTCAAAGCAGAGGGTGCGAAGCAGAGGGTGCAAAGCAGAGGGGTTCAAAGCAAAGGGGTGCAAAGCAGAGGGGTTCAAAGCAGAGGGTGCAAAGCAGAGGGTGCAAAGCAGAGGGTGCAAAGCAGAGGGTGCAAAGCAGAGGGGTTCAAAGCAAAGGGGTGCAAAGCAGAGGGTTCAAAGAACTTCTGCTTCACAGCTGCATTTTGTGTTTCTTGCAGCCCCTTAGATCTTGGCAACCAGAGCCTGAAGGCCTTAACTCTTTACAATCACAGAACAATTAAGGTTGGAAAAGATCACCCAGTCCAACCATCAACCCAACACCACCGTGGCCACTAAATCCTTTTCTTTTTTGAACACCTGCAGGGATGTGCTGGGCAAAAGTGCTGCCTTCCATCTCCCCCCACTAAAAACCAGGGGAAGCTCTGCAGAGGCACCAGGCTGTGTGCCCAGGTGGGAGACAGGAGCCCCTCTGCTAGGGAGCTGGGCTGGGGAGACCCAAAGTGCTGCACTGCACCCTTGGGGGTGTTGCCAAGCCCCATGGGTCAGCCCCCCTGCAGATAAGGTCCTGCTGCAGATAAAAGTGTGGGCACAGAGGGGGCTGTGGTGAGGCCAGGGACAGCAGAAGATCTCAGGTGAGAGCCTGGCTCATTGCATGCTTGCTTTGGCTTCCATGGAGCACTTCTTTCTGTGCCATGGGTGGGGGACTAGGGGGCTGGGGCTCTGCTTGGACCATCCAGCTGAGGTCTGCTTCTGGCATGGCTTCACTCTTGCTCCAGGGCTGGCAGAGCCACTGTCTGCCTGGCACCAAGCACAGCTGGAGCAAAGAGAGGCTGTGGCTGCAGCACACTGCTGCTGTTGCTGGGGGGTCCTCCATGGGGGATAGGTTTAGCTTGGAATTTTAAGAGAATTTTAAGAGACTCTGGGCTGCCTCTGCCAGCATCTCCATGGTAGGTGTTAAGCAGTGTGCAGTAGCCCAGCCCACAGCTCTGGGCTCCTTCTGATAGAGCTGATTGCCTTGGAGCAATCTTAGGAGGTGAGTGGAGCAGCTTTGGCCCAAACCATCCCAAGTGTTTGTGTGTGGAGGACCTTCCATGCAGCCCTGGCTGATCCCTCTTCCCCTCCAGCTCTGCACCAACTCTCCCTGCATGCTCAGTGTTGGTGCCTGGGATCCCTGACCTGCAGCCCTGGCAGTGTGCTCTCTCCCCTGCTCCCTTCTGTCTTGTCCTCATAGTTCCAAAGCTGTGCTCCACCAGTGCTTGAGGTCCTTGGGACAGGAGGCAGCTCCTCTGCTGTGTGCCACTGCAAGAACCTCCCAGGCAGCAGGCTTGCTCTTGGGGAGCATTGCATGGGGAGGAGGCCACCTCCTGATCTTCCTCCTGAGGTGCAGCAGGGGTGCATGGTGAGATCCTTGGCTTCACACCTTGCATTTCTTTGCAGGGATGAAGTCAGAAGTCTTCCTGGGGCTGCTGCTGATCCTCAGCCTGTTCCAGGCATCCCTACCTTCTTCCTATGGTATTGTCCTCTCCTCAGGTTTTGCAGATCTGGGGCTTTTCTGAGCAGGGAAGATAAAGTTAAGCCTAGAAGGGCCTGACTGACTCTACTGTAAGCAGCAAGGCCCTGAAGAGGTATCAGGAGGAGCTTAGCCAGGCTGTATCTTCGAGGGCAGCAGTCATGGCTGTTCCACAGCTTCCTCTTTCCATGTCCCATGAGAGTCCTTAAAACCATGGTGAAGGAGAGGGCAGCTCTGAGAACTGCTCCATCCCCTGGGAAAGAGCAGGAGGGATGATGCCTACACCTCTCACAGTGGCTATTTGAAGCCTCCACAGATGGAGATATCCTTTTCATGCCCAAGAGTCACTCTCTCAGTCTCCCCTGAGGAACATCTGCATCTCCAGGTCTCTCCCTCTAGAGAGCCAGTAGCAGCAGTTTCTTCCAGCACTGCTGTGCTGATATTAACTGCTTGAGAAGGCACAGCAAGGGGCTGTGGAGTGATGAGGGGACTGGAACATCTCTCTCATGAAGAAAGGCTGAGGGGCTTGGGGCTTTTAGCCTAGAGGAGAGCAGACTGAGGGAAGATCTCAATGCTAGCAGTACTTACAGGGTGGGTGCCAGGAGGATGGGGCCAATCTCTTTTCAGTGGTGCCCAGCAGCATGACAAGGTGCAACAGGCACAAAGTGGGATGTGGGAAGTTCCCACTAAGCCTGAGGAGGGTTTTGAGGGTGCTGGAGCCCTTCAGCAGGCTGCCCAGGGAGGATGTGGAATTTCCTTCTCTGGAGTTATTCAAAACCCCCCTGGATGCCATCCTGTGCCACCTGCCCTGGGCCACCCTGCTCTGAGAGGGGGGAGGGTTGGCCTGGATGATCTCCAGAGGTCCCTTCCAACCCCAGCACGCTGCCAGTCTGCACCATCCCTGGGTGCTGGAGGCACCAGGAGGAGCCTGCAGCAGGGCAGGGGCGCTCTCACCTCGGCTCTTTGCTTTCCCTCACCCAGATCTGGCAGAGGAGCTGTCGGACAGGTCCCTCCTGAGCAGCGTGAAGGACGCCAAGCGGATGGTGGATGCAGCCTACAAGCGCACACGGGACCGGTGAGAGCCTCCTGCCGGGGCACACTGCGCGTCCTGCCGGGGCACACTGCGCGTCCTGCCGGGGCACACTGCGCGTCCTGCGGGGGCTGCAGCAGCCCTGCCGGGCTCTGCCTCCCTGCTCCCGCAGAGCTGCAGGGCTGTGAGCCCCTCCAGGAGCACGGTGGGCAATCACCCAGCGTCCTGCCTGCCTTCACCCTGGCTTTGCACTCTCTCCACCCTGTCAGGCTCCAGGAGCTGTAACTCCATCCTCCAGCCGTGCAGGCTGCTCCTCCCAGCTCATATTTGCTTGGCTCTGTTTCATCCCTCAGGGATACTCCCAGGAGGACTTGGAGCCAGCACAGGCTCCTGCTGATTTCTAGTGGCTCTGTCCTATGGAGGGAGCAGAGTGCTGCAGTGAGGACATTTTGTGGGACCTGACAGAACCCAGGTTTTGCCTCCGTGGTTTGGGAGTTTATGGCTTCAGAGAATCAGAGAATCAGAACTGGTTTGGTTGGAGTGACACAAGTGACAGGTCAAGAGGAAACAGCCTCAAGTTGTACCAGGGGAGGTTCAGGTTGGGCATCAGGAACACTTTCTTTCCAGAAAGGGTTCTCAGGCACTGGCCCAGGCTGCCCAGGGAGGTGGTGAAGTCACCATCCCTGGAGGGGTTTTAAAGATCAATGGATGTGGTGCTGACGGGTGGGATAGAGGCAGCAGCTTAGCAGCAGTGGTGGAATTGTGAGCTCAAGGTGAGCAGTTGGACTTGATGATCTGAGAGGCATCTTCCAACCTCAGCAATTCTATGGCTCTATGGAAGAGACCTTTCAGACCATTGAGTCCAACCATCCTGTACATATCCTCCTCAGCAGCCATCCCCTGAACCCCCTCTCTGGCTCAGGGATCCCTCCATCTGAGAGCAGGCTCCAGCAGCTCTGCCAGGGTGAGCCTCTGGAGGGAGGCTGGCAGCTGCAGCTACTGATGAGCTGGGTGACAGCTGAGTGAGGTTTGGCTGCACCAAGGGTGTAAAGACCTAAGATTTGTCTGCTGGCAGGTGGAGCTGGGGCAGTTTAAGAGCTTCTCTTGCTGCAGCTCACTCTGCCTCTCTGCTGAGGGTGGCAGGAGCAGCCCTGCTCTCCTCCAGCAGCTCTCCAGGGAGGTAGATGACTCTTTGCCCATTCAGTGGTAGCTCACCAGAAGAGCTGGGGGTGCCTGGGGTAGCCTGCAGGTCTCTTGGCATTGCTCCATTCCAGTCCTGCAGATTTTGGTCCCTTCTCCCCGGCAGGATGAAGCAGCTCCTGCAGAACAACATCTTGAGCCCAGCAGAGCTTCTGGGGTACAGCAAACAGCCAGTGGCAGGGACCCGAGCTGCTGCCCGGGCTGCAGACTACATGGAGACCACCCTGAGCCTCCTCAAGGAGAAGCTGAGATGGGTTGTGAAGGGGGACTTCAATGTCACAGGTAAGGATCTCACTTTGCTGGGAGGGAGGCAGAGGAGGCAGGTATGGGGCTTGGTCCCTGGGGCTTTGTGGGGCTTGGGAGCAGGGAAGGGAAAGGGTTGCTGATGGGCCATGACTCCAACCCTTCCCACACTCCTGCAGTGGGGCACAGCTGGGTTGGTTTTCTCAGCTTTCTTTCCATCTCAGCAAATTATTTGGAGTTATAGAGTCATGGAGTGGGTTGGGTTGGAAGGGACCTTTTAAAGCTCATCTAGAATCATAGGGAATGTTAGGGTTGGAAGGGACCTCAAGGATCAGCCAGTTCCAGCCCCTCTGCCATGGGCAGGGACACCTCACACCAGAGGAGGTTGCTCAGAAACACATCCAGCCTGGCCTTCAAAACCTCCAGGGATGAGGCTTCCACCTCCTCCCTGGGCAGCCTGTGCCAGTCTCTCACCACCCTGCTGCAGTCAGCTGGGACAGCCCCAACTCAGAAGCCCAAACAACCTGACCTGCAGTGGTTCCAGGCATGGGGCAGCTCCCACCTCTGTGGGCAGCCTGGGACAGGCTCTCACCACCCTCAGTGTCAACCACTTCTCCCTTCTCTCCAGTCTGAATCTCTCTCTTTCAGTTCAAACCATCCCCCCTTGTCCTGTCACACCAGACCCTGCTCAAAAGGCTGTCCCCAGCTTTCTGATCAGCCCTGGAAGGCCACCAGAAGGTCCCCCTGGAGCCTTCTCTTCTCCAGGCTGAGCAAGTTGAAGGTTTATCAGTGCTTTGTGCACTTGCCTGGTTCTCCCTGCAGTCTGGTGGTTCACCTGCCAACAGGTCCAAGCTTGTAAGACTCTTCCAGATGATGCTTTTTGCTCGAGTAGGGGATGAGCAAACACAGAGGACATGCAAGAGCTCACCCCAAAGCCAGAAGCTTTTCTGGCAGGCTTCAGCCAGCAGCAGTCACTGCCAGATGGCTTTGCTGAGAGGACAGAGCAGTGTGAGAGGACACCTCAGTGTGTGTGTTGAAGGAGCAATGTGCTCCATGAGGTGGCAGTCCTGGTCTCCCAGCTGCACCACTTTGCTCTGACAGATTAGAGGCAGTAAGAGGAACAGTTCAGGGAGGTGCAGGGAAGGTTCCTGCCACCTCCAGATGAGCTCATGCTGAGCCCCAGCATTGCAGCTCAGCACCAGCAGGCTGAGGCACATCCTAGGGTGCTCCAGCATGGAGTGAGTGGGAAGAGGGAGGCAGGGCACTCTGTGCTCAGCTCCAGCTTCTCCATCCAGCAGAGCACTTCTCCACCCAGCTGCCACCTCACCCACTTGCCCAGGAGGCAGCAGTGGCTCCTTACACCATGCTGTGACCCAAGCTGTTGGTGGCAGCAGTGGCTAGGACACCTCCAAGGGACTCAGGAGGTGCTGTGCTAGCAGCAGGAGCCAAGGAGGCTTTGCTGCTTGAGCTGGGCCACTTCCCTCTCATGCATGGGGAGATCTCCATGGTGGAAATGTAAAGCTCCTTGTGCTGCCCAAGGCTTTCTTCTGATGGTTCTTCTCCAGGCAGCTCTGAACAGTGGTGGAACACACTGGTGGCTGCTTCACAGGGTGGGGGAAAACTTGTAAGACATCAGTGGGATGACTGTAGGTGTTAGGAGGTCATGGTGGAGAGAAAAAGGGAAAGGAAGAGGGTTGCTTTGCTAGGAAATCATTCTGCTGCTGCACAGGCTGGACAGAGCCACAGGATCCCAGCATGGTGGGCTTTGGAAGGGACCTTTAGAGATCACCCAATCCAACCCCCTGCTCAAGCAGGGGCACCCACAGCAGCTTGCCCAGGTTCACAATGCCCAGGGAAGGTTGGGATCTCTCCAGAGGAGACTCCACAACCTCTCTGGGCAGCCTCCTCCAGGGCTCCAGCACCCTCACACCAAAGAAGTTTCTCCTCATGTCAAGGTGGAACCTCCTGGGTTCCAGTTTGTGTTCATTGCCCCTTCCTTGTGCTGTCACAGGACAGCACTGAAAAGAGCCTGGCCCCTTCTTCTTGACACCCACCCTTCAGATATTTATAAACATCCATAAGATCCCCTCTCAGTCTCCTCTTTCCCAGACTAAACAGCTCCAGGTCTCTCAGCCTTTCCCCATCAGATGCTTCAGTCCTCCTCAGCATCCTCAGAGCCTCTGTTGGGCTCTCTCCAGTATTTCCCTGCCTCTTTTGAACTGGGGAGCCCAGAACTGGACACCCTACTCCAGATGTGATCTCAGCAGTGTGTTTCTGCATGCTTATTCTCTGGCAGACCTCCTGACACCAGCTCAGCTGGAGATGATCTTCAAGGCAAGTGGATGTGACCAGCAGGATAAGAAAATGAGCTGTGACTTCTCTTACAAGTACAGAACCATCACTGGAGAGTGCAACAACAGGTGAGGGGACCCTGACAGCAGGAGGGGGTGGCTGTGTGGATGGATGGTTCAGAGGAGGGTCCAGAGGAGGGCCACAAGGGGGTTGGAGCACCTCTGCTACAGAGGCAGGCTGAGGGAGCTGGGGGTGTTCAGCCTGGAGAAGAGGAGGCTCAGGGCAGACCTCATTGCTGTCTACAACTACCTGAAGGGAGGTTGTAGCCAGGTGGGGGTTGGGCTCTTCTCCCAGGCAAGCAGCACCAGAACAAGAGGACCCAGTCTCAAGCTGTGCCAGGGGAGGTTTAGGCTGGAGGTGAGGAGAAAGTTCTTCACAGAGAGAGAGGTTGGCCATTGGAATGTGCTGCCCAGGGAGGTGGTGGAGTCACCATCCCTGGAGATGTTCAAGAGGGGATTGGATGTGGCACTTGGTGCCATGGTTTAGTAGTCATGAGGTCTGGGGTGACAGGTTGGACTCGATGATCCTTGAGGTCTTTTCCAACCTTGGTGGTTCTGTGACTTAATAGCAGCCTGCCAGTACCTGAAGGGAGCTACAAGAAGGATGGAGAGACTGTTTGCAAAGGCCTGCAGTGACAGGACAAGGGACAATGGCTTCAAACTAGAGCAGAGCAGATTTAGATTGGATGTTAGGAACAAGTTCTGCACCATGAGAGTGGTGGAACACTGGAACAGGTTGCCCAGGGAGGTGGTGGAGGCTCCATCCCTGGAGATATTCAAGGTGAGGCTCGACAGGGCTCTGGGCAGCCTGATCTAGTTGAGGATGTCCCTGCTGACTGCAGAGAGGGTTGGACTGGATGAGCTTTGGAGGTCCCTTCCAACATAGACCATTCTGTGATTCCTCCATCAGTTGAACTGGACCCACATCCCCAAGAATGATCCATGCAGGATGCCACCTTCAGGGTTTTAGAATCATAGAATCAACCTCAGAGCTCATCAAGTCCAACCTATCACCCAGCACCTCATGAGTAACTAAACCCTGGCTTCAAGTGCTACATCCAATCCTTTTTTGAACACCTCCAGGGATGATGACTCCACCACCTCCCTGGGCAGCACATTCCAATGGCAGCTCACTCTTGCTGGGAAGAACTTTTTCCTCCCCTCATATTGTGGAGCTTTTAATTACAGTCTTGCTTTGAGGGCTGTTGGTGTGGTCTATGTCTGAGCCTTGGTGGCACTCACAGTGGTCTTGGTGGCACTCACAGTTTGCTGCTCTTCCATTCACTCCAACAGGAGAAGTCCATCACTAGGAGCTTCCAACAGAGCCCTGGTCAGATGGTTGCCAGCAGAATATGAGGATGGTGTGTCAATCCCCTATGGGTGGACAGAAGGAACCTTGGTCTCTGGATACCCCTTCCCACTGGTAATGTTTGTAACAGTCATCTGAAAAACTGGGATCAGGGCTTGGGGACTGCCAGTCCTTGATCACAGGATTCAAAGTGCACATCCACCAGCTGGTGTGGTGGGGGTCAGGAGGAGGAAGTTAAATTCCAAAGTCATGTCCTCACCTCCTCTGGTGTGCTTTGTGGAAGCTGTTTGTCTCCTCAAAAGCAATGTGGCCAAGAGGGCCAATGGGATCCTGGGGGGCATTCAGAGGAGTGTGTCCAGGGAGGTTCTCCTCCCACTCTACTCTGCCCTGGTGAGAACTCACCTGGAGTATTACATCCAGTTCTGGGCTCCCTAGTCCAGGAGGGACAGGGATCTGCTGGAGAGAGTCCAAGGGAGGGCTCCAAGGATGCTGAATGGCCTGGAGCACTGCCTGGTGAGGAGAGGCTGAGAGCCCTGGGGCTGTGCAGGCTGGAGAGGAGAAGACTGAGAGGGGATTTAATAAATGTTTATAAATATCTGAGGGCTGGGGGTCAGGAAGGTCAGGCTCTGCTCAGTTGCACTCTGGGATAGGACAAGGGGCAATGGATGGAAACTCCAGCCCAGGAGGTTCCACTCCAGCCCAGGAGGTTCCACTCCAGCCCAGGAGGTTCCACTCCAGCCCAGGAGGTTCCACTCCAGCCCAGGAGGTTCCACTCCAGCCCAGGAGGTTCCACTCCAGCCCAGGAGGTTCCACTCCAGCCCAGGAGGTTCCACCTCAACATGAGGAGGAACTTCTTCACTGTGAGGCTCCCAGAGCACTGGAACAGGCTGCCCAGAGAGGTTGTGGAGTCTCCTTCTCTGGAGACTTTCCAGCCCCATCTGGATGTGTTCCTGTGTGACCTGTGCTGGATTCTCTGGTCCTGCTCTGGCAGGGGGCTTGGACTGGATGATCTTCAGAGGTCCCTTCCAACCCCTGACATCCTGTGAGCCTGGGTGCCAGAAGGTGACAGGAACAAGTGAATCCCCAGCATAAAAAATATCCAGCTGGAAATTCTGTGCATGGGTAGGTGATCTGTGGAGGTGCATATGGTCCTCCTGGCATCCACATGGAAGCAGGGACACTCAGAGGGGGTTTCTGGTCACTTGGGCTTGGTGCAACTGCAGCACTAATGAGGAGCTCTGTGGTTTGCTGGGTTGTGTGCCTTATGCTTCTGCTTTCATTGCACTTCCTGACCCAACCTTCCAGCATAGTGTCAGAGCTTGAACAGGGTTTTTGTCCACTTTTTCTGTAGTAATTCATGAAGGAAGAACAGGTGGGGGAATTATGATGGATGGGGAAGGGATGAGAAGGGAAGGAGAGTATCCAGCTAGGAGTTTACTCCTAACTGTAGTACTGCATCCAGTTCTGGAACACCTATTACAAGAAGGATCTGGAGGTGCTGGAACATGTCCAGAGAAGGGCCATGAGGATGAGCAGAGGGCTGGAGCTGCTCTTCTATGGAGACAGACTGAGAGAGTTGGGGTTGTTCAGTCTGGAGAGAAGGCTCTGAGGAGACCTTCTTGTGGCTTTCTGGTATTGGAAGGGGACTACAAGAAAGCTGGGGAGGGACTTCTTAGAGTGTAAGGGAGTGACAGGACTGGGGAGAATGGAGCAAAGCTAGAGGATGAGAGATTTAGATTAGACAAGAGATTTAGATTAGACATTAGGAAGAAATTCTTCCCCAGGAGGGTGGTGAGAGACTGGCAGAGGTTGCCCAGGGAGGTGGTGGAAGCCTCATCCCTGGAGGTTTTTGCAGCCAGGCTGGATGAGGCTGTGAGCAACCTGCTGTAGTGTGAGGTGTCCCTGCCCATGGCAGGGGGGTTGGAACTGGCTGAGCCTTGAGGTCCCTTCCAACCCTGACAATCTGGATGCTCCAGCACCTCCAGATCCTTCCTGTAATAGAGGCTCCAGAACTGGACACAGTCCTCCAGGTGGGGTCTCACCAGAGCAGAGCAGAGGGGGACAATCACCTCCCTCTCCCTGCTGGCTCTGCCTCTCCTGATGCAGGCCAGGATGTGATTGGCTCTCTGGGCTGCCTTCCTCCCTGCAGGTTCGGAACGTGTCCAACGAGGTCATCCGCTTCCCCCCAGAGCAGCTCAAGCTGGACCAGCAGCGATCCCTCATGTTCATGCAGTGGGGCCAGTTTGTTGACCACGACCTGGATCTCAGCCCAGACACCCCAGCCAGAGTCTCTTTTGGTGGAGATGTGGACTGTGGTACCAGCTGTGCCAAGGACCCTCCTTGTTTTCCCATCACGGTACAGCCAGACTGTTTCCAGCAGGGAAAAGTGGGAGAGGGTATCCACCTTCCAGTCAGGATGTGCTGGTGGTTCTCCTGGTCCCTGGCCACAGAGGCTGTGACCCTGGGCAGCCTGATCTAGTTGGAGATGTCCCTTCTCACTGCAGGGGGGTTGGACAAGATGACCTTTGAGGGTCCTTTCCAACTTGATGCAGTCTGTGAACCTGAGGGACAACCTCCTGGAGCTGGCCAAGGAGGTCATTCCTGATTTCTGTGAGGTGGGGGGTGCTGGGTCCCAGGGACTGTCTCCTGGCACAGCTTTCCCCCATTTCTGACCATTTACCTTCTCCCTCAATGTTAGGACTTTGTTTGGAGGCAACAGGGGTGGTGCTTGGTTGATGGTGAATGTGGCAGTGCCAGAGGCTGGTGGGTGTCAGTACTCCAGCAGGTCTGCATCCATTGGATGGTCAAATGCTGAGCAGTAGATGGGGCAAAGTGATGAGCACCTCCTAACTGTGGCTGAGGTTGTTCATCCTGGAGAAAAGGAGGCTGAGAGGAGAGCTTCTGGCTCTCTACAACTACCTAAAAGAAGGCTGGAGCCAGTGGGGATTGGTCTCTTCTCCCAAGTAATCATAGAATGAGGCAGGGTTGGAAGGGACCACAAGGCTCAGCCAGTTCCAACCCCCCTGCCATGGGCAGGGACACCTCACACTACAGCAGGCTGGCCACAGCCTCATCCAGCCTGGCCTTAAACACCTCCAGGGATGGGGCCTCAACCACCTCCCTGCACAACCCATTCCAGGCTCTCACCACTCTCATGGAAGAGCTTCTTCCTCACATCCAGCCTGAATCTCCCCACTTCCAGCTTTATTCCATTCCCCCCAGTCCTATCACTACCTGAGAGCCTAAAAAGTCCCTCCCCAGCTTTCTTGTAGGCCCCCAAATAAGTGATAGGACAAGAGGAAAGGGCCTCAAGTTGCACCGGGGAGGTTTAGGCTGGAGATTAGGAACAACTTCTCTGCTGCAAGGGCGGTCAGGCATTGGAACAGGCTGCCCAGGGAGGTGGTGGAGTCCCCATCCCTGAAGGCACACAAACCAGGTGTAGGCATGGCACTTGGGCTGATGGTTTAGCGGGCGTGGTGGTGGTGGGTTGCCAGGTGGACCTGATGATCTTAGAGGTCTTCTCCAAGCTGAGTGAGTGTGTGCCCTTCCTGCAGATCCCACCTGACGACCCCCACTTTAAGAACATGAAGCAGTGCCTGCCCATGGTGCGCTCCGCTCCCGCCTGCACCAGCGGCAGAGCCATCCGGGACCAGCTCAACGCCCCCACCTCCTTCCTCGATGGCAGCCAGGTGTACGGCAGTGAGGTGGCCTTGGCCACCAAGCTGAGGAACCACACCAGCCAGCTGGGCTTGATGGCTGTCAACCAGCAATACAGCGACAAGGGCAGGGCGTACCTGCCCTTCGACACCATGCAGAATGATCCCTGCTTGATAGTCAGTGGGAAAGCTAAAATTCCCTGCTTCATTGCAGGTAAGCTGGGTGCTGACCCCCCTGACCCTGGCATCCAGCTCTGCTTCAGGTCCTTAATTGTTTGCTTTGCTTAATTAAGTAGAAGATGAAGCACAGATAACAGCACAAAAGACTGAGCAGGGCTGTGCTAGGTAGGAGAAAGGTCCTCCCCCATCTCCAGCTCTTCTTTAGGTCCTTCCTTCATCTCTAGCTCTTCTTTTGGTCCTCCCCCTCCCCGGTCTCCAGCTCTTCCTTAGGTCCTCCCCCCGCCCCGGGTCTCCAGCTCTTCTTTAGGTCCTCCCCCCCCCTCCGTCTCCAGCTCTTCTTTAGGTCCTCCCTTCATCTCCAGCTCTTCTTTAGGTCCTCCCTTCATCTCCGGCTCTTCTTTAGGTCCTCCCTTCATCTCCGGCTCTTCTTTTGGTCCTCCCCCCGTCTCCGGCTCTTCCTTAGGTCCTCCCCCCCGTCTCCGGCTCTTCTTTAGGTCCTCCCCCCCCGTCTCCGGCTCTTCTTTAGGTCCTCCCCCCCGTCTCCGGCTCTTCCTTAGGTCCTCCCCCCCGTCTCCGGCTCTTCCTTAGGTCCTCCCCCCCGTCTCCGGCTCTTCCTTAGGTCCTCCCCCCCGTCTCCGGCTCTTCCTTAGGTCCTCCCCCCCCCGTCTCCGGCTCTTCCTTAGGTCCTCCCCCCCGTCTCCGGCTCTTCCTTAGGTCCTCCCCCCCGTCTCCGGCTCTTCCTTAGGTCCTCCCCCCCGTCTCCGGCTCTTCTTTAGTGACTTGTGCCTGGAGGAAAGCTGTCCCAGCTGTGCTCAGCAGCTCTGTTGTATGGCCCAGAGAGCAGCACATGGGGCTGCTTGAGGTGACCTGGGAACCAGAGCCATGATGCAGCACCTGCAGACTGGCCTGAAGGCAATGGCTTGTCCACGGTGGTATCTTGGCTCTCGCTGCCTCAGCAGATATTTGGCATTCCCCTGATGGTCCCCAAGCCTCAAGGCCCAGCCCTTGGTTTCCTTCTCCTCCTCTGTGTGTGTTTCACCCATCCTCCTCGCGACGCAGAGACGGAGATCTCTAAAACCATCCCTGGGCACGCTTCCCAGGGTGGCATTCCCCTCCTTTCAGTGGCAAGCAGCCAGGCACATGCAAGCCCACTGAGCTGTGTCACTTGCAGGTGACCCTCGAGCCACTGAGATGCTGGAGCTGACGTGCCTGCAAACCCTCTTCATGCGGGAGCACAACCGCCTGGCCACCCAGCTGAAGACACTGAATCCCCACTGGGATGGAGAGAAGCTCTACCAGGAGGCACGGAAGATTGTGGGTGCTATCATCCAGGTACCAGCCCTCATGCCCTATCTCCTGGCTCTCCTGGCCTCCTCCATCTGGAGGCAGACTGAGAGAGTTGGGGTTGTTTGGTATGGAGAGGAGAAGGCTCCCAGGAGACCTTCTTGTGGCCTTTCAGTGTCTGAAGAGGGCTACAAGAAAGTTGGGGAGGGACTTTTTAGGGTGCTAGGGAGTGATAGGACTGGGGGGAATGGAGCAAAACTAGAAGTAGGTGGATTCAGATTGGATGTTAGGAAGAAGTTCTTCCCCCTGAGGGTGGTGAGACACTGGCACAGGTTGCCCAGGGGGGTGGTGGAAGCCTCATCCCTGGAGGTTTTGAAGGCCAGGCTGGATGTGGCTGTGAGTAACCTGCATCACAGAATGTTAGGGGCTGAAAGGGGCCTCAGAAGATCATCCAGTCCAAGCCCCCTGCCAGAGCAGGGTCACCTAGAGCATATCACACAGGAACACATCCAGGCAGGTTTTGAATATCTCCAGAGGAGGAGACTTCCACTACCAGAAAGGATCCTCCCCAGACTGCCAAAGCAGCTGGATGAAGATCTGATGAGGTGATAGAGAGTTTGGCTTGGGGGAGTCTTTGCTTTCAGACCTGTGGTAGCAGAACTTCCATCATCAATCCCACCAAGGAAGCTCAGTGTGACAGCTCCTGTGGTTTGAGACATGAGCGATACCTCTGCTTCCAAACAAACTGGTGGCCAAGCAAGGAATGACTATGTGATGTTTTTAAGACTTTTTAAATTTTCTTCACAAAGCATGAGCAGAGAAAGCTAAAGAATGTCAATAAATCACTATTGGATGTAAGAAAGCAAAATAATGATTGTTCTAAACACTTCCATTGGAGAGAGAGAGAAATGTTTAAGAACCACTACTCAAAAACAAGGTTGGGGAGTTTGGGCAGTCTGAGTTCTCAGCTTGCTTGCTGGGCTTCTGTCTGGCTGCTGCTTCTTTTCTGGCTGAAGATAACACACTGACCTTGATGAGCTAAATCCAACAGCCTCTCTGCTTCTTGACTCTCTGCCTTCTGCCAGGGGAGATTCCTCCTGGTTGGGGGGCAGACCCCTTGGGGGAAGAAAAAGGAGCTTGGTTTTTGCTTTTCTGTTGATTGTACATATTTGTAAATGTTGTGACTAGTATCTATTTGTACAGATCCATTGCACTGCATCACAGGTTGTAGATTTGCTTGTCAATACAGCTTGCATTTGCTTCCAGCCTGAGCTAGCCTAGAGCTAGCCTAGCCTGAGCTAGAGTATTGTCGGTGTGGGGGGATTTCAGCTCTCACACTGTTACAGACTGACACTGCCCTTGGTTTCCCCCCTCAGATCACCACCTACAGGGACTACCTTCCTCTCCTGTTGGGAAGTGCATTCCACAGGTTCATCCCTCCCTACCGGGACTATGATGAGTCTGTAGACCCTCGAATCTCCAACGTCTTCACCCTGGGTTTCCGCTTTGCTCATGCTTCGGTTCCTCCGACCATCGACCGCTTGGATGAGAATTTCAAGTCCCTAATCCCCAAAATTAAACTCAGCACTTCCTTCTTCGCTCCCTGGAGGATCATTCAAGGAGGTAAAGCCTCGCTTGCACCTCTGCAGTGTCAGTTTATTCCACTCAGCCTTCTCTGCCCTCTCTGGGTGAGCTCCTGCTTCAGCCCAGCCTTCAAAGCGGTTTGCAGTAAGTGCATTAAGTGACCTCTGCTACCAGCCAGGGGTTTGCCCAACCCAGCTGCTGTCTGCAGCCAGAGGGGACCCCATCTTGCTGTCACAGAAACATTCAGGTTGGAAAAGGTCCTCAGGATCACCAGGTCCATGCTATGAAGCATGTGGGTTGATTGCTGGATTGCTGTAGACTCCAAGAATGTTTCCTTTTAAATTTAAATGAAATTTTTTTGTTTCATTTTTAATTTAAATTATTTTTTGTTTCCTTTTTAATTTAAATGGATTTTTTTGTTTCCTTTTTAATTTAAATGAATTTTTTGTTTCCTTTAAAATTTAAATGGATTTTTTGGTTTCCTTTTTAATTTAAATGGATTTTTTTGGTTTCCTTTTTAATTTAAATGGATTTTTTTGGTTTCCTTTTTAATTTAAATGGATTTTTTTGGTTTCCTTTTTAATTCAAATGGATTTTTTTGGTTTCCTTTTTAATTTAAATGGATTTTTTTTTTGAGTTACATATCTGATTTAATCAATTCTTTGGTTAATTAATTTTAAATGATTTTTGATTCTTTTAAATCCAGTTTTAAATCACAGGATGGTGGGGGGTTGGAAAGGGACCACTTAGTCCAAGTCCCCTGCCAAAGCAGGATCACCTAGAGCAGGCTGCACAGGACAGGCTTTGAATGTCTCCAGAGATGGAGACTCCACCATCACTCTGGGCAGCCTGCTCCAGAGCTCCACCATCCTCAAAACTAAGAATTCCCTCCCCATGTTTAGGTGGAACATCCTGGGTTCAAGTCTGTGCCTATTACCTCTTGTTCTGCCACTGGCGACCACTGAAAAAAAGACTTGGCCATGTTCTCCTGCCCCCCACCCTTTAGATACTGATCAGCATTGAGGAGATCCCCACTCAGTCTGCTCTTCTCCAGGCTGAAAAGCCCCAAGTCCCTCAGCCTTTCTTCACAGGAGAGATGTTCCAGGCCCCTAACAATCTTTGCAGCCCTTAGCTGTGCCCTCTCGAGCAGTTCCCTGTCCCTCCTCAACTGGGGAGCCCAGAATCACTCAGGTTGGAAAATACCCTTGAGATCATAAGGTCCAACCATTCACTCTGCTCTACCAAGGTCACCACTAAACTGGACCCAGGACTCCAGATGTGGCCTCACCAGGGCAGGGCAGAGCAGAGGGGGAGGAGCACTTCCCTTCACCATGCTCATCTTGATGCCCCCCCAGGATGCTGTTGGCCTTCTTGGACATGAGGGCACACTGCTGGCTTATGGTGGTCCTGTTGGCCACCAGGACTGCCAATTCCTTCCCCATGGAGCTGCTTGCCAGCTGTGCTGCTATTCCTTAAGTGCAGGAAAATTGATTCTCTTGCAGTAGAAGCTTCCAATTCCACGTGAGCTGTCTGAGCTCTGCTGAGGCTCTTGGGGGCACACTTGCCACCCCAACACTGCTCAGGAGTCCCTCTGTGTACCCCTTGCAGGTGGTATTGATCCCTTCCTGAGGAGCCTGATGGCTAACCAGGCCAAGCTGATGACACCAAAGCAGATAATGGTGGATGACCTCCGGAACCATTTGTTTGAGCAGGTTCAAAAGATTGGTTTGGATTTGGCCTCCCTCAACATGCAGCGTGGCCGAGACCACGGCCTGCCAGGTGAGTTGGCTCTGGGGGAAGAGCTTCCCAAGAACATCAGGTGGAGGTCAGAAACTCTTCTGACTGAACACTGAATCCTAACATCAGGGAAGGGTTTGGGTTGGAAAGGATCCTCCAATTCCAAACCCCAAGCATGGGCAGGGACACCTTCCACCAGCCCAGGCTGCTTATGGTCTCATCCAGCCTGGTCTTGAACATCTCCAAGGAGGTGGCACACACAACCTCCCTGGGCAACCTGTTCCAGTGTCTCCCCACCCTCACTGTAAAGAGTTTCTTCCTCATCTCCAGTCTCAATCTCCCCTCTCCCAGCTCAAAGTCATTGTCCCTCATCCTGTCACTCCCAGCCCTTGTCAAAAGTCCCTCCCCAGCTTTCTTGCAGCCCCCTTCAGGTACTGGAAGGCTGCTCTAAGTTCTCCCTGGAGCCTTTTCTTCTCCAGGCTGAACAGCCCTGACTGTCCCAACCTGTCCCCATAGGGAAGGGTGATCCAGCCCTGAGATCTAAGGTCTCTCTGGACTCTTCTCCAGGCTGAACAGCCCAAACCCTTGCAACCTGTCCCCGTGCTTGATGAAATGATTCTTTCCCAAACCTTCTCATGGTTTCTGTACAATCACAGGTAAATGAAGAGGAGGTTGAGCAATGAAATCAAAGCCTGGCTGGAGCTGGAGGAGCCAGGGTGGAGGCAGACATGGGGCACTGCATGGACCAGAGCCAAGTGCTCAGCAATTGCCTCATTTGTATTGTGCTTCAAATGGCAAACTTGGGAAAGCAGTTGAGCAACCAGTTTGCAGGGCTGGAATCAGGGCCAGAAAAATCTCCTGTGGCTTCTCTCCAAGCAGCTGCAGTGGTCCAGCCCATCCCACATGAGGGGAAGAGCAGATTGCAATATGTGAGGATACTCTCATGGTCATTTCTCTGCCCAGGCTGTGCCCCAGCAAGGAGGAGCATGTCAGAAGCACTCTCAGGGCTCTGCAAGGTGCAAACCCAGTGTGATGGCATTGCAGGAGGGTCTTGAGAAAGAGGTTGTTGGTAGGACTGCACAGCTGGCTGTGCTGTTGCCCAACAGGGGTGCCTGGGGCTGCTGTGTTGGTGGTGTCCTGGGAGATGCAGTAGAGCTCATTGTGAAACCCTGATGGGAAACCTGCTGGATTCATGGAATCAGAGAATGGCTTGAGCTGGAAGGGACCTTAAGGATCATCTCGTCCCAGGGAGACCTTCTGGTGGCCTTTCAATGCTTAAAGGAGCTGATCAGAAAGCTGGGGATTGATGTTGGAGCAGAGAAAGGACAAGGGGTGATGGTTTGAACTGAAAGAGGGAGATTCAAACTGGAGAGGAAGGAGAAATGTTTGACACTAGAGGGTGGGGAGAGCCTGGCTCAGGGTGCCCAGAGAGGTGGGAGAGGTCCCATGCCTGGAACCACTCTGGGTCACATTTTTTGTGGCTCTGAGTGACCTGCTCTAGTTGGGAATGTCCCTGCTGACTGGAGGGGATTGGAACAGATGATCCCTTCACAGGTCCTTCCCCCCCCCGACCCCTTCTGTGATTCTAAGTCCTTATCTGACATGACACTGAGTCACAAATTGCCCATTGCTGGGTGTCCTGTCCACTAAGATGCAGAAGGATGCAGCAGTTGTGGTCCAGTGGATTTCCAGCTCTTTCCAGGATGGAAAAACCAATTCAGCTGGCAAAGTCCAGTGGCATTCTCCCACCTGGAGCAACTTGGGCAATGCAAGAGCTCTTTGCAGTATGGGGCAGCTTGTCCCTGTGGTCAGACAGGGACAGAAGTGAGACCAGCCCTGGGGAAGTGTTTGGCCACTGTCCTGTTGTGCACATCATCACCTGCTCCAGATTCACTTTCAGTGAAGGCAACATCAACAAGATCTGTAAGGACCTCTCTCCTGTGGCTCTATCTGAAGGTATCTGAGACTGGATGCTCCCTGGGTCACAGTGGAGATGAGGCAACCATTAGACATGGCCAAAGCTTTCACCTGAGCACCCCCAGCACAGGGTTGGGGGCAGTCACAGCATACCCAGGATGCTGTCTCAGCATTGATCTCCTTTGCTTTTTGAGGTGCCCTGGGGTCCCTCCTCTGGCTCTGCTGCAGCTTCAGCAGGGTGTGGGTCTGCTGTAGTTCCTTGGTCACAGCAGCAGAGGTTCTTTCAGACACACCATGACCCTGGAGCCTGCACTGCAGCTGGATGCAGCAGCAGAATGGTGCTGGAAGGTGGTGGAGCAACTCCTGCTAGCAGAGATCACTTGCAAAGGCAAGGCCCTTCCCCAGACAGCACTGAAATGCCAGGCAGGAGGAGCTGGCTCTGGAGGAGTAGGAAGCTCTGAATGTGAGGAGGAAATTCTTTATATTGATGGTGCTGGAGTACTGGAACAGGCTGCAGAGGGAGGTGGTGGAGCCTCCATCTCTGGAGTCGTTCAAAACCCACCTGGAGGTCATCCTGTGCAACCTGCTCTGGCAGGGGAGTGAGAGTAGATGACCTCCAGAGGTCCCTTCCATTCTGTGAAGCTGGTGGCATTGACAGAAACAGAGGAAAAAGAATTAGGAGAATATTCTAAAGACATTTGGAGCCCACCTGTGCCCTGGCTTTAGGAAAGGAAGGGAAAAAAGACCTTTCCAGGAAGAGAAAACTCATTACTGATTCTCTCTGCCCTGCTACCCAACTCCCTGCAGGTTATAACTCCTGGAGAAGATTCTGTAGGCTCTCCCAGCCTTCTGACCTGAAGGAACTTGCTGATGTGTTGAACAATCCTGACCTGGCAAAGAAGTTCCTGGAGCTGTATGGGACACCCAAGAACATTGACATTTGGATTGGGGCACTTGCAGAGCCCTTTGTGACTGAAGGCAGAGTTGGACCTCTCCTGGCTTGTCTCATTGGCACCCAGTTCAGGCACATCCGTGATGGGGACAGGTAAGACTGGTTGGGCTTGGTGATCTTGAAGGTCTTTTCCAACCTGGGTAACTCTGTAGGAGCAGTGCTGGGTGTTCACACCCCAAAGGGCAGAGGGAGCCTGGAGCTGATGGGGATTTCTCTGTGCAGATTTGGAAACTCTTCCAGCTGCTTGCTGCTTCTTTTTTTTTTTTTTTTTTTTTTTTGGGGGGGGGGGGAGGGGGGGGTGGGGCATTACTCCTCCAAGGGTTTCTTTCCCCTTCTGGTGATAGTCCTTGAATGTGGTGATTGAGATCCTAGGCTAAGATCCCTTCCCAGTCAAGGGTTTTCACCCTCAGGCTGTTCACTGCCAGCCACTACTGCTGCAAACTGGATTTCCCTTCTCCATGGTTGAGGGAGGGGATTCTCCCCTCTGCTCCACTCTGCTGAGACCCCACCTGGAGCACTGTGTCCAGTTCTGGAGCCTCTATTACAGGAAGAAGGATCTGGGAGTGATGGGAAGTGTCCAGAGAAGGGCCATGAGGATGAGCACAGGGCTGGAGCTGCTCTTCTATGGAGACAGACTGAGAGAGTTGGGGTTGTGCAGTCTGGAGAAGAAGGGCTCTGAGGATACCCTCTTGTGGCCTTTCAGGATCTGAAGGGGGCTACAAGAAAGTTGGGGAGGGACTTTTTAGGGTGTCAGGGAGTGACAGGACTGGGGGGGAATGAAGCAAAACTAGAAATGGGGAGATTCAGATTGGATGTCAGGAAGAAATTCTTCCCCGTGAGGGTGGTGAGAGACTGGCACAGGTTGCCCAGGGAGGTGGTGGAAGCCTCATCCCTGGAGGTGTTTGCAGCCAGGCTGGATGTGGCTGTGAGCAACCTGCTGTGGTGTGAGGTGTCCCTGCCCATGGCAGGGGGGTTGGAACTGGCTGAGCCTTGAGGTCCCTTCCAACCCTGACAATTCTATGATTCCATGATTCTCTATCTCCCAGCCCTGGGGCTGTTTAGTCTGGAGAGGAGAAGGCTGAGAGGGGATCTGATCAATGTCTATCAATATCTGAGGGGTGGGTGTCAAGTGGAGGAGGCCAGGCTCTTTTTGGTGGTGCACAGTAAGAAGTGAAGGAACAACAGATGAAAATTTGAACACAGAAGGTTTCACCTCAAGCTTCTTCACAGTGAGGGTGACAGAGCCCTGGAGCAGGCTGCCCGGAGGGGTTGTAGAGTCTCCTTCTCTGGAGACTTTCCAAACCCACCTGGATGTGTTCCTGTGTGGATTACCCTGGGTGATCCTGCTTTGGCAGGAGGATTTGGACTCCTCTCTGGAGGTCCCTTCCAACCCCTAACATTCTGTGATTAGTCTCTTTGCCTTTGCCTCACTGGAAGGGAGGCACAGGGCAAGGCTTTAATGCAGTTGCCTCTTTATTTCATGGCAGAAAAGCAAGAGACATCATCCCAAAGAACAGCAATTTAAATTGGTTGTTGGCAAAAGAAATGTCTCATTGGTGTGTGGAATAACCACAGCCTCCATCCCTGATCACCACATGGTGCTCATAGGAAACAATCATGGAATCAGAGAGGCATTTAGGGGAGAAAACACCTTGGAGATCATCAGGTTCAGCCATCAGCCCAGCACTGCCAGGTCACCACGGAACCAAGTCTCTCAGCATCCCATCTGCTGTGGCTTTGAAACCCTTCCAGGGATGCAGACTCCACCACTGCAGGTTGGAAGGCTGGCAATAGGATGAGAGGAAATAGAATCATAGAATCAGTCAGGGTTGGAAGGGACCACAAGGATCATCTAGGTCCAGCCCCCTGCCATGGGCAGGGACACCTCACACTACAGCAGGCTGGCCACAGCCTCATCCAGCCCTGGGCAGCCTGGGCCAGGGCTTGACAACCCTTTTGGGGAAAGGACTTTATTTTTCCCCTAATCATAGAATCAAGAAGGTTGGAAGAGACCTCAAGGATCATCGAGTCCAACCTGTCACCCTACACCTCATGACTATCTAAACCATGGCACCAAGAGCCACGTCCAATCCCAATGTTGCAAGAGTCTTGAATGTGAAGAAGCCCAGAGGTAAACACTTTTTTTTCCATGTCACCTCCTTTCTCCTGCAGGTTTTGGTGGGAGCACAGAGGAGTTTTCACGGAGAAGCAGCGCTCTGCACTGTCCCAAATCTCCTTGTCACGAGTAATATGTGACAACACCCACATCTCTCAGGTACCCCAAAACATCTTCCAGGCCAACCATTACCCTCAGGACTTTGTGAGCTGCAGCAAGATCCCAAAGCTGGACCTTGGAGCCTGGAAGTCAGTGACGACTGAGGAATTTGCAGGACAAGGTATGAGCTTCAAACAACATGGGAGATAACCAGACCCAGAGGCTCTAAAGCAGAGCTGCCTAGCAGGAGGCTGAACATAAGTGCCAGGTGCACACCAAGCATGAGTTATAGGCTCATTAAGGTGGGAAAAGACCTCTGAGATCAATAAGTCCAACAGTCAACCCAACACCACCATGCCCACTAAACCAACCACCCACCCACGTGGGGAGGGTGGGGGTGGCTTTGGTGTGGGAACGTTGGACACAGCCAGTAGAAGAATCTTTGCATCTGGAATGAAAGAAGGTAGTGCTGAAGGCTCTGACTCGTGCTCCTGGGTCAAGCAGCACAATCAGATATCATAGAATGGGGAAAGGACCTCTAAAGGTCGTCTAGCCCAGCTCCCAGTTAGAGAATCCTGAAGGTTGGGAAATACCTTTGAGGATCATCCAGTCCAACCATCAGCCCAACACCACCATGCCCACTGAAGCACCAACCCAAGTGCCCTGCCCACACGTTTTTTTGAGCAGATGGAGACTCCACCACCTCCCTGGGCAGCCTGTTCCAATCCCTGACCACTCTTACAGCAAAGAAATTGCTCCTCATGCCTGACCTAAACCTCCCCTGGCACAACTTGAGGCTGTTTGGGGAGGGACATTTTAGGCTCTCAGGTAGTGACAGGACTGGGGGAATAGAATGAAGCTGGAAGTGGGGAGATTCAGGCTGGAAGTGAGGAAGAAGTTCTTCCCCATGAGAGTGGTGAGAGCCTGGAATGGGTTGTGCAGGGAGGTGGTTGAGGTCCCATCCCTGGAGGTGTTTGCAGCCAGGCTGGATGAGGCTGTGGCAGCCTGCTGTAGTGTGAGGTGTCCCTGCCCATGGCAGGGGGGTTGGAACTGGCTGAGTCTTGTGGTCCCTTCCAACCCTGACTGATTCTAGGATTCTATTTCCTCTCATCCTATTGCCAGCCTTCCAACCTGGCATTCTGCAGTGCTGTCATCTTGCTCCAGTGAGAGATGTCCAGAGGACCTTACAGCAATCAGGACTGATACCAGAGTGATCAGCTCCTCTTTGCCAGCTTCAGCAGTGGAGATAAATCTCAGCAGGCAACAGGGAGCTCTGGCATGGCCTTTTCTCTCTCTTAACACATTGCCTTTTTTTGTTTATGTCCTGCAGAAAAACCATCTGGTGACCTTTAATGCTGAACAGTGAGGATCCCCCCAGAAGACCCTACTTGGAAAACTGCAGAGATGGATTGTTATTCCTTTTTTCCCTCTCCTTATCTTTTTGCTGCCTGAAATATTTGGCCATTTGCTCAATTTAGTTGGCATGAAGCCTTTTCAGTGAGAGACAGAGAGAGGCCAGGCAGGAAAGAACTTCATGAAAAAGATGTCCCAGATCCATGCAACATCACAATGCACAGCAAAAGGAGTTAGCCAGAGGCTGACTCCCAGTCCAACCAGCTGCTGGCTTGTCACAGACTCTGTGATCCTGTAAGCTTTAGTGGCTAAAACATGGCTTGGACTCTCCTTTCAAACTGTCTGGCCTATACTGAAGGAAGGAGATTGGGGCAGTGGAATGGCTGCTTGCTCTTGCTCTCCAGGCTTGTTTTGATGTTTAAGACAAGGCTGTGATTCAACTTCCAGAGGAAAATCTGCTAATTTCATGGTGCCTTGGAGTGGAGCAACACTAGCTGTCACACACACCCCCCCCAGGCTGCTTTCCAATGCATTGTTTCAGGTTTTCCTTGCACATGGGATGAAGAAATTGCCCATGTGGCAGAAAGTTGTTTTGCCATCCTTATTTTTTCCGCCCCCTCTAGTCCAGCTGGAAGCATCACCTTTGTGTTGACAAAAATCCACAACAGCTTCTTCCTGCAGCCACAGTGCCTCCCCCCTGGGCTGTGGAGCTGAGGAGATGAGTCCTGGCTAAGCTAAGAACTGCCTTGATCTAGTTTTACTCCGTGTCCCCTCAGTATCTTCTCTTGAAAAGGACCAAACCCCTTTTCTCCTTCCTCTGGAGCCTGCTGTGTTTGCTGTTCTCCATCAATAAACTGCAGTTTTTGAGCTGAGGTCAAAGTGTTCCTTGCACTTGGTAAAAGCTTCATTAGCCACAGGTGAGTGGAGGATGGTGGTGGACCAGGTGCTTAGGGACATAGTTTAGTGGTGACCTTGCAGTGCTGGGTGGAAGGTTGGACTTGGGTGATCTTGAAGGTCTCTTCTAACCAAAGATACTCTGTGATCCTGTGACAGGAGTCCCTTCCCCTTTGAGCCTTCATCTGCTTGCCATGAACAAGAGAGTTTTCATAGCCTTTTCCCACCAAATTAGGTCACCACCTCCACCTCTCTTTCCTGGCCAAGGCCTGGCTTAGCAGAGCTGGTGAGTAGGAGACTCATGAAAGCAGCATGATGAAAGCTCATGGTATGAGTAAGCCACTCCTGGCCCTATTCACTTGGCTGGAGCCAGGCTCTGAAAGCAGAGCTGGGGAGTAAAAGTGAGTCACCTGAGCATGGATCCTTCAGCCTGGAAGCTGGGAGCTCCAGCAGGGCTGAGGTTTCTGAAAACACCTTGCAGGTTAGGCAAGAGCTGGCTGGGTTTGAAGTGGAAGCCTGATGGATCTCAGTGCTTGGGCATCCTTGTGAGTGAAAAAAATTACAGCTGAGGATTTCAGTGTCTGTGGGTTTGGAGCCTTGGTGTTTGCTTGCACCTAGCTGACTGCCCCTCGATGGTGAGTGGGGGATGGCACCAGTTGGATCATCCCTTTACAACCTTGCCTTTCCCCATACTCAGCACAGATCCAGGCTGGTGAAAGCCTCAAATAACCATGAGCCCAGCTTCAGGCTCCTGCATGTCTGATGTCTTCTGGAAAGAGCCTCTGCCCTCAGTGCTCTGAGTGTGTGGAGTTACTTTTCTGCATGGAACAGCTCAGTGATGCCCAGTCAGTGTTGGTTATTCCCCAGTTTGGTGGTGCCATGGAGAACCACTCCTCCCACAGCTGCTTTTTCTATGTACAAAGGCCTGCAGTGAGAGGACCAGGGGCAATGGCTTCAGACTAGAGGAGAGCAGAGTTAGATTGGATGTGTGGAACAAGTTCTGCACCATCAGGGTGCTGGAACACTGCAACAGGTTGCCCAGGGAGGTAGTTGAGGCTCCATCCCTGGAGATATTCAAGGTGAGACTCAACAGGGCTCTGGACAACCTGATCTAGTGGAGGATGCCAAGGGGGTTGGACTGGATGAGCTGAGACTGAGATCCCTTCCAGCCTGGAGCATCCTATGACCACACTGAGGCTCTAACACTTGTGAGGCTCTGCTCTGACCACGTGGACAGCACCATTGGTGCTGGAGAGGTCTTTCTGTCTTTTCTTCAGGACCAGGAGCTCGTGGTCTCATAGCCCAGCTCTGGTTTAGGGTTGATGTTGTTGGAAGCCACCAAGTTACTCCTGCTCAGCACCTGCTTGGCAGTGCCCTGTGATCTGCAGAGCACAATTTAAGAGAGGTGGTTGAGGCTCCATCCCTGGAGATCTTCCAGGTGAGGCTGGACAAGGCTTTGAGCAACCTGATCTGGTTGGGGATGTCCCTGCTGACTGCAGAGGGGTTGGACTGCATGACCTTTGGAGGTCCCTTCCAAACCATTCCATGTTTCTCTGATTCTATGATGCTCAGTTAGGAGAGACCAACTCCCACTGTAGGCCACAAGAGTGAAGCAGGAATCCAACTTCTGCAGCATCTCAGGAGGCTGCAAGCACCACTCTGCCATGCAGCAGAGGCAGCTTCTAGCATCACAGAACAGAATCCTGGAATCATGAAGGTTGGAAAAGACTCCTAAGGGCATCAAGCCCAGCAGTCAAGCCAACACCACCATGCCCTTCTCTGCTGAGGCTCTGCTCTGACCATGTGGACAGCACCATTGGTGCTGGAGAGGTCTTTCTGTCTTTTCTTCAGGACCAGGAGCTCGTGGTCTCATAGCTCAGCTCTGGTTTAGGGTTGATGTTGTTGGAAGCCACCAAGTTACTCCTGCTCAGCACCTGCTTGGCAGTGCCCTGTGATCTGCAGAGCACAATTTAACTCACAGCCTTGCTGAAAGGGTTTGAAATTTGCTGTCAGTGGCTTAAAACAAAACTTCTCAGTGGTCTGTGGTGAGTTCCTGCTCACACACTTCTCTGTTTCCAGACTTTCTGGGAGCATTCTCATGTGCAGAGCTGTGTGAGATGTTCCTCTTGCATTGGGAACCTGACAGCAGCTGTGGTTGTTCTTGCTGGAGTCATTCCAAGAGCTTTCCACTGGCATTATGCTTTAGGAACCCGCCTCCTGGTAGCTCAGGATGAACCAGCTGCACATCAAATCAACCTCCATCCAGTGGCAAAAGGCCAAAATTGATGCTGAGGAGATATTAGGAGGGTTAATAGGCATGATGAAGGTAATTCTTTGCTGGATTGGAGCTTAGAGAAGCACAAAGCAGCCAAGGCTAAATGTGTCCAGCAGGGCTAGGGAAGTTCTTCTACCTCTCTACTCTGCCCTGCTGAGACCACAGCTGCAATCCTGTGTCCAGTTTGGGGCTCCCCAGTTCAAGAGAGACAGAGACCTGCTGGAGAGAGTCCAAGGGAGAGCCAGGAGGATGCTTAGGGGACTTGAGCATCTCCCCTGGGAAGAGAGCCTGAGAGCCCTGGGGCTGTTTAGTCTGGAGAAGAGAAGGCTGAGAGGGGATCTGATCAATGTCTATCAATAGCTGAGGGATAGGTGTCAAGTGGAGGGGGCCAGGCTCTTTTGGGTGGTGCCCAAGGAGCAACAGGTACAAGCTGGAACCCAGGAGGTTCCACCTCAACATGAGGAGAAACTTCTTTGATGTGAGGGTGACAGAGCCCTGGAGCAGGCTGCCCAGAGAGGTTGTGGAGTCTCTGTCTCTGGAGGCTTTCCAAACCCACCTGGATGTGTTCCTATGTGACCTGCTCCAGCTGACCCTGCTTTGGCAGGGGGTTTGGAGGTCCCTTCTAACCCCTAACATTCTCTGATTCTATGGTTCTATATGAACCTGCTTCAGAAGGAACCTGGACCCTGCAGCACCAGAAAGACAGGAGAAGAAGGATCCCTGGCTAAGGCAGGAGAAGAGGGGACACAAGCAGTGCCTTCATTATCATGCCTTGCCTCAGTTTCTCCATGGAATATTACTGAGCTTTGTCCACCTCTCTCTTCTCAAGGGTTTGATCTTTGGGTTGCAGGTGCCAGTCAAGGTGGTTGTAGTGGTCCTTGGAATATTCCCTTTTGCAATCCTGGCTGGAATTTAATATTATTACCCCTTTAAGAGTGAGAGTTGCTTGAGCAAGATGATCTGTGTGCAGAGGGTGAATCATGAAGCTTTTGTTTCCCAGCCCAGGCATTGTAGTTATTGCAAAGATCCTCCCCCTGCAGGGGTTTGAGAGGAGCACTCCCAGGCTGTGCTCACAGTTTCCTGCTCTACCTCTTACATAAGTAGGTGTTTCAACATCTGCCTGCCCCTGGCCAAGAAACCATCAGCAGGAGGAGTTCCTCTGGCTTTGTTTATCCTTTTGTGGCACTTTTAGCACTTCTCTCTCTGCATGAGGAATGTTCAGTTGCTCAGCTGGACCCCCTCCAACGCCTGGATGCATGGGGCAGGAGCTGGCTGCTAGGGTCACTGCTTTCCCCTTACTCTCCTCCATGATATTCACCTCTGATTTCCTGGCCATCTTGGTGGTGTTCACTGGTGAGACAGCCTGGTGTGTCTGTGCTGTCCAACAACACATCCTGCTCCCTCCCATTAGAGAAGGTCAGTCACATCCTGGGCTGAGCCCCAGCAGCAGGGCCAGGGAGGGGATTCTGCCCTTCTGCTGCTCTCTCCTGAGATCTCCCCTGCAGTGCTGGGGCAGCTCTGGAGTCCTCAGCACAGCACAGACAGGGACCTGTTGGAGCAGAGCCAGAGGAGGCCACAGCAATGCTGGGAGGGCTGGAAGCCCTCTGCTGGGAGGCCAGGGTGAGAGAGTTGTGGTTGCTCACCCTGGAGAGGAGAAGGCTCCAGGGAGACCTTCTGGTGGCCTTTCAGTGCTGAAAGGGGAGATCAGAAAGCTGGGGACAGACTTGTGAGCAGGGCCTGCTGTGACAGGACGAGGGGGGATGGCTTGAACTGAAAGAGGGAGATTGAGAGTGGAGAGAAGGGAGAAATGTTTGACACTGAGGGTGGTGAGATCTTCTCCCAGGATGCCCCATCCCTGGCACCACTGCAGGTCAGGTTCTGAGCAACCTGCTCTTAGTTGCATCTGTCCCTGCTGACTGCAGGGGGGTTGGACTGGATGACCCTGACAGGTCTCCTCCAGTCCAAACCCAGTCTGTGATCTCTGCCTCCCTGCTTCTCTTTGCACGTGGTCCCTGTGCAGGGAGCTCAGTGAAGGAGAGCTGTGTCCAAGCAGCCATCACTGCTGCAGCCCAGAGCCAGTCCCTCCCTGTGTGCAGGCTGTGTGCCCACAGCTGTGTGCAGTGCTTGCAGCCAGCTCCCATTTGCCCTGCCCTGGGCAGCCCTTGCTGAACTGGCTCCCAGCAGTGTGATGGTTTGAAACTGTCTTTTTAAGTTTTTTCTTCTCAAGGTTCAAGCAGAGAAAGCTACAGAATGTAAATAAATCACTATTGGGTGTAAGAAAGCAAAATAATGATTGTTCTAAACACTTCCATTGGGTAGAGAGAAATGTCTAAGAACCACTACTCAAAACAGAGTTGGGGCAGTTGGGGTCTGAGTTCACAACTTGCTGGCTGGCTGCTGCTGCTGCTTCTCTTCTGGCTGAAGATAACACACTGACCTTGGTGAGCTAAGCTAACAGCCTCTCTGCTTCTTGACTCTCTGCCTTCTGCCAGGGAGTCTGGGGGGAGGAGGCCCCTGGGAGAGTAGACCCCTTGGGAAAGGTCCCCTTGGGGGGGAAGCAAAGGGAGCTTGGTTGTTGCTTTTCTGTTGATTGTATCTATTTGTAAATGTTGTGAATTGTGTCTATTTGTACAGATCCATTGCATTGCATTATAGGTTGTAGATCTGCTGGTCAATACAGCTTGCATTTGCTTTCCAGCCTGAGCTAGCCTGGGTATTGTCAGTGGGGGGGATTTCAGCTCTCACACTGTTACACCCAGCCACAGCCTCTGCAGAGCTCCCACAGCTCCTTCCAGCTTTGCACCACCCACCTGTGCCTGAGGAAGGGAATCTGAGCTCTGCTGCACAACATCAGCTGCTCCTGACTCGGGCAGTGCTCTGTGCAAGGCTCCCCTGCTTGAGTCTGGGCTGCAAGGATGGAGATTTTGCTCCTCCACTACCCCTTCACTTGTCTGTTTGTTGCTCTTCTGGTCCTTTACCAGGTGAAACCTGCCTTCAGGTACTTCTGCAAGATGACCTTTTACAAGCTGTGGCTCTTCACCCTTAGCATCCTGGTGATTCTGCTCAGCATTCCCCGTGGACGTAGCCTAGAAAACATCAAGTAAGTTGTCTGTGGTTTCTCTTTGCTCTGGGTGGTGATGGAGTCAACTCCTGCTCTGTTTTGGGGAGGGGTCTTGGGGGGTTGTGCTGCAGTGGGGAGGGACTGGCTGCATGTTGGTGTGCTGGAGAGCTGCCAGGCTCTCTGTTAATTCAGAGGAGGGATGTGGGCTTCAGCATTGGCTTTGAGTTGATGGAAAGCAGAAGGGATTATGGAAGGAAAGGATGTAAAAGGTGACATAAATCTGACAAACTGGGTAATGCAGGGCTGAAAGAATCACTGAGCTGTCAGGGTTGGAAGGGACCTCAAGGATCATCTAGTTCAAATCACTCTGCCACGGGCAAGGACACTTTCCACCAGACCAGCTTGCCCAGAGCCACATCCAGCCTGGCCTTAAAAACTTCCAGGGAAGTTGCTGGGTTTAATAAATCTCTCCAGTCTGCTCTTCAGAGGCACACTTCCCACCTCCATGTGGCTAATCCCTTATCTAAGGTGTGATGAGGAAGCCTCTGTTGGTGCTCTCCTCTTTCTCAACTCCATTCTCCCCCAGTGCCAACCTGCACCAGCAGAAGCTGACTTTACCACAGGGCAGGGCTGCCACCTGCCTTGTCACTGGTGGCCCCTTCCTGGCAATCACAGCCTGGTGTCCCCAGGTCTGGCAGTTTCAGAGCCCTTGTCCTTGCTGCCCATTCCCTCTCTCCATCTGTTCCTGACCCTGCAAGGAGCTGTCAGACTCAGCTAGAGGCTGGGCAGCATGTGGTGGGCAGTGCTGGGCAACAGGAGCTGGGGGTGTGGGTTGAGTGAGTGCATGAATGCTCCAGGCTGGGGGCAGAGTGGCTGGAAAAGTGCCTGCTGGTGTGGGTGACAGCAGCTGAACATGAGCCAGGGTGTGCCCAGCTGGCCAAGAAGGCCACCAGCAGCCTGGCCTGGGTCAGCAGTGATGTGGCCAGCAGGAGCAGGGCAGGAATTGTCCTCCTGTGCTGGGCACTGGTGAGGCCACACTGCAAATCCTGGGTTTGGTTTTGGGCCTCTCACTCCAAGACAGACATTGAGAGGCTGGAGCAGGGCCAGAGGAGGGCAACAAAGTTGGGGAAGGGTCTGGAGAACAGAGCTGGTGAAGGGTTTGGAGTACAGGGCTGGTGAGGAGCAGCTGAGAGACCTGGAGTTGCTTAGTCTGGAGGAAAGGAGGCTGAGGGGAGACCTTCTGGCTCTCTGCAAAACCCTGAGAGGAGGCTGGAGCCAGGTGGAGGTTGGTCTCTTCTCCCTAGTAATTAGCAATAGGATGAGAGGAAGCATCCTCAAGTTGCACCAGGGAAGGTTTAGATTGGACCTTGGAAAAAATGTCTTTGCTGCAGGCACTGGAACTATTGGAGTCATCATCCCTGGAGGTGCTCACAAAAACCTGAGGACATGGCACTTGGGTTGATGGCTTAGTGGGCATGGTGGTGTTGGCTTGACTGCTGGGCTTGATGCCCTTAGGAGTCTTTTCCAACCTTCATGATTCCAGGATTCTGTTCTGTGATGCTAGAAGCTGCCTCTGCTGCATGGCAGAGTAGTGCTTGCAGCCTCCTGAGATGCTGCAGAAGTTGGATTCCTGCTTCACTCTTGTGGCCTACAGTGGGAGTTGGTCTCTCCTAACTGAGCATCATAGAATCAGAGAAACATGGAATGGTTTGGAAGGGACCTCCAAAGGTCATGCAGTCCAACCCCTCTGCAGTCAGCAGGGACATCCCCAACCAGATCAGGTTGCTCAAAGCCTTGTCCAGCCTCACCTGGAAGATCTCCAGGGATGGAGCCTCAACTACCTCTCTTAAATTGTGCTCTGCAGATCACAGGGCACTGCCAAGCAGGTGCTGAGCAGGAGTAACTTGGTGGCTTCCAACAACATCAACCCTAAACCAGAGCTGGGCTATGAGACCACGAGCTCCTGGTCCTGAAGAAAAGACAGAAAGACCTCTCCAGCACCAATGGTGCTGTCCACATGGTCAGAGCAGAGCCTCAGCAGAGAAGGACTCACAAGTGTGAGGGTGTGTTAGAGCCTCAGTGTGGTCATAGAATGGTCCAGGCTGGAAGGGACCTCCAAAGGTCATCCAGTCCAACCCCCTCAACATCCTCAACTAGGTCAGGTTGTCCAGAGCCCTGTTGAGCCTCACCTTGAATATCTCCAGGGATGGAGCCTCAACCACTTTCCTGGTCAACCTGTTGCAGTGTTCCAGCACCCTGATGGTGCAGAACTTGTTCCACACATCCAATCTAACTCTGCTCTTCTCTAATCTGAAGCCATTGCCCCTGGTCCTATCACTGCAGGCCTTTGACTGGAAGACATTTCCTTCCTTCAGTACTTGACCTTCTGTTTTCTTTATTTTTCTGGTGTCTGTTAAAATATGGTGACCAGAACTGCAGTCTAATGTCACCTAGAGGCACAATCATCTCTCTTTGCACAGCCTGGGCACGAGCAGAGTTGGGCACAAGGTCACTGCAGCTCATATTCATGGTTCAGCAGGGTGTGCAGGGAAGGGGAGCACCCAGAGGTGCACTATGAATGTGGTGATCCAGGGAATTGCTGTAGCTGGGGTTGTTTGGCCATTGGCCTGATCTGGCTTGAAGAGAACCTTGCCAGGTGGTACTTGTCTGAAGAAACATTCCAGTTGCTCTTCTCCAAGTCATGGGGCAGATCTGAGTTGGTGGAGGAAGAGGTGGGATGGTTTGGAAGAGTGGTGGTTGCTCATAGACTAGAATCATGGAATTGTTTTGGTTGGAAAAGGCCTTTAGGCTCATCCAGTCCAACCATTCTCTGACTCTACCAAGGCTGGAGCTAAACCATGGCCCTCAGCACCACAGCTCTGCCTCTTTGAAACACCTCCAGGGATGGGCATTCAACCACCTCCCTGGGCAGCCTGTGCCAGCCTTTGAGAACTCTTTCAGTGAAGAAGTTTCCTGTGATGTCCAACCTAAACCTTCCCTGGTGCAACTTGAGAGTTTTCCTCTTGTCCTATCACTTGTTCCTTGGGAGCAGAGCCCAACCCCCACCTGGCTCCAGCCTCCTTTCAGGGAGTTGTAGAGAGCAATGAGGTCTCCCCTCAGCCTCCTTTTCTCCACACCAGGGCCTCTGCCCAGCCCTGTTCTCCAGACCCTTCCCCAGCTTTGTTGCCCTTCTCTGGACCTGCTCCAGCCCCTCAGAGTCCTTCTTGGAGTGAGGGGGTCCAAAACTGAACTCAGTTCTGCAGGAGTGGCCTCACTAGTGCCAGGATCAGAGGGACAATCCCTGTCCTGGTCTCCTTGCCCAGTTTCAGCATCCCTTTGGCCACCTTCTGCTTCCCTTCTCCAGGTTTATGCGGATGATATTCCTGCCACTCAAACACATCTTTGGGATCAAGATAGTGGTGAAGGGCAAGGAGAACCTCAGGAATGAGAAACCTTTCGTCCTTGTCTTGAACCACCAGACCTCCCTTGATATTATGGGTATGTGGTAATGCTGCCTCCTGCTCCTGACACCAGCAGGATGAAATCCCAGCACCAGGGGCAGAGGGGGGACAACAGGCAGAGGGGGACCACAGGCAGAGGAAGGTGCCCCGGGACCACAGGCAGAGGGGGGTGTCCCCAGGACCACAGGCAGAGGGGGGTGTCCCCAGGACCACAGGCAGAGGGGGGTGTCCCCAGGACCACAGGCAGGGGGTGTCCCCAGGACCACAGGCAGAAGGGGGTGCCCCAGGACCACAGTGAGAGGAAGGTGCCCCAGGACCACAGGCAGAGGGGGGGGTCCCAAGGCCACAGGCAGAAGGGGGTGCCCCAGGGAGAGGGGGATCCCAGGACCACAGGCAGAGGGGGACCCCAGGGAGAGGGTCAGGAGTGGTTCCTACATAATCTGTTACCAGCTAGCCCCAAGCCAGGGCTGCTCTCCAGGGTATTAGAGGTATTTGCAAACCAAACCAGCTCCATCCAGTCCGAGGGAATCATAGAATGGTTTGGGCTTGAAGGGGCCTTAAACATTATCTAGTTCCAACCCCCTGCCATGGGTAGGGACACCTCCAACTAGCCCAGGTTGCTCAAGGCTCCATCCAACCTGGCTGTGAGCACCTGAAGGGAGGGAGCATCCATGGCCTTCCTATTCCAGTGAGTCACCACCCTCACTGCCAGGGATTTCTTCCTAATCTCCAGCACCAATCTGCCCTCTTCCAGTTTAAAGCCATTGCCCCTTGTCCTGTCACTACAAGCCCCAGGCACGAGAATGGGGATGAGAGTGGCAGCTGACCACAGCCATGAGAAGGCTGCTGTGGCTGAGTGCCAGCAGCAGCATCATAGAATGGGCTGGGCTGGAAGAGACCTCCAAAGGTCACCCAGTCTGACCTCCCTGCAGTCAGCAGGGACATCCCCAACCAGATCAGGCTGTCCAGGGCCTCGTTGAGCCTCACCTTGAATATCTCCAGGGAAGGAGCCTCAACCACCTCCCTGGGCAACCTGTTCCAGTGTTTGGGAGACACCCTCATAAGTGAAGTCCTCCTCCACGTGGCTGCTTGCTCTGGAGACTCCCAGAATACCTTCCCCAGCCTGTTTCTGACCCTGTGAAGCTGGATGGGCACTGCAGCCGTGGCAGAGGGAGGGTTGTAGCCTAGAAACTAGATGCACCAGCACGGGTGGCAACTTGTCCTGCCCTTGTCCTGCCCCTGCAGTGCTGATGGACATTCTGCCCAGCCGCTGTGTGCCCATTGCCAAGAGGGAGATCCTCTACATGGGCACCTTCGGCCTGGCCTGCTGGCTCTCGGGAGTCATCTTCATCGACCGCAAGAAGAGAGAAGAGTCCATCGCCACCTTGGCAGAGGTGGCAGACTCCCTGCACAAAGAAAATGTGAGTGGGGAGGATTCTGCTGAGGGGAAGCAGGAGCCTCGAGGGGGCTGGGAAAGAGATCTCTGTCTCTGGGCTGGCTGCCGAGCAGAGCGAAGGAAGAGCATCTCTGGTGGGCTCAGTGCGGCGTGTGCCTGGCAGAGTGCTCGAAGAGGAGGATGTCTCTGCGTGGTGAGCAGCAGAGAGAGCAGTGGAATGTGGCTTACAATAGTGGCTGGAGGTCCTTCCATCTCAATGTCTTCTCCCCCTGGCAGTTCCGTGTCCTGATCTTCCCCGAAGGAACTCGCAACCACAGTGGATCCCTGCTGCCCTTCAAGCGTGGAGCCTTCCAGCTGGCTGTGAGAGCCCAGGTGAGAGCCACCTTCTCCTCACCCCTGAGGTGCACCTCACAGGGTGTCAAGGGTTGGAAGGGACCTCCAAATATCATTGAGGCCAACCCCCCTGCCAGAGCAGGACCAGAGAATCCAGCACGGACCACACAGGAACACATCCAGATGGGGCTGGAAAGGCTCCAGAGAAGGAGACTCGGACCCTCCTCATCCTTGTGATGGAGAGGGGAAGAGGAGGGTCAAGGGCAGCACTGCAAAGCAGGGCAATAGCCAAATGTTGGAAACTGGGGAAGGGAATAGAAAAAAAAAAGAGGCTGAAAAATCAGGCAAGAGCCAAGGCAGAGTCCTGGAGTACAGCAAGTCTCCAGAGAAGGAGACTCCACAACCTCTCTGGGCAGCCTGTTCCAGTGCTCTGGGAGCCTCACAGTGAAGAAGTTCCTCCTCATGTTGAGGTGGAACCTCCTGTGCTGCAGTTTCTGTCCATTGCCTCTTGTCCTAGCATAGAGTGCAACAGAGCAGAGTCTGTCCCCTCCCTCTTGACCCCCACCGCTCAGATATTTATAAACATTTGCCTACCAAGGTCCACCAGCAGCCAAGCTTATGCACCTCCTGCTCCTTGGCTTCCCTTTGGGTCTAGCACACATAGAATCATACAATCTCAGGATGGCTCAGCTTAGAAGGCACCTCAGAGGTCATCTGCTCCAACCTCCCTTTCCACAGGCAGGGACACCTCTCAACCAGACTCAGCTGCTCAAGGCTTCATCCAACCTGGCCTTGAACACCTCCAGGGAGGAGGCATCCACAGCCTCCCTGGGCAACTTCCAGGAGCTTGCCCAGAGGAGGAGCTGTTTGTGGGCCAAGTGGAAGTCCTTCATTACTCAGCTTGGGAAAACAATGGGGGAGCACTGCCAGGAGCCCTGGAGCTGTCCAGGAGGAGTTTCTGCTGAGCAGGTCTCCATGCATACAAATTCTATCAGTTCATGAAGTGTTGGCCTAAATACAGAGGTGAAAATGCAAAACCCAAGAGTGAGGACCCTAACAGCTAAAGGATCTAAATATCTCCAAACCCCTCTGAGTGCCCTTGTGGAGCTGACTGGGAGAATTATCAGTGAGGCTCAGGATTCACCTAAGGAAGCCACTTCTGGTTTTGTGTTTGGGTTTTTTTTTTTGGGGGGTGGATATGGGGAAATGTGCAGATTGACATTTATCTCCCCTCCAGGTCCCTGTTATTCCTGTGGTGATCTCTTCCTACTGTGACTTCTACAACCAGAAGGAGAAAAGATTTACACCAGGTAAGGATGACCTGGGGCAAAGAATGGGCTGAGTGTTGGTGTGAGGTCAGTCCTGGGAGGAGAGCCATGAGGCTGGAAGAGGAGTGCCTGTGATGTGGAGACAGCAGCCAGAGAGCAGCCGGGTCTGTCTGCTGGGCAGAGGAGGGAACAGGAGAGTTCAGGCACCATGTTTGCCTTGGATTTCTCCCTGCTTTTTCCACTATCCATATGATGGAACCTGGAAAAGCAGCAAACTCCTGGGGCAGGTCCTGCCCCTGACCTCTCCATGTTGTCCTTGGATCTGGAGGTGCATGGAGAGTTAGGAAACAAAAGCAACCATGGACCTCCCAGCAAAAGCCACCCTAAGACTGTACCTCCTCCTGGTTCCCAGCTTTCATCTCTGTGTGCTGCTTGCTCACTGCTACCATTTTATGAGGAACAAATGACACAACCTTGGGCTTCAAGGAGAGAAACGCAGACAAAAATGTGTTTCAAACTCCAGCAAAGCAACCCATCCTGTTCCTCCACTGCCTCTGCTGCCACCCACCCTCTGCCACTGCCCACCCTCCCCCAGGCCAGCCCTGCTGTTTCCTAAGGGCAATTCCCACTCCTCTCAGAGTTGGTGGCTGGGTGTAGCCATTCCCTGGCAGGCAGACACCTGGAGGAGAGAGTTGTGCAGATGGGAGATGCTGCATTCTCTCTTTCAGCTGCTAAGGGTGTGTCTGTCTGTCTGTCTGTCTGTCCTGTCCCTGCTTGGCCACATGCAGAAGCCTTTTGGTACTGGAAGCATCCTTCCAGCCTGGCAGGAGCTGTCCTGCTCCCTCCCCATCACAGCCCTGTTCAGCTGGGCAGCTAAGGCAGAGCACTGCCCTGGGAACTCTGAGGGACACACCAGTGCCCAGTACAGCCCTGGTCCTGCTGGTCACACTGCTCCTGATCCAGGGCAGGATGCTGGTGACCTTCTTGGCCACCTGGGCACACCCTGGCTCCTCTGGAGGTGTTCAAGGAACATGTGGACATGTCACTTCAGCACATGGTTTAATGGCCATGCTGGTCTTAGGTGCATGATCCTTGATGATCTTAGCTGGCTGTGGACCCACACCCCAGGTCTTTCTCTGCTGGGCAGCTTCCAGCCACTCTACCCCAAGCCTGGAGTGTTCATGAGGTCATAACTGGTGATTGTTAATAAGGTGCATTTGAAGAGAGATTCACCTGTGGCTGTAGCTCTGATTTTTTTGCAGCCTTCATGGATAGGAAGAGCCTGGATTTTTGGGATTTTTGCTGTGTGCATTCAGGGCATGACTGGGTTGAGACACACCCCCACCCCACCCCCAACCCCAGCTGTCTTGTTCCTTGGTTTGCAGCAATCCCTCTGCTAGATTTTCTCTTGCTCTTTTACAACACTCACATACTTTCTTCCCCCCTCTCTCGCTCTGTCTCTTTCTTTTTTCCAGGAAAAAGCATCATCCAGGTCCTGCCAGAAGTGGAGACCACTGGCCTTGGCCCAGAGGATGTCCCCAAGCTCACCGAGCGGGTCCGTGACTCCATGCTAGCCACCTACCAGAGGATATCAGCAATGACCAAGGAGGCTCCCCCTCAGGAATCCTAACTTCCAGCCCCAGCTGGGTGTGTAGCAGCAGGAGGGGGAGAGGATGGCAACCACAAGAAGGTCTGGCCAGCAGACACAGCCATGGATTGCAACCCTGACCTACCAGAGACCCAGAAAACATCCACAGAAGGAGAAAAGCTTGCACGTGGAGGTGGTGCAATGCTTGCCATGTTCCTTCCAGAACATTCTGCCACCTGCATGGACAGACACATGGTGGGCAGCTGGACAGTTCTTTGTCATCAGAACACTGAGACCTCCTCTCCAGCTGGAGCCCAGGCAGAGCTGGACCCATCCTGTCATCACTGCTGAGTGCTCACAGTCACCTTTTTAGACTCAAACCCAACAAGGCAGAGGCATTTATCCAAGCCTGAGACCAGGGGTTTGCCCTGGAAGCACACTCAGGAGAAGGCACTGCCTCCTACCTCTTTCCAGGGGGAGACCCTGGGAGCCAGCTCTGGCCCCTGAAGAGAAAGCCAAGGCAGCTTTGGGAGAGGGGAATTAAAGCCCTGAAGTGTGTCCAAAGGGGTTGGTGGTTTGTTTTTCTTAGCCTTCCTTTAAGGCAGAGCAAGGTTTTGCTTTCAGTCATGGGGCACTTCTTGAAAGGGGGACAAGGCTGGAGACTCAGAAACCAGAGGCAGACAGCAGCAATGGCTTGCTTCACACCCTTGCCATGCCTTGGTGACCTCACCGTTTTAAACACAAAATATTTTCTTCACCTCAAATATACTCTGGGAGCTGCAGCTCCTGCTCTCTCATGCCTCTTTGGTCTTGCCCTGCCTGCTGTGTGTCAGAGGATGACATCTTCTTGCCTTCTTACAGGCTGGCCAGGGGGGTTGTGGAGTCTCCCTCTCTGGAGATATTCAAGACCTGCCTGGCTGTGTTCCTGTGTGATCTGCTCTGGGTGATCCTGCTCTGGCAGGGGGGTTGGACTGGATGATCTCTTGAGGTCCCTTCCAGCCCCTAACATTCTGTGATTCTTCTGCCCAGGGTCACTATGGCCTTTCCCCACCTCTCCCCCTGTACTGGAGGCTCACGGAGCAGCATGGGCCCCAAGCCCCATTGCTCACCCAGGGCCCTGACTGGAGACCCTAATGGATCTCCTGCAGCCCCCCAGGCCAGGGGTGGGCATCATGGGGCACTGGGTTGAGATGGGCATGACTTGCTAGCACACCCCTCCTGGCAAGGCAAAGATGCTGATGCTGTAGGCATGGCATTTTACCAAAGATCTCCTTTAGTAGTACTCAGCTGAGGCACCTACTCCACTCACAAGCTTCATGCATGAGTCTGGCTCAAACTGATGCCTTCTTGATCCATCCCAGTCACAAAATGATAGAATGGCCTGAGTTGGAAAAGAATCATAGAATCAATCAGGTTGGAAGAGACCTCCACGATCCTCCAGTCCAACCTATCCCCAGCCCTATCCAATCAACCAGACCATGGCACTAAGTGCCTCATCCAGGCTTCTCTTGAACATCTCCAGTGATGGTGACTCCACCACCTCCCTGGGCAGCACATCCCAATGGCAAATCTCTCTCTGTGAAGAACTTCCTCCTAACATCTAGCCTAGACCTCCCCTGGCACAGCTTGAGACTGTGTCCCCTCCTGCTGCTGCTGGGTGCCTGGGAGAAGAGCCCAACCCCCACCTGGCTACAACCTCCCTTCAGGTAGCTGTAGAGAGCAATGAGGTCTGCCCTGAGCCTCCTCTTCTCCAGGCTGAACACCCCCAGCTCCCTCAGCCTCTCCTCACAGGATTTGTGTTCCAGACCCCTCCCCAGCTTTGTTGCCCTTCTCTGGACACCTTCCAGCACCTCAACATCTCTCTTGAATTGAGGAGCCCAGAAGTGGACACAGGACTCAAGGTGGGGCCTGACCAGTGCTGAACTTGAAGATCAGCCAGGTCCAAGGCCCCTGTCAGGGGAAAGGGACACCTCCCATGAGCCCAGGTTGCTCAAAGCCTCATCCAGCCTGGTCTCAAACACTTCCAGGGATGAGGCATCCACAACCTCTTCCAGTGTCTCATCACCCTCAGAGTAAAGAATTTCTTCCTGCTGTCCAACCTCAATCTACCTCGCTGTGTTTTCAAACCATTGCCCCACATCCCAGTGCTACATGCATTTGAAGGGGTCACTACCAGCAGTCCCCTGATCCTTGTGTCTTCTGCAGTCTCTTTCTCTCAGTGTGGGAGGTTTGTTTAATCTGAGACTTTGTCTTCATAGACAGCAGGGTGGTGTGAGGGGCAGCCCTTGGTGTTTTACCTTCACAGAGCTGAGGGCAGGGCTGGTGTACAAACAGGAGAGCAAGCAGAGGTTAAAAAGTTCTAAGGAGAGAGAGAGAGAGAAACCTCAAAGTCTCTCTGCTTCTTTACGATCTTCCTCAATGTAGAAAGAGGTCAGGAAGAAAAAACCTCCTCCACAGACCCCCAGGAAAGCACAGAGGATGAAGCTGTACTGCATGCTCCAGAAACTCCACTGGACCGAGCGAGCGTGCCTGGCCTGGATCGCACTGGAGATCTAGGGAGGGAAGGAAGCAGGCATTAAGCTGGGCTACCATCATCATCCTCTCTAGAGATCACCCACTCCAACCCCCCTGAAAAGCAGCATCACCCAGGGCAGGTCACCCAGGAACACATCCAGGTGGGTTTTGAAAGTCTCCAGAGGGACTTTCCAGGTCTCCAGCAGCTTCATACCAAAGAAGTTTCTCCTCCTGTTGAAGTGGAACCTCCTTGGTTCCAGCTTGTAGCATTTGTTCCTTGTCCTGGGCACCAGCCAAAAGAGCCTGGCCCCTTCCTCCTGACAGCCACCCCTCAGATATTGATAGACACTGATCAGATCACAGAATCAATAAGGTTGGAAAAGACCTCAAGGATCATCAAAGTCCAACCTGTCACCCACGCCCTCATGACCACTAAACCATGGCACCAAGTGCCACATCCAGGACCCTCTTGGACACCTCCAGGGATGGTGACTCCACCACCTCCCTGGGCAGCACATTCCAACAGCTAACAACTCTCTCAGCCTTCTCTTCTCCTGCTTTCTAGCAGGACAACCTCTAGTTTGTCCTGGTGCCTGCTGTTATTCCTCCCCAGTTGCAAGACTCTGCACTTGTCCTTGTTGAACTTCAGGAGGTTAGGTTCAGCCAGGACAAGTGGAGAGGATGCATTCTACAGCCCTGCAGCATGGTGGGACTCAAAGCTGCATGTAAGGGAAAATATGCACAGAAAAACCTCTCTCTATTCTAGTGTCCATGCCATTTGAGGAGTTTCTGGTTTTGGGTCCAGGAAGCGTTTACAATTCTGTGAGTGTCTGTCTCTTACCCTAAAGGAAGCTCAACAAGCAGAGAATTCACTTACAGTCCCAATGAGATAAGGGCTGCCTGCATCTCCCAGCAAGTGGCTCACCAGAATCTGCAGGGCAATAGCTGTGGCCTGGCGCCTTGGTGTCACAACATACTGAAACAAAACACAGCCCAGGAGAGCAAGGACATTATCCAAGGGACCTCATCAATGGGCAGCTACTTATACAACACCCTAGAGGGAGGAATAGATTCGTTTTTGACAGAACCCCAGCATGGCAGGGTTGGAAGGGACCTCTGGAGATCATCCAGTCCAACTCCCACTGCTAAAGCAGGGCACCCACAGCAGCTTGCCCAGGATCACAATGCCCAGGGGGGTTAGGAAGCTCTCCAGCCAGGGAGACTCCACAACCTCTCTGGGAAGCTTGGTCCAGGCCTCCAGCACCCTCACACCAGTAAGCTTCTCCTCATGTTCAGATGGAACCTCCTGGGTTCCAGTTTGTGCCCCTTGTTACCCCTTGTCCTGGCCCTGGGCAACACTGACAAGAGTCTGGCCCCAGTCTCTTGCTCTCCACAGCTCCTTTAGCTCTTGCTGAGCTTTGCTCAGATGCCCTCTGGGGCTGCTCTTCTGCAGACTCTCAGCCCCAGGGCTCTCAGCCTTTGCTCCTCACAGAGCTGCTCCAGGCCCCTCAGCAGCTTTGCAGCTCCCCCCTGGACTCTCTGCAGCAGTTCTCTGTCCCTCCTGAACTGGGGAGCTCAGAACTGGACCCAGCACTGCACCTGTGTCCTCACTAGGGTAGAATAGAGAGGGAGGAGAACCTCCTTCATTAGAGAATTCCTGACACTATTTTTTATATATATATATATATATATATATATATATATATATATATATGATCTGTCTTCATTGTCAGTGGCAGCCTTGCACAGCAGCATGCACTGGCACACAATTTCATCCCTGACCTTAGCAGGATACCAAGAGGGGCATCCTTAGTAAGATTCCTTCTTTTCTTCCTAGAAGGTGAAGATCCTTCTGGCCACCAAGCCACAGGCTTCTGAACAATATTGTGTTGAGAAAAGGCTGCAAAACCTCAAAAGAAGGCAACAGTTTCCCAAGCACTCACTTACCAGCAGTATGTCTGTCACAACAGCCCAGTTGACAGATAAAAACAGTTCTCCAAATGCAAGAAGGATCTGCAAAAGAGAAGCAAGCAGTGACTAGAGGCCACCGCACCAACCTTCTTCACCCTGAAGATGAGGGCAGGCTGTGCTTATATACACACAGGAGCTGCTGTACACACACAGCTACTTATGAATGAAACATCTCTGTCTGTGCTTACACACACCAATTGCATCGTGAAAGGTAGGGGGGAAACGGAGCGCGGAGGGCGGGGGGGGCTGGAGCACGGAGGGAGGAGGGGGCTGGAGCACGGAGGGAAGAGGGGGGCTGGAGCACGGAGGGAAGAGGGGGGCTGGAGCACGGAGGGAAGAGGGGGGCTGGAGCACGGAGGGAGGAGGGGGCTGGAGCACGGAGGGAAGAGGGGGGCTGGAGCACGGAGGGAAGAGGGGGGCTGGAGCACGGAGGGAAGAGGGGGGCTGGAGCACAGAGGGAGGAGGGGGCTGGAGCACGGAGGGAGGAGGGGGCTGGAGCACGGAGGGGGGCTGGAGCACGGAGGGAAGAGGGGGGCTGGAGCACGGAGGGAAGAGGGGGGCTGGAGCACGGAGGGAGAAGGGGGCTGGAGCACGGAGGGGGGCTGGGGCACGGAGGGAGGAGGGGGCTGGAGCACGGAGGGGGGCTGGGGCACGGAGGGAGGAGGGGGCTGGGGCACGGAGGGAGGAGGGGGCTGGGGCACGGAGGGCGGGGGGCTGGGGCACGGAGGGAAGAGGGGGGCTGGAGCACGGAGGGAGAAGGGGGCTGGAGCACGGAGGGCGGGGGGCTGGGGCACGGAGGGAAGAGGGGGGCTGGAGCACGGAGGGCGGGGGGGGGCTGGAGCACGGAGGGAGGAGGGGGCTGGGGCACGGAGGGAGGAGGGGGCTGGAGCACGGAGGGAGGAGGGGGCTGGGGCACGGAGGGCGAGGGGGGCTGGGGCACGGAGGGTGGAGGGGGCTGGGGCACGGAGGGTGGAGGGGGCTGGGGCACGGAGGGCGGAGGGGGCTGGGGCACGGAGGGAGGGGGGGGCTGGGGCACGGAGGGAGGAGGGGGCTGGGGCACGGAGGGTGGAGGGGGCTGGGGCACGGAGGGAGGGGGGGGCTGGGGCACGGAGGGGAGGGGGCTGGGGCACGGAGGGGGGGGGCTGGGGCACGGAGGGCGGGGGGGCTGGAGCACGGAGGGAGGAGGGGGCTGGAGCACGGAGGGTGGAGGGGGCTGGGGCACGGAGGGAGGAGGGGGCTGGGGCACGGAGGGAGGAGGGGGCTGGAGCACGGAGGGTGGAGGGGGCTGGGGCACGGAGGGAGGAGGGGGCTGGGGCACGGAGGGAGGAGGGGGCTGGGGCACGGAGGGCGGAGGGGGCTGGGGCACGGAGGGAGGAGGGGGCTGGGGCACGGAGGGAGGAGGGGGCTGGGGCACGGAGGGCGGAGGGGGCTGGGGCACGGAGGGAGGAGGGGGCTGGGGCACGGAGGGCGGGGGGGCTGTACACACACAAGCTGCCTGGGTTGAAGCACAGAAGCTGTGTGGGTTGCTTTGTGTCACAAACCCTCAGCAGAAAAGCCAAAAGTCAGACAAATAACCCAACTGTAATGAGCTGCTGAGCCCAAGGAAAGGAAAGCAAGAGGCTGTGAAGAGAAATGTTTAAAAAGTGCTCAGAGACCTCCCCCCTTTGCTCAGGTTTCAAAATGAAACAGAATCAGAGAATAGATCTGGTTGGAAGAGACCTCAAAGGTCATCCAGGCAGCACCTCTGGGCCAGGACAAGTACTGTCAAAGGCTCCTTCAGAGCCATGTGTGCTGTACAGACACAACTGCAAGCTTGAAGTACTCAGAGAGCAAAGCCAAGGGCCACTGCAGCTTTGTGCAGCTAACTACACAAGTTTGCTCTCTTGAGTGTGGCTGCAGTAGACAGCTCCTGAGGTCCAGTTTGTAGTGTTCTGGCCCTGCTCACTGGACCAAGGAATACACAACACAGCACTCACAGGACAGAACTCAGCTGCAGGCAGCATGCTCAGTGCTTAGCTTTCAGGCCACCCCTTTCCAAGTCACTGAAACCCCTCAGTGGTCTCGGAGATAGCAGAGAATTCCACCAAACCACCTTCCTCCTCCCCCTTCCCTGCCTGCCCAGAAGACATTTGTTGGCACTTACAAAAGTGGACAGGATGTTTGTCTGGGCCACCATCAGAGCTATGTAGAGGCACAGAGCAGAAATGAACATGCTTGCAGCACAGATCAGAGGATCAGCTTTGTTGTTGATCTTTCTTAATCTCCTGGCAGCTTCTGCCCCAGTAATGACACCCAAGATTCCTGTCCCAATGGTGATGCCTCCAAATATTAGGCTGGTGACAAAGCAAAGGATTCAGTTGAGCATAGTAAGACTACACCAAAGAAAAGGAAAAATTAGCATTAGCTTACACCTTTAGTTTCAGAGGAATCTTTAATGAGGAACTGGAATTTTGATCCACTTGGTCTAACCCTCCCAGATCCCTCTAAATGTATTTAATCCCAAGCCTCACTTGAAGCTATCCCTCTGCCACTGAGGCTCTGCCTCCCAAGCTCCAAGAGAACTCAGATGGATTTAGAATCTCTCCAGACAAGGAGACTCCACAGCCTCTCTGGGCAGCCTGCTCAAGGGCTCCAGCACTCTCACAGAAAAAGTTTTCCTCATGTTTAGGTGGAACCTCCTGTAGTCTGAATTTGTGTTTTCAGGGAGTCTAAGTCACACAACTCTGATCTGTGAGCAAAGCCTGCAAACTGGTGAACAGCCAGAGGGAAAAGTGACCTTGAAGTATCCCTGGGCAGGCCTGGGAATGTGCAGCTCACTTCTTCCAGCTCCATCAGCTTCAGGTCTGATGTTTCTTTAGATCCCTCTGGAATAACAGCAAAAATTGGCCTTGGGCTGCTTCTGGCACCAGCTTATGCCAAGGTTATTTTGAAAGCACTCTGTAAGAAGCACTACATGAGGTTAAACTCTACCAGGAACTCTAGCTGCAAGAGGGCAGATTTAGACTGGACATTAGGAAGAAATTCTTTAGTGTGATGGTAGGGAGACACTGGCACAGGTTGCCCAGGGAGGCTGTGGATGTCCCTTCCCTGGAGGTGTTCAAGGCCAGGCTGGATGAGGCCTTGAGCAACCTGGGCTGGTGGGAGGTGTCCCTGCCCATGGCAGGGGGCTGGAACTGGATGATCTTTAAGGTTCTTTCCAACCTAAACCATTCTATGAATCTGATTCTATGATTCTCTTTTGCTCCCCTGCAGACCATGCCTGCTTTAGCAACACTACTGTGGAATAATAATTCAGAAGGGGGTTTAGAAACCAACCAGGCTAACACCCTCAGCTTAATAAATAAAGTAGTCAAGCTGCATCTGTGAACTGTTTAAACTCTTCAGCTGCCTACCCTGAGCCAGGCTCCTGAGTCTTTACTCCTTTCCTCCTTGTTAGTCACTAGCAAGTAACATTCCAACAGGGACATCCATGGGAGGACAACTGCATTGCAGGACTTGTGGATGGCTATTCAGCTGCACCTTGGAAGCTGCTTTGGAGTTGGTTGTCCCATTGCAGAAAATCAAAAGAGCTCAGATCCCAGAGGACACACTCAAGGTATGCTTACTGCTTTTCCCTCTAGCTGTCTTTACCTGGAAAGGCAATATAGGAAGCAGTTAGCTCTTGGAAACCTATCAGGAAGGCAGAGACTGAACCTGGATTTGGGATACCTCCAGAAGAGAGGAAGGGACACTCATGTGGAGGCCACTGGTAAGGAGTCAGTACACACAAGTGTCCCAGTGCTCACTATCACTGGCTGCAGCCATGAAGACTCAAGAGGAACACTGAACAATTTTTTCTGTGCTGGATAACACATTGTAAGGGAAAAAAAAAATTCTCTTCCTAGCTGGGGGAAAGTGATCTCCAAAAAGCTGTATTATGCTCACTTCAAAGATCTCTCCTGTTGTAAATTCCCCCTGCTCATCCAACATTTACTGATCACAGGATGTTAGGGGTTGGAAGGGACTTATCCATGAATCTTTATTGCTCTGAACAGCCTCTCTAAGTGGAGCTGTGCTGGCAGCTGCTCACAAGACCAAATTCTGCTGATGTGATACTAGATCAAATTCATCAAGCTTGCTGTATGCTGGGAGTCACAATGCCTTGGCCAATGTGGCAGGAGTTTTACAAGCAGGCTAACAAGAAGGTAGTAGGAAAGCTGCCAAAACACAGGATCTCAGCTTAATTAAATGGGTATTGAAGTAGCTGTCAGCTGAAGTCCCTTTGCTAAAGCTGCTCCTTTCCCTGCAAGTGTTCCTGTTACTGGCTTCTTTCTACTTGATTTAAATTAGGCTGGCAGCACCTTTCCAGTGAACCAAGTGATTGTAACCAGACAAACAAACAGGAGTGGAAGCAACTTGGAATAAAAAACAATTGTTTGGGTTGGAAAAGCCCTCTAAGATCATTGAGCCCAACCAGCAGCCCCACACCACCATGCCCATCAAACCATGTCCCCAGGTGCTGTGGCCACACATTCCTTGAGCACCTCCCTGGGCAGCCTGTTTCAATCCTGACCTGAGATTGGAGAAAAAACATTTTTTCCTAAAATCTACTCCAACATCCAATCTAAAATCCATTCTAGTTCAACATCCACACCCAACTGCCTTCAGGAGAAGTGTTCACAGTCATATTCGTCCTTTCACAGGCTCACAGGATGTTAGAGGTTGGAAGGGACCTCAGGAGATCAAGTCCAACTCCCCTGCCAGAGCAGGAGCATAGAATCCAGCACAGGTCACACAGGAACACATCCAGACGGGGCTGGAAAGGCTCCAGAGAAGGAGACTCCACAACCTCTCTGGGCAGCCTGCTCCAGTGCTCTGGGACCCTCACAGTGAAGAAGTTCCTCCATGTTGAGGTGGAACCTCCTGTGCTGCAGTTTCCATCCATTGCCTCTTGTCCTATCCCAGGGTGCAGCTGAGCAGAGCCTCTCCCCTCCCTCTTGACCCCCAGCCCTCAGATATTGATAGACATTTATTAAATCCCCTCTCAGTCTTCTCCTCTGCAGCCTGCACAGCCCCAGGGCTCTCAGCCTCCCCTCCCCAGGCAGTGCTCCAGGCCCTTCAGCATCCTTGTAGCCCTCCCTTGGACTCTCTCCAGCAGATCCCTGTCCCTCTTGAACTGGGGAGCCCAGAACTGGATGCAATATTCCCCTTTGGAAACAAACTGTGCCTTAGCACCCTGCAGTATTTCCAGGTGTGCTTCCACACTCCTGTGCACCTCACCTGTTAGATGAATTGCATGTTTCTTGGAGACATGGTGATACAAGGCCCTGGACAACCTGAGCCCTGTAAAGAAACAGTGGTACCCACATTCCCAGGGCTCCTGTAACGAAGGCCATGGCAGTCAGACCCAGTGAGGACCAGACAAAACTCCAGCTGCAAGTTAAAAGAAAGAGATGAGAGATACTAGAAAGAACAGTGTGAGGAAAAAGGGAAAGGCTCCTGCAATACCACAGAATGGCTCAGGTTGGAAGGGACCTCAGAGGTAGACTCACAGAATTGTCAGGGTTGGAAGGGACCTCAAGGCTCAGCCAGTTCCAACCCCCCTGCCATGGGCAGGGACACCTCACACCACAGCAGGTTGCTCACAGCCACATCCAGCCTGGCTGCAAAAACCTCCAGGGATGAGGCTTCCACCACCTCCCTGGGTAACCTGTGCCAGTGTCTCACTACCCTCATGGGGAAGAATTTCTTCCTAACATCCAATCTGAATCTCCCCATTTCTAGTTTTGCTCCATCCCCCCCAGTCCTGTCACTCCCTGACACCCTAAAAAGTCTCTCCCCAGCTTTCTTGGAGTCCCCTTCAGATACTGGAAGGCCACAAGAAGGTCTCCTCAGAGCCTTCTCTTCTCCAGACTGAACAGCCCCAACTCTTTCAATCTGTCCTCACAGGAGAGGTGCTCCAGCCCTCTGATCATCAACTTCAAGCTCCCCACCATGGGGAGCTCTCAACCAGACTTTGTTGCCCAAGGTCTCATTCAATCTGGCCTTGAACACCTCCAGGCAGGGAGCATCCACAGCCTCTCTGGGCAGCCTGTTCCAGAGTCTCACCACCTTCATACTGAAGACTTCCTAATCTCCAGTCTAACCCTGTTCTGCCTCAGCTTCAAACCATTCTCCCTTGTCCTATCTCTCAACCTTTATGAAAAGTCCCTCTGCAGCCTTCCTGCAAACTCCCTTCAGCTATTGGAAGGCAGCTCTAAGGCTCCTCTGGAGTCTTTTCTCCAGGCTGAGCACCCCCAGCTCCCTCAGCCTATCCTCATAGCAGAGGTGCTCCAGCCCTTGAATCATCTTTATGGCCTCCTCTGGACTCACTCCAGCAGCTCTGTGTCCTTCTTCTGCTGGGCACACCAGAACTGGAGGCAGTAATCAAGGTGGGGTCTCAGCAGAGCAGAGTAAAGGGGCAGAATCCCCTTTCTTGCCCTGCTGGCCACACTCCTCTGGATGCAGCCCAGCACACTGCTTTGGCAGAGGGATTGGACTAGATGATCTCCAGTGGTCCTTTCAACCCCTACCATGCTGGGACTACCTTCCAGCCATCAGGTTAGTTGCTCAAAACAGAAATACAATTACTTCAAAAACCATACTGAGGTCCTACAGACCTGACCCCTTGTATCAGAGCCATAGCAGGGCTCACAAATACCACATGAAGGCTTCCTGAGATGCTGCTCCAGCCTTGCTCAGGCACTAAGAATTCCAGGTAAAGCTGCACCTGAAAGATGCACTTTTACCCACCTTGCTTAAAACAAGAGGGAAGGGGGAAACTTAGCAGGAAGCAGAGCTGAGTTTAGGCAGGAACACAATGCTATCACATCTGGGCCTCCTTCCCCCTCCTCAAACTGGGGAGAGAGAAGCAGCAAAGCCTTTTTTAAATCCCTTATGTGGCATAACTGTAAGAGAGTGGAAGGTTTTCATTCATGGGGTTGCAGTCAGCCTGCAACAGGAAGGAGCTGGGTAGGATTTGATGGCCATTCTCTCTCATCATGGAATGGTCATTCTTCAATGGAGGCAACTTTTGGGGCTAAACTCACTTACTTCTTGGCCAGGGCTAGGACATCTTGACACCAAGTGGCCTTGGCAGCTCTCTGCACTCCTGGCTTCTCAGCTTTCACTCGTATGGTGCCGGAGATGCTGAGTGCTCTGTGGAATGCTGTCCTTCTCTGGGTCCTGTGAGGGACCAGGAGAATCAGAAGAACCAGTGCTAGACCTCCCATGCAAGGAGTTATCTGCAGACACAAGGTTGGTTAGATCAAGGAGAGCTTTTTTCTTTTGATTCTTTTAGTGAGAAAAAAAAAAAAATCACAGCAATTCAAAGGCAGTGTTGGGATGACCTAAGGGAGATCTGCAGAGCTGCTCAGACACAGCATCACAGCTCACAGGATGTCAGGGGTTGGAAGGGACCTCTGAAGATCATCCAGTCCAACCTCCCTGCCAGAGCAGGACCATAGAATCCAGCACAGGTCACACAGGAACACATCCAGATGGGGCTGGAAAGGCTCCAGAGAAGGAGACTCCACAACCTCTCTGGGCAGCCTGCTCCAGTGCTCTATGAACCTCACAGTGAAGAAGTTCCTCCTCATGTTGAGGTGGAACCTCCTGTGCTGGAGTTTCCATCCACTGCCCCTTGTCCTGTCCCAGGGTGCAAGTGAGCAGAGCCTGTCCCTCTCCCCTCCCTCTTGACCCCCAGCCCTCAGATATTTATAGACATTTCTTAAATCCCCTCTCAGTCTTCTCCTCTGCAGCCTGCACAGCCCCAGGGCTCTCAGCCTCTCCTCACCAGGCAGTGCTCCAGGCCCTCAATCATTCTTGTAGCACTCTGCTGGGCTCTCTCCAGCAGATCCCTGTGCCTCTTGAACTAGAACTAGATACAATATTCCAAGTGTGGCCTCACCAGGGCAGAGCAGAGGGGGAGGAGAACCTCCCTGGCTCTGCTGGCCACACTCCTCTGAATGCCCCCCAGGACCCCATTGGCCTTCTTGGCTCCCAGGGCACATTGCTGTCCCATGCAGAACTTGTTCTCCACCCCCACTCCCAGGTCCTTCTATTGGGGCTGCTCTCCAGCAGATCCCCTCCCAGCCTGTCCTGCTGCAGTTTATTCTTCCTGCCCAGATGCAGGACTCTGCCTTATCCTTGTTGAACCTCATTAGGTTCTTCTCTGCCCAGCTCTCAGCCTGTCCAAGTCTCACTGAATGGCCTCACAGCCTTCAGGCTACCAGCCAGGCCTCCCAGTTTGGTAAGATCAGCAAACTTGGTGAGCAGACTCTCTGTCCCCTCACCCATGCCACTGATGAAGAGGTTGCTGTGTCTGACCTGCTGTTTGCAGGTCAGATTTGTAAATGAGAGTGACTTGGGTGACTTATGGTGACTTTGAAGGGAAGATATTGAACCCTCCCTCCACATCACACAGGGACATCATTTTTGCCTCTGACTTTGGAGAAAGAAAAACATGTGAAGGAGGAAAGCTATGAGAGTGCTTTGGCCACAAATGGAAGAGTCACTGCTGCAGTCATCAATGTTCTCTGAATGACATCAGATTGCTCTTACAGTAAACACTTTCCCCACCTTGTACCTGCTACCTAATTTTATAGATAAGTCAGGAGGGGTTGACAAAGCAGCTCCAGAGCACAGGTGCTCAGTATGGAGAGGGCTCATGATGACATGACCTGTCAGAAGAGGGATTTTTTTTTTTTCCTCTTGAAACCCTCAAGTGATAGAAGCTGTTACCAACAGCAGTTCAGAAAGCAAAGTCTCTTTATTCTCCTGGAGAATTAGACTGGTGCAACCAGTATAAGTCATTTAACCTTCACTTTCCTCTGTTTGAGGAGGTCTTGGTGCACTGACAACCATTCCACGTGTGTCCTCAGGTAGGAGGAACATCAGCCCCTGCCATGGTTGCTGTAGTGTCTGATTTTGTCCTGCAAATGCTGGGCACAGATCTTCCACTTGTCCTGCAGGAGGAGTTCTCTTAACACCACTCAAGAGAGCAGAAAGTCCTCCCTCTGCTCACCTCTTTGAACATCAGCAATCAAAGCCCCACTGATGGTTCTGCTTTTACAGTGATTGGCTCAGCCCCACCAGTGAAAGGGAGTAACTCACCCTGAATGCCCAGTGCCAGTCACCTGTGAGCTCTGTCATGCCAGCTGCCAGGACATAACCAAGACCACTGCAAGCAAAAGAAAGGAATAATCAGTAGGAACCAAGGAATTGTTGCTGGCTGGAATGACCCCAGCTGAGGAGAGCACAGAGGAGTATTCTGTCAGAGCTTTCAAAATGGCTAAACCAAACCAACCCCTCATGGTCTATGCCAGTCTGCTTGCCAGCCAGCATTAAGAAAAGCAGGATTGGGATAGTGGCAATCCCAGCATGGTGGGGGGCTGGAATGGACCTCTGGAGATCATCCAGTCCAACCCCCTGCTCAAGCAGAGCACCCACAGCAGCTTGCCCAGGATCACAATGGCCAGGAGTGTTTGGAAGCTCTCCAGAGAGGGAGACTTTACAATCTCTCTGGGCAGCCTGCTCCAGGGCTCCAGCACCCTCACAGCAAAGATTTTCCTTGTTTAGGTGGAAAGATGTCCCAGATTGCCCTTGGAATACATATTCTGTGGGATGGCTCTGCAGACCCAGATCACACAGCCCACAGAGCAGTTTATGATTTACTCTTTTCTCTGCTAGCCACATGCAGGGATTCCTTTAGCTTTAATGTGCCTTCTGGGCTCAGCCCTGGCTGCCTGCTTGGATAAAGAGTTTGCCTCTAAGACACTTACAAAAACCATTTTCCACCTCTTCCTCTGTGTCCAGCTCTGGAGCTCCCCACACAAGAAGGTGGAACAGATCCAGAGGAGGCCACAAAGTTGATCAGAGGGCTGGAGACTCTCTCCTATGGGAACAGGCTGGGAGAGTTGGGGATACTCAGCCTGGAGAGGAGAAGGCTCCAGGGAGACCTTGGAGCAGCCTTTCAGTATCTGAAGGGGACTGCAGGAGAGCTGGGGAGGGACTTTTGACAAGGGCTGGGAGTGACAGGACCAGGGGTAATAGCTTCAACTGGAAGAAGCTGGATTTAGATGAGGCTTTAGGAAGAAACTGCTCCCCATGAGGGTGGTGAGGCACTGGAACAGGTTGCCCAGAGACACTGTGGAGGCTGCAACCCTGGAATTGTTCAAAGCCAGGTTGGATGAGGCCTTGAGCAACCTGGGCTGGTGGGAGGTGTCCCTGCCCATGGCAGTGGGGGGGTGGAACTAGATGAGCTTTAAGGTTCTTTCCAAGCCAAACCATTCTATGATTCTTCAAACACAACTGAAAGAGGAGAGGGAAGTGTCTTGGAAGACATTTTGTGGAGAGTTCTTGAAATATCTATTAAGTAAACAAATCTCTGAAAGCTTTTGCCTTCCAGATCCCAGGAATAAATTACCTACCCTCAGCCATGTACTTTCCAGAACAGAGTCAGTATTTTGTTCCAAGCTTATCAGTTTTCAGAGTTTAGATTCTCCCTAAAAATGTTTGGGTTTGGGTTTTTTTTTTTTGGGGGGGGAAAGCAATTTCTTCTTCAAGGCAAATGCAGAAAGAACTCTACTCAGTTCTAGTTAAACCTTCTAAGCAAGAGAGCCAATACAGATACACATCAAAATTTCCAGTCAAGGCTCAGGCTATTCTGGAATATTGTGTCCAGTTCTGTGCCCCTCAGTTCAGGAAGGACCTCAGGGAACTGCTCGAGAGAGTCCAGCACAGAGACACAAAGATGATTAAAGGAGAGAGACTGAGAGGGGATCTAATCAATGTCTATAAATATGAGGGGTGGGTGTCAAGTGGAGGGGGCCAGGCTCTTTTGGGTGGTACACAGTGATAGGACAAAGGAACAAGAGGTTCAAACTAGAACATAGAAGATTTCACCTCAATATGAGAAGAAACTTCTTTCCAGTGAGGGTGACAGAGCCCTGGAGCAGGCTGCCCAGGGGGGTTGTGGAGTCTCCTTCTCTGGAGTCTTTCCAAACCCACCTGGATGCATTCCTGTGAAGACTACCCTGGGTGATGCTGCTCTGGCAGGGGGGTTGGACCTGATGATCTCTTGAGGTCCCTTTCAACCTCTGATATACTCTGATACTCTTCCTTAGGAGGAGAGCCTGAGGGAGCTGAGGGATCTTTAGCTTGGAGAGGAGCAGCCTGAGAGGTGACCTCATTGCTGGTGATAAAGATGTGCAGGGGGAGTGTCCAGAGGCTGGAGCCAGGCTCTGCTGGGTGATGCCCAATGCCAGCACAAGGGGCAGTGGTGGAAATTGAGGCATAGGAAGTTCCATGGAAACAGGAGGAGATTTTTTTTTTTCCCTATGAGGGTGGAACAGGCTGCCCAGAGGGGTTGTAGAGACTTCTTCTCTGGAGATATTCCAAACCCCCCTGGATGTGTTCCTGTGTGACCTGCTCTAGGTGACCCTGCTCTGGCAGGGGGGTTGGACTGGATGAGCTCTCAAGGTCCCTTCCAACACCTAACATTCTGTGATTCTGCATGGTGAGTTGCAGCCATGGGCAGACAGAGTTTCAAAAGGTGGGTGAGGAAAACCAACCTGCCCACTGGAATGAAGATGTAGAAGATGGATAACATCGTGGTCCTTTTCCCTTCCTCAAACAGGTCTGCAATCATGGTAGGTGCTACTGTGGAGTAACTGGCAGTGCCAATGCCAACCAGCCCTCGTGAAAGAAAGAATATCCAGCAGTACTGCAGGCAAAAGACAGATTACAGTCCCAAAAAAATAAAGCCTCTGCAAGAAAGAAACATTATTAGGAAAGAGGTGCATTGTGATGCCTCAAATGTAGCACAGGGAATGGGAATTCACTGCCATGTGTTTGTCTGTGTGCCCTCCACTCACACCAGCTTCCCCCCCAGTCCACTGCCATGCTTTCTACTTGCTGCACACCAGCAGTGACTCCTTGGAATGACATCCAGAGGGAATTACAGGACCAGCAGGATGAGTGAGGTGATGCTCACCCTCTACTCCGCTCTCCTAAGACCCCACCTGGAGCACTGTGTCCAGTTCTGGTGCCCCCAGCAGAAAAAGGACCTGGAACTGTTGGAGCAGGTCCAGAGGAGACCATGAAGATGATCAGAGGGCTGGAGCACCCTTCCTTATGGGGACAAGCTGGGAGAGTTTGGGCTGTTCAGCCAGGAGAGCTGAAGGCTCCAGAGGGACCTTAGAGCAGTCTTCCAGTATCTGAAGGGGGCTCCAGGAGAGCTGGGATGGGACTTTTGTCAAGAGCTGGAAGTGCCAGGACAAGGGACAATGGCTTTGAGCTGGGAGAGGGGAGATTGAGACTGGAGATGAGGAAGAAATTCTTGACAGTGAGGGTGGGGAGACACTGGAAGAGGTTGCCCAGGGAGGCTGTGGATGCTCTCTCCCTGGAGGCGTTCAAGGCCAGGCTGGATGAGGCACTGAGCAACCTGGGCTGGTGGGAGGTGCCCCTGCCCATTGCAAGGGGTTTGGAATTGGATGATTTTTAAGGTCCCTTCCAACCCAACCCATTTTACAAATCCATAACAGGTTCCATGGATCACAAGCTTGCTGCTACACTGCAAGGTGATAATCAGCATTCAGGACAAGAAGAAGACCTCATCAATTGCAACAGTCATATGTGGGTTCTCCATTGCCTTGGCTGGACTCCATCATCCCACCAAGCATGGCTGAACAAAATCCACTTAGTCCAGGCACGGGGACTGAGTGCTCACTGACAGGGTGAGCTCACTTTTCCTAATGTGCTCAGGGAAGGACCCTGCAAGATGCCCTGCACAGATTATTTTCACAGTAGCCTCTAAACCCAGCAACCTACCAGTTCAGTGAGGAAGGAGCTGGCCAAAGTTACAGCAGACCAGAAGAAAATGCCAGCCCCGAGGATGATTTTCCTATTGTAGCGGTCACCAAGGTAGCCAAAGATGGGGGCAGCCAGCATGTAACACAGGATGAAGACTGCAAAATCCAAGAAGGAGCAAAACCAAGGTTGGTCAATTTGTTTTTATGGCACACAGTCCTCACCCCAGCTCAGGTGGTTTTAGGGGCAGAGGATAAAGGCAGGCTGAGTTTGTAGGACTTGTAGGCAGATGGATACTTTGAAGCTAAGAGTCAGAACCCAAACCTCTAGGAGAATAAAATGTGTGTCAACTGCTCATGTTCTGCACTGTTGGAGAAATTCCTTCACCTTTTGTGGCTCAGGATTTGTGAGGGACTCAACTCAAAGTCCTTCCCTCAACCAAAGGCTTTCAGTTTTGCCTTCTAGTCAGCTTGCCCATGAGCGGAAGTGAGCCACAGCACAGACTGAGCAGGAACCAGAAGGAATAAAGTGAGCAGACTGTGTTTGGGGGGCAGGTGTAAGGACACAAGGCAAGGCAACATCTGGGGTGAAGAGATCTCATTACCTGTTTGCAGCAGGCCTGTATCCCCATCACTAAGCTCAAAGTATTTCTGCACATCTAAGAGGATCCCTGCAACAGAAAACATGGAATCACAAAGTACCCTACTCATTCCTTGCAACTCTGTACAGAATTCCCTCCTAGTCTCCAGTCTCAATCTCCCTTCTCCCAGCTCAAAGTAATTCTCTCTCATCAGGACACTACAGGCAGTGTGAGCTTGCAGCCCAGAAGGCAAATCACAGCCTGGGCTGCATCCAAAGATGTGTTGCCAGCAGATCCAGGGAGGGGATTCTGCCACTTTGCTCTGCTCTGATGAGACCTCACCTGGAGTGCTGTGTGCAGGTCTGGAGCCCTCAATATAGGAAGGACATGGACCTGATGGAGCAGGTCCAGAAGAGGGCCACAAAAATGCTCAGGGGGTTGGAGCACCTCTGCTACCAGGACAGGCTGAGGGAGCTGGGGGTGTTCAGCCTGGAGAAGAAGAGGCTCCAGGGAAACCTAACAGCAGCCTGACAGTACCTGAAGGGAGTTTACAGGGAGGATGGAGAGAGATTGTTTGCAAAGGCCTGCAGTGACAGGACAAGGGACAATGGCTTCAAACTAGAGAGGAGCAGATTTAGACTGGCTAGCAGGAAGAAGTTCTTCACTATGAGGGTGGTGGAACACTGGAACAGGTTGCCCAGGGAGGTGGTTGAGGCTCCATCCCTGGAGATATTCAAGGTGAGGCTCAACGAGGCCCTGGGCAGCCTGATCTAGTTGGGGATGTCCCTGCTGACTGCAGGGAGGTTGGATTGGATGACCTTTGGAGGTCCCTTCCAACCCAGACCATTCTGTGGTTCTATGAAGCCCTTGTAAAAAGCCCCTCCCCAGCTTTCTTCTAGGCCCCTTCAGGTATTGGCACAAGTAACTGTGGATTTCCAAATTGGCATTTTCAGTGTTGGCAGTGACAAACTTCACCCAAAGTTGGGTGGGCAGAAAGCCCACCTCAATTTCTAACCATTCAGTAGCTGTGGGACCAAGGTTAGAAGACCTGACAAAAAGCATGGGAGAGAGGCACAGGAGCACCACACTGAGGGAAGCTGCATGGATGTGGCACCTTATGGATGTATGAATGCTGCTGGGACAAGAAGGGGATTTACACCTCCACAGCATGGCAGAGCTGCAGATCTAGCAACTTGATCTAGGGTGAAGTGTCCCTGGAACTGGATGATCTTTGAGGTCCCTTCCAACCCAAATCCTTCTGTGACTCTGTCATCTACCATCTCTTGCCTTGAGTTTCTGCATTAAAGGCCTGTAAAAAAATGTAACAGGAACAAGAGATACTGCTGGAATAAGCAAATCTTTAGTCCAATACTGAAAGACATCTATTGTTCTTAAAAAAAAAAAAAAAGGTAATTTTTCTCATGCAGCTTTAGTTTTGCCAAAACAGTCATAATCAAAAACTATTACTAAGAGGTAGAGGGAGGGGATTCTGCCTCTCTGCTGAGACCCTGTCCTGCAGTGCTGGGGCAGCTCTGGAGTCCTCAGCACAGCACAGACAGGGACCTGTTGGAGTGGGGTCAGAAGAGGCCACAGCAATGCTGGGAGGGCTGGAAGCCCTCTGCTGGGAGGCCAGGCTGAGAGAGTTGTGGTTGTTCAGCCTGGAGAAGAGAAGGCTCCAGGGAGACCTTCTGGTGGCCTTTCAGTGCTGAAAGGGGAGATCAGAAAGCTGGGGACAGACTTGTGAGCAGGGCCTCTTGTGACAGGCCAAGGGGGGATGGCTTGAACTGAAAGAGGGAGATTGAGAGTGGAGAGAAGGGAGAAATGTTTGACACTGAGGGTGGTGAGACCCTGTCCCAGGCTGCCCAGAGAGGTGGGAGCTGCCCCATCCCTGGCACCACTGCAGGTCAGGTTCTGAGCAACCTGCTCTAGTTGCATCTGTCCCTGCTGACTGCAGGGGGGTTGGACTGGATGACCCTGACAGGTCTCTTCCAGGCCAAACCCAATCTGTGATCTCTGCCTCCCTGCTTCTTTTTCAGTGCTTCAAGGGGCTGATCAGGAAGGTGGAGACAGACTTCTGAGCAGGGCCTATTGTGACAGGACAAGGGGTGATGGTTTGAACTAAAAGAGAGATTCAGACTGGAGAGAAGGAAGAAATTTATCCTGATGGGTGGTGAGAGCTTGGCTCAGGTTGCTCAGAGACGTGGGAGATGCCCCATGCCTGGAACCACTCCAGGTCAGGTTGTTTGTGGCTCTGAGCAACCTACCCTAGCTGCAGATGTCCCTGCTGACAGCTGAGGGTTAGACTAGATGGATTTTAAAAGTCCCTTTCAACACAAACCAGTCTGCAATTCGGAATTAAACCAGAAGCTTCTCCACTTTGATAGCGGTTAAAGCATTGATCTGAACAGGTTGGGGAGACATGAGAAGGGTTAAAGCATTGATCTGAACAGGTTGGGGAGACATGAGAAGGGTTAAAGCATTGATCTGAACAGGTTGGGGAGACATGAGAAGGGTTAAAGCATTGATCTGAACAGGTTGGGGAGACATGAGAAGGGTTAAAGCATTGATCTGAACAGGTTGGGGAGACATGAGAAGGGTTAAAGCATTGATCTGAACAGGTTGGGGAGACATGAGAAGGGTTAAAGCATTGATCTGAACAGGTTGGGGAGACATGAGAAGGGTTAAAGCATTGATCTGAACAGGTTGGGGAGACATGAGAAGGGTTAAAGCATTGATCTGAACAGGTTGGGGAGACATGAGAAGGGTTAAAGCATTGATCTGAACAGGTTGGGGAGACATGAGAAGGGTTAAAGCATTGATCTGAACAGGTTGGGGAGACATGAGAAGGGTTAAAGCATTGATCTGAACAGGTTGGGGAGACATGAGAAGGGTTAAAGCATTGATCTGAACAGGTTGGGGAGACATGAGAAGGGTTAAAGCATTGATCTGAACAGGTTGGGGAGACATGAGAAGGGTTAAAGCATTGATCTGAACAGGTTGGGGAGACATGAGAAGGGTTAAAGCATTGATCTGAACAGGTTGGGGAGACATGAGAAGGGTTAAAGCATTGATCTGAACAGGTTGGGGAGACATGAGAAGGGTTAAAGCATTGATCTGAACGGCTTGGGGAGACATGAGAAGGGTTAAAGCATTGATCTGAATTGGTTGGGGAGACATGAGAAGGGTTAAAGCATTGATCTGAACGGCTTGGGGAGACATGAGAAGGGTTAAAGCATTGATCTGAACGGCTTGGGGAGACATGAGAAGGGTTAAAGCATTGATCTGAATAGGTTGGGGAGACATGAGAAGGGTTAAAGCATTGATCTGAACGGCTTGGGGAGACATGAGAAGGGTTAAAGCATTGATCTGAACGGCTTGGGGAGACATGAGAAGGGTTAAAGCATTGATCTGAATAGGTTGGGGAGACATGAGAAGGGTTAAAGCATTGATCTGAACGGCTTGGGGAGACATGAGAAGGGTTAAAGCATTGATCTGAACGGCTTGGGGAGACATGAGAAGGGTTAAAGCATTGATCTGAACGGCTTGGGGAGACATGAGAAGGGTTAAAGCATTGATCTGAACGGCTTGGGGAGACATGAGAAGGGTTAAAGCATTGATCTGAACAGCTTGGGGAGACATGAGAAGGGTTAAAGCATTGATCTGAACGGCTTGGGGAGACATGAGAAGGGTTAAAGCATTGATCTGAACGGCTTGGGGAGACATGAGAAGGGTTAAAGCATTGATCTGAACGGCTTGGGGAGACATCGGAAGGGTTAAAGCATTGATCTGAATAGGTTGGGGAGACATGAGAAGGGTTAAAGCATTGATCTGAACAGCTTGGGGAGACATGAGAAGGGTTAAAGCATTGATCTGAACAGCTTGGGGAGACATGAGAAGGGTTAAAGCATTGATCTGAACAGCTTGGGGAGACATGAGAAGGGTTAAAGCATTGATCTGAACGGCTTGGGGAGACATGAGAAGGGTTAAAGCATTGATCTGAACAGCTTGGGGAGACATGAGAAGGGTTAAAGCATTGATCTGAACGGCTTGGGGAGACATGAGAAGGGTTAAAGCATTGATCTGAACAGCTTGGGGAGACATGAGAAGGGTTAAAGCATTGATCTGAACGGCTTGGGGAGACATGAGAAGGGTTAAAGCATTGATCTGAACGGCTTGGGGAGACATGAGAAGGGTTAAAGCATTGATCTGAACGGCTTGGGGAGACATGAGAAGGGTTAAAGCATTGATCTGAACAGGTTGGGGAGACATGAGAAGGGTTAAAGCATTGATCTGAACAGGTTGGGGAGACATGAGAAGGGTTAAAGCATTGATCTGAACGGCTTGGGGAGACATCGGAAGGGTTAAAGCATTGATCTGAACGGCTTGGGGAGACATGAGAAGGGTTAAAGCATTGATCTGAACGGCTTGGGGAGACATGAGAAGGGTTAAAGCATTGATCTGAACGGCTTGGGGAGACATGAGAAGGGTTAAAGCATTGATCTGAACGGCTTGGGGAGACATGAGAAGGGTTAAAGCATTGATCTGAACAGCTTGGGGAGACATGAGAAGGGTTAAAGCATTGATCTGAACGGCTTGGGGAGACATGAGAAGGGTTAAAGCATTGATCTGAACGGCTTGGGGAGACATCAGAAGGGTTAAAGCATTGATCTGAACAGCTTGGGGAGACATGAGAAGGGTTAAAGCATTGATCTGAACGGCTTGGGGAGACATCGGAAGGGTTAAAGCATTGATCTGAATAGGTTGGGGAGACATGAGAAGGGTTAAAGCATTGATCTGAACAGCTTGGGGAGACATGAGAAGGGTTAAAGCATTGATCTGAACGGCTTGGGGAGACATCGGAAGGGTTAAAGCATTGATCTGAACGGCTTGGGGAGACATGAGAAGGGTTAAAGCATTGATCTGAACGGCTTGGGGAGACATGAGAAGGGTTAAAGCATTGATCTGAACAGCTTGGGGAGACATCAGAAGGGCAAAGGCTGTCTGATCACCATTTGCAACACACTGAAGACTCAATTCCAGCAGACAACAAAGCAGAAGAGCTTACTGAATGCAAACTCTGTCCAAGCCTGTGAGCAAAACTGCCCAGAAACCACAGCTTCGTAACTGCCACCAGCTGACTTTTAACACTCAAGCCTCACCCTCGCTTCCCTGTTAACTTCTACTTACCAAAGTGTTCATACAGATGGGCAGCCAAGCTCAAGAGGGCTGATCCAAGGGTTCTGCAATGCAGCTGGGTTCTAGCAGATGAACAGTTTATTGCTGGGGTGTAAACTACAACTTCACAGATTTCCCCATCCCCTACCATGGCCCAAGAGGCCACAGAGCTAACTAAAGACTTGTTCTAGAGTACAGGTTTGGTGAGGAGAGGCTGAAGGAGCTGGGGCTGTTTAAGCTCGGGAGGAAGAGGCTGAGGGAGACCTCATTGCTCTCTACAACTCCCTGAAAGAAAGCTGCAGTGAGGTGGGGGTTAATCTCTTCTCCCTAAGAACAGGTGACAGAAAGAAAGGAAATGGCCTGAAATTGTGCCAGGGGAGGGTTAGGTTGGAGATTGGGAAAAAAATTCTTTGCTGCAAGAGTGGTCAGGGATAGGAAGAGGCTGCTTAGGGAGGTGGTGGAGTCACCATCCCTGGAGGTGTTCAAGAAACCTGTGGTCATGGCACTTGGGGACATGGTTTAATGGCCATGGTGGTGTTGGGCTGATGGTTGGACTCAATGACCTTAGAGGCCTTTTCCAACCCAAACAATTCTTTGATTGTGTGAAAAAGTGGTTTAGTCACTGGTTGTAATTAAAGCAGATGTTTGATATGTCAAAGGGCTGGACACCAGCCCCACCACTGCTCTTGAATTCTTACCTCACTCACAGGACACTGAGTGTCTTAACAAGTAGGCAAGGTTTACTCACTCTATTTTTAAAGGCACCAAGCCAATGCCTTGTATTTCTGAATGGTCTGAGTAGTGAAACAACCACTTTGTGTAATTAATAATTCCACATTCAATAACCCATCCTTTGAGCATGTTAACAAGCAAGCTTTCAGAGGTTGTCTTGAAAATCTTTGCATGTCCAGGAGCCAAAAAAAAAAAGTTCAATACCTTAATATTTCCACTTAATAATTCCAAATGTAAACCCTCTGAGCATGCCAGCTCTTGCTCAAAGATATTTTGATCTTCTCCAGTCCCCTGCCCTTCTCCAGAAGGAAGTTTTGTGAGCCTAGAAGTCATACATGGATGTTTTTCACTAACACTTTTGCAGTATCATTCAGGGTGCACCCCTGCTTGTTTCCTTCCCTCTTGTATGTGTGGTTAAGAAATACTCAAAAAGAAACAAAAGCCTCAACTCCTAAACCCAGCAGCCTCTCAGTTTTTAAAGATACTGACTGAATAGCTAATAGTTCTGAATTGTCTTAGTAAAAAGAATTGGGTTGTACACTGTCAACAATCCTTTGTTGTTTTTGTTTTTTTTTCAAAGGTTTTAAAATATTTATGATTTCCATGCCACTAAGAAGTGGAATGCAGCAAGCTCACAAGAAGTGTTTCCTCCTAACTGATGAATTGTAGAACCCTAGAATGGCTCAGGTTGGAAGGGACCTCAGAGATCATCTCCTCCAACCTCTCTGCCACAGGCAGGGATGACTCTCAACTAGATTTGGTTGCTGAAGACCTCATCCAGCATGACCTTGGACACCTCCAGGGTGGAGGAATCCAAAACCTCTCTGGGCAACCTGGTCCAGAGTCTCACCACCCTCATACTGAAGACTTTCTTACTCAGCTCCAGTCTAACCCTGCTCTCCCTCAGTTTCAAACCATTCCCCCTTGTCTTGACCCTAAACACCCTTATGGAAAGTCCCTTTTCAGCCTTCCTGTAGGATCCCTTCAGGTGTTGGGAGACAGCTGTAAGGTCCCCCCTGGAAACTTCTCTTCTGCAGGCTGAACAACCCCAGCTCCCTCAACCTATCCTCATAGCAGAGGTAAGAGTAGAGTTGAAATGAGATGGCCCAGCACCCTTCAGCCCTGCCTGAAGCAAGCAGGGGGGAAAAGGTCCCCCCTGCTAGAACAAAATAGTTCAAGTGTGGAAAAAAGCCACTGACTGCTTTTTAGCAACAATAATTGCACAAGCAGGAAAGAAACCTCACTGGCAACATTCAAAATCAATTAAGTTTTAAATTACAGAAGTTTAAGTATTTAACCAAGTACTTATTTAACCAAGAATTTAACATCTGCAACTGCAGAGCCCACAGAGCTGTTCAGAGCTTAGAATCATAGAATTGTTAGGGTTGGAAGAGACCTCAAGGATCAGCCAGTTCCAACCCCCCTGCCATGGGCACAGGGACACCTCATACTACATGAAGTTGCCCAGAGCCACATCCAGCCTGGCCTTCAAAACCTCCAGGGATCAGCTACCACCTCCCTGGGCAACCTGTTCCAGTGTCTCACCACCCTCATGGGGAAAAACTTCTTCCTAACATCCAATCTGAATCTACCCACTTCTATTTTTTTTCCATTCCCCCCAGTCCTATCATTACCTGACACCCTTTGAAGTCCCTCACCAATTTGAATGTCTTTTTTCCTGTAGGAGGCAAAAAAATCAGGCTCTCACCTGGTACAATGAACCAGTCCATGAAATTGATTAAATTACCATAGCACAGCACAGCAGCTATCAGGTAATCTCTCTTTGCTGGCCGCTTCCTTGCCCCAGGCACAGATGCACCTTGCCTGACGTGTGTGACAGTAGCTCCGTAACTCAGCTCCTCAGGAGGTGGCTGGCACTGCAAGCCTGTGCTCTCATGTGCACTGGGGTTGTGCATATTCCCCAAGGCAGCAAGTCAGCATAGATGGTGAAGTGTTTCCTTAGCACACCAAGCCACAAGTCAGTTGTGTGTCAGGGCTGTGAGGAACTTCAATCACTTGCAGTCATTTCCGGCAAGGAAGCTCAGCCACTCAAAACCGAAGTTAAACGCTCCCTGCAGGAGGAAGAGCTTTGCAAAAAAGAAGCTGCAGTCCTGGGGTTGCTGCAAAGGAAGAGCTTTGCAAAGGAAGAAGCTGCAGTCCTGGGGTTGCTGCAGAAGGGCTGAAGTGCTGCGACTCGAAAGCAAAGGAAACAAACAAACAAAAGCATCCAAGAAATGAAGTGCACAACTTTTGCAATGATCCCACACAAACTGCATATGCGAAATTAATGACCTTTGCTGAGGTCTTTGCCAGTTGCCAGAGCTAAACACAGACTTTCTAGAGAAGAAATGGAAAGGAAAAAAGAAAAAAAAGAAAAAAAGAAAAAAAGAAAAGAAAAAAAGAAAAAAAGAAAAAAAGAAAAGAAAAAAAGAAAAAAAGAAAAAAAGAGAAAAAAAAAAAGAGAAGCTCCTTTGCTAGGCCGGGTTCCTGTATTTGACTTGAGGCCTCCTTCACCACAGACTTCTTGTGCAGCTCTGGATGAGTAAATTCCTTTCTCTGATCCTCAGATCTTTGTTCCTGCCACCCCCCACCCCTGACTTTCAAGAAGCCTGCCCTGCCTTGTCCCTACCATACCCTTCTCCCTGTTACCACCCATCTGCTTTGCACTGGTCACTTCTACCCCCAGGGTAGCAGACACAGCAATAAACCTCTCATGCTGGGCTTTTCTCCATTTCTCCATAGTGTTAATGTTCATCCTCTCTTGAGCTTTTCTTCTGGGTGGTTTGCAGTGAAGCAGACCTGTGGAACGTTTGCAGGGGGGCACAGAGCAGCCCTCGAAGCCCCTGAAATGCTGACAAACAGTCCAGGCCCCAGCAAACCAAATGGCAGCATTCAGAACCAGGGCACTTCTGTTTTCACAGCTTCTCTCTGCATTAACAAACTCAAGCCCAAGAGAATTTCCTGCCACAGACAGGGAGCTACTTAAACACTGCCAACATCCAGCTTGTAGCTTTCTCTCACTGGATTCTGGACAGATCTCATTCCATGTCTGTAATGTAGGATTCCTGATGCTGATACAAGGAATTAGAGCATCTTCTTCTTGGGGAAGGAGCTTTCTTTTGGCAAGTTCCACAGACTGAGGCCTGAGCTATGACACAGCCACCTCTCCTAAGAGCCAGGAGCATGAGAGCATCCATGGTGTTAAAAAACAAACCATCATCTCCCCACACAATGTCAAAGCTGCTGTGCACTGAGGGAAGGAGGGACAGGCAGCCAGTTTCCCTCTCCTCGACTTAAGCAAAAGGTGAGATCTGAAGGTTTTCCTGAACCATTAAAGACCAATAAAACTATACACCACCAATACACCTGGAAGTAAAAGTAACATTTATTAGATGTACTGACCACAGCTGAGATGTCAGGCTCTGATTTGTTGAAGGGGATAAATGTTTCAGAACCAAGAAAATAGCAGTACAGTCATACACAGGGCCTCTGCTGCTCTAGGCAGCCTTCTCCAGCAGCTGCCCCAGGTTCTCACCTCTTGTCACATCTTCTTTCTCAGGCAGGGGAGCCACTGGAAAGAGCCAGTGGATGAGGTCAAACGTGCAGATGCCAACACTGTAGACAGCATGGCAGGAGGGACATAGAGCTTCTGAGACAGCCCATGGTCAGCCAGCCCAGGGGCACAGCACAGGCCAGCTGCAGGACTACTGGGAACATCTTTGTTCTTCATTTGTTCTTCGTCTGCATAAGGAGAGACACAGGTCATGACAAGAGGACTTTCTACTGCACATTTGGGGAGCCTGACATGATACAACCCAAGAGCCCCTCCTCCTCTCCTCCCAGTGCTCACCCTAGTATCCCCAGAGGTGGGACACCAGAGGTGAATTGAGCAGCTTCTGTCTGGAGAACTGGGCCTCCACTCCAGACAGAAAGCAATTCTGTTCCAAGGCTCAAAGAGGCACTGCCTTTGGCATGCCCAGCAACCTTGTCAGCCAGGCAGCTCTCACATGGGTCTTGTCACTTCTGTCATCATTTGGCAGATGGAAGACAAGCACCCCACAGAGACCTTACAAGGTTAAAAAATGCTTTTGCCCCTTGTGCTCAGGATACTGAGAGACACTCAGTATGAAATGAACATGGGCTGACAGATGGACTGAAGAAATAATGACTCCTGCAGGAAAGCAGAAGAAAGTCAAAACAACAAACTCTCCATCCATTTGTTCTCATTAAACATTTGGGAAGTTATTTTACTGCACAAAGGGCAAACCACTTGCATCCACCTCCATCCCACAGAAACACCAACACTTTCATCTCTTGTAGCAAAGAAGCAGCACCAGTGCTGGGCCCCCCCACCAGTGACTGCAGCACAGTAACCACTCAGCTGACAAAGCCATTTGTACCGTTATGATTGTCCAGCATAAAGGGCATTGCTGTCAGGAGCACGGAGGGATGCACAGCTTCACAAGGTTGGGCCTCCTTGGAAAATCTTTCCATCTGATCAGGGTCATCTTGGCTCACTGCTGCTGCCTGCTTGAAGTAGACAAAGGAGGTGTCAAAGTCTTTCACTGCTTGAATAAGACAGCAGGCAGTGAGGGCTCTCCAAGGGAAGGAGATGTCTGTGAACCCAGATAAAAGGTTCAGGAGAGGGTGTGATTAGTGCACACTGGGTTCATTAGCTGCCCTGATCTTTATTATCTCTCAAAGTCCATGAAGAACTGGAATGGCAGCAACTGGGTGATGACTGTGCTGGGTTACACCCATCCTGGATGGGGGCTGAGAGAACCCAGCCCCTAGGTGGACAAAAGAAACTTGATCCAGGTGGGCAGAGAGAGACTTGGTTTTCCCTCTCCCAGGAGGAGGGGTCCCCTGGGTCAAAGGTGGTCTATTCCACTCCTCCTTCCTGTCCAGCAGGTTCACCTTAAGAAGCTCACACAGGAACAAGTCCAGGTGCTTTTGCCTCCAGAGATGGAGACTTCACCACCTCTGGGAAGCCTGTTCCAGTGCTCCACCATCCTCAACATAAAGAAGTTCCTCCTCCTGTTTAGATGGAACTTCCTCTCTTCAGGATTGTGCCCACTGCCCCTTGTCCTGTCACTGGGCACCAGTGAAAAAAGCCTGGTGCCATCCTCCTGACACCCACCCTTTAAGTATTGATCAGCATTGATGAGATGCCCCTCAGTCTGCTCTGCTCCAGACTGCAAAGCCCCAATTCTTTCAGGATGTTCCATCAAAGATGTTCCAGCTCCCTCAGCATCTCTATAGCCCTTTGCTGTACTGTCTCTAGCAAGTCCCTGTCATTCTTGAATCAATAAGCCCAGAACTGGACACAGTACTCCAGATGTGGTCTCACCAGGCCAGAGCAGAGTAGGAGGAGAACCTTCCTTGACCCACCTGCTACACTCCTCTAGATGCATCCCACATTGCCACATGGCATGCCACAAGGGCACATTGCTGCCTCATGGTTGTCTCAGCTGCTGTCAACCTCCAGATGTGTAAGGAGCTGTGGTTATCCAAAACCTTGTGGGCACAATCCCATTTCCAACTCTACAATGCCTTCTGTGGCTCACCAAACCCTGGCTGAACTCAGTGCAATGCTTGGCTGGCAAAGGGCCATGCTGCAGGCACTGTGAGATTCACCACCAACCCCTCTTTCAGAAGCAAAGTGATGACACCAGCACCACACGATGCCAGGTCTGGAGCCCTCAATATAGGAAGGACAAGGACCTGATGGAGTGGCACAAGGGGTTGGAACACCTCTGCTATGAGGACAGGCTGAGGGAGCTGGGGGTGTTCAGCCTAGAGAAGGCTCTAGGGAGACCTAATAGCAGCCTGCCAGGACCTGAAGGGGGTCTACAAGAAGGCTGTAGAGAAGCTGTTTACAAATACCTGTGGTGACAGGATGAGGGGCAATGGCTCCAAACTAGAGAAGAGCAGATTTAGATTGGATGTTAGGAATAAGTTCTGCACCATAAGGGTGGTGGAACACTGGGACAGATTGGACAGGGAGGTGGATGGGGCCCTGTTCCTGAACATATTTAAGATAGGGCTCGACAGGACTCTGGGCAACCTGATCTAGTTGAGGATGTCCCTGCTGACTGCAGAGGGGGTTGGACTGGATGAGCTCTGGAGGTCCCTTCCAACTGGGACCATTCTATGATTCTCAAAGCACAGCCCATGATATCACCCTCCCAAAGCCACACTCCAAAGCAGGAGGAGATCTCTGAGAGGCAGAGGAGCCCCAGCTACTCCCAGTAACCCTCAGAACCATGGAGGGGAACTAGAGGAATGAACTTCATTCAGATTTGATCTACAAAGCAGTGAAACAGTCTTGTTTCCACAAGACTTTGATGTGGATGATCAAATAGACCAGAAACAACAGCAAAGAGGAGAAGGTGAAGCTCTGAGCCCATGCTAACGTTCAGTCAGTGTTTCCTTGGCAGCCATTTTTAGAAAGGAACATGGAAAGGCAATCAAGGGGTTAGCCAATCTGCAAACAAGAACAACCCCTCCCAACAGCAACAACTGAGAAAAACACCCTCACCTTAACTACTGCCATAAGCTCCACAGGAGTTTCATTTGTATCCCCCTGCACAACTTCAGGGTCTTGGTCTGTTGTCCTTGGGGCACTCCCTTCATCCAAAAGTGGCCACACATCATCTTGTGCCTCCTTCTTAGCAGACAGGTGCCACTGCTAAGGAGATGGACAAAGCAAGGGAAGGTCTAGCAAGATGCAGTGGAGCAAACAACAGAGCGATCAGATGACACCACTCAGGGTTTACCACAGAGAGAAATGCAAAGCAGCTTCTCTGTTCTGCTCAACAGGTTTAACATTTCTAACTGAAGAAGTTTGGGATGCTTGGAAAGGACAGAGAGAGCATGGAAGGGCAGGAAGTAGCATGAACAAAAAGCTAACTGTCACTTTAACTTCTCCACACTAAAATGTAGCACTTTGGAAGTAGAGTTTTATTCAAGCTATTTTTTTCTTTTCCAGTTCTTGCTGCCTTCTGAGAGATTTGACCATGGAGAAGTGTCCAAACATAACAAAGCTGATACGACAGTGTTCAGAAGTTCTGCACTTAAGGAGGGTGAGGAGGAAAAGTTGGTAACCCTGACAAGGCAAACCTACACACACCCTCCTGGGGTGCAATGCACTGAAATGCTAAGTCAGACTGAGCTCCAGAACCTGGTACTGGCCTGAGTTCTCCAAGTCCCTTCTCCAACTGAAAAATGATGGTGTCTGTGGGAGATCAGAGAAATCACCAAGCACACAGACTCCCTCAAGTCTGCAAAGGGGTCAGAGGACAAGCAGCTACCCATGCACTCATGGGCCACGTGTAACTTTCTGTATTATGGTTCTGCTTGCTTTTCAGGAAAGCAAAAAAACCAACCCCACAGAATGACTGCACAGGGCCAAAGCAATACATCTGCTGATCCTTGGAGCTGATTTCACTGAGTGATAGCTATGGCACAGCCAAAGTCCCACCTGGTCACACTGTTGATTCCCATCCAGCTTTGAGCTTGCTGTTTCACTGTCTGCATTTAGAGATTCCTGAGGCAAGCCAAGGTCTGGCTCCACCAGTTCAGCATTCTCCTGCTGCCTGCTGGGCTGAACATACAAGGCCAGAGGATTCAGTTCCATGAATCCCTAGGAACAAACAAATAGTACAGTCAAGAAAATCATGTTGTAGCTACCACAAAAAAGACTCAGCCAGTTTCTAGCAGGTTTTAGGAAGAAACAACACCCAAAAGTTAGCTTCAAATTCTCATGGAAATTGTCCTCCTACAAAAAAATCAATTCCTCTCCTTCCAGCAACAAAATTCATCAGCAACACCCCCTCCTCCCAAAAACTGGCATACTCATGCAAAAATACAGTTGTAGGCTCTACTCCAGCCAAAACACACCTTCTGCATCTTTGGAATACACCAGCAGACACAAGCACTCTGGGCTGTAAAGCCCAACTTTCAGCTGAGACAGAAAATCCTGGCAGAACCTTTCTAACAGTTTCCACATCCGCACAGTTCTTCCTGAAACTGAGCTGAGACATTCAGCAAACAACACAGAGGGGCCCAAGTCCTAACTGCTCTCTGTGCTGGCTTGCAACTTGGACCTCTGTCCAAGGCATGAGGTCAATCTACCATGGTTATGCTGTCCAACACTGTCCATTTCACTGGCAAAGCAAGAGCTTACTTTTTAAACCACTTCCATAACTCAGTTTGTTAACAGCATAACCAATCTTCAATGCCTAGAGCAGAGAAGGCCAAAACAATTTACTGAACTGCCCTGTTCCTCACTCAACTGCCCTTGCCACTGTGGAACACTACTGTAACTGAGAGACTAAAAACCTTATCACCTTGCTCTCATTAATTGTTTGGATGATCCAGAGACCTCTTAAATTATAGCTAGGAAAACCTGCTGGAATTAAGAATGCATATAGTCATGTAACCAACACATGTCTGAACAACCTCTCAATTCCCTCTAAGTTTGGTCTAATGCTGAGAACATCTGGAGCTATTTTTCCACTTTTCCATCCTATTTATACAAGATGAGCAAGCAGCTTCAGATGAAGCTGCAATTCTAACAAGCTAATCACCTGCCAAAAAAAAAAAAAAAACCCAACACCACCTTTGAATCCACTGTCAGAAGACAGTACAAAACCAATTTATTCTACTAAACTCTAACACCTCTGCTGTTATCAACAGATTCAAGTCTCATCAACAGGAAAGCTCTTGACAGAGCGTGGGATGCAGTCAGAAAGTGGCCAGTTAGAGGACAGCAGGGAACATCAGTCTGGCTCTTCACTAAACTACTGGCTTCAAGCTGAAGATCTTCCCATTACAGGCACCCCACAATCCTTTCCCTGCCCTTCCTGTCAGCAGCACATTGCCTCCCTCCTGACCTGGGAAGGAATGTTCTCTTCACAGATGGCAGCATGTCCCCCAGCGCTCAAAACACTGTGGAAGTAGACATCCTCCTTGGTGGATGTGTCACACAGGAAGAGATGCAAAATGCCATGAACATATTCATCCACAAAGCCCACAAGTAGTTTGGAGCCACACAACTCCTTGAACAGGAGAGTTGCTGCATTGGACCATGTATCCTGAAGGAGAAACACAAGTGTAAAGATACTTAAACCAGACCAACAGCCACCAGCTGAGACCTCCCCTTGTGGGCCCTTGTCAAAAAGGCAATTAAGCCAGGTCAGGTGAGAGACAGAAACAGAAGAGTCAGGCAGAGAAGATTCCCAGCACTGACTTCAAACAGCCCCAAAGCCTGCAATGCCAGTTACACTGGGAATGCCCTTTGGCCACAAATACTTCATTCTAAACATGGTTTGATGGCATTCACCAGTGTGAATTATCAGGAAAAAAAGCCAATCTCTGCTTGGCAGCTCTCATCCCTGTGTCAATGACCAAACCTGCACATGAACACTCACCTCTGTGGGCTTTACTCCTGCCAAGGAACATGGGATGGCCTGAGCAGGGAGCTTCAAGTAGCACCTCCTGCAGTACAAAACAAAGCCATCACCATCACAGCAAAAACACAGAAAAACAAGGCAGAAAAGCAGAACTGCCTCCTCTCCCATCTTTTCAAAATCAGCTGAGGAATTGAGAGGCACATCTTGGACTTTACACTGGTGACTAAAACCCAACAGCAGCTCTGGAAGACATTTCATATCCAGAGAATGGGCCCAGCAGGAACAACTGATCCCTCAGGCCTTCTCTGGCTCATGCATCTTCCCACTAATCCCCTTCTGGTTACAAGGTTACAGACAGAGAGCAAGACTTTTGAACCAAAGGATGCTGATGGCCAGGCACAAACAGAGCCAAAGGAAGGGGAAGCAGCAACTGTGGAAAAGGTGCTGAAATGCAGGTGAGCATGAGTACCTCTGATACTGCAAATGAGACTGCAAACATGTCCCACTTGGACTGAAGTCTGTCCACAAGGATGTCTGTGTCCATTCATGGTACCGAGGAAGAAGGATTAGGGAGTTTGTCCCAAAATGACAGAAAGTGGCAAAAGTAAAGGCTGAGGAATGACAGCAGAAATAGGAAAGGATTTAGCCCAGAGTTGCTGTGAGGGACTGATGGAGAGGGCTGACAAGCAAAGGCCCTGGAGAGACCAGCAAAACAGGTCTTAACACCACCTCAAGCATTAGCATGTAAGTAAGGAAATGCTGCTGCAAGGCACCACTATAGTACAACCCCAGATCTTTTCTGGAGTCTCCTTCCAAAGGAAGGCAGAGGCCAGTCAGCCTCACTTGGATCCCTGGCAAACCATGGAACAACATACCCTGCCACTTTTCCAGGCACTTGAAGGTGACTGGGCGTAGCCAGGGCAAGTCATGACTTGTAGAAGGCAAGTCATACCTGACCACCTTCTACAATTAAATGATTGGTATGGCAGGTTGGGGGAGAGCAGCAAGTATTGTTTACCTTGACTTCTCCCAGGCTTTTGACACTGAGATGCTCACAGAGAAGCCAACAAAGTATGGGCTGGATGAGCAGTGAGGTAGATTGAGAACTGACTGAAGGGCCAGGCCTAGAGAGTGGAGATCAACGACACAAAGCCTAGTTGGAGACCAAGAACTAGCAGTGTACCCCAGGGGTCATTACTAGGTCCAATACTGTTCATCATCTTCATTAACAACCTGGAGAATGGTGAAGTTGATGATGATGATGAATGACTACTATTCTTCAGGTAGTCTGATAATGATACAAAACTGGGAGGAGTGGCTGGTAACACCAGAAGGTCATGCTGCCATTTAGAGGGACCTCAACAGGACAGGGAAATGGGCTGGTAAGAACCTTGTGAAGTTCAACAAAGTCCTGCACTTGGGGAGGAACACCACCACACACCACAGTATCACAGGACATTAGAGGTTGGAAGGGATCTCCAGAGATCGAGTCCAACCCCAAGATCACCGAGTCCAACCCCAAGATCACCGAGTCCAACCCCAAGATCACCGAGTCCAACCCCACCAGTGCATTGATGACTGACCAGCTGGAAAGCAGCATTTTTACCATGAAGGTGACCAAGCCCTGGAACAGCTTGTCCAGAGACAGCTCAAAACCTTTCTTGACATGATTATGGGCAGCCCTGCTCGACCAAGGAGTTTGGACAGGAAGACCTGCAAAGGTCTCTCTTCCAAGCTCAGTCATTCTGCCAACCATTCACTTACTTGAGGAATCTCAGGGCAGACGTTGGGACGAGCTCGAGGTTTCCATAATCTGCATAGAAGACCTCCAGCTGCTGGTGGCTGAGCACCTGGTGGACGATGACTCGGTACCACCACGCGGCGACCCGCACACAGCAGAGCTGCCCAGGCCGCACTGAGCCCTCGGGCATGACGTAGCGATCGCAGAGGCGTCTGTCTGAGTAACAGCGTCTGCAAAAGACCAGCGTGAGAAGCTGTGCTTGCTGGGCTGCAGGAGATGAACAAAGAGAAATACAGAGGGGTTTCAGAAGTATCCTGATTGCTCAAAGTCTCCACGACGTGGACTTTTCAGGAGCTGCTCGAACAGATCCTTTACATCCCTGCTCTGCCACGCTTGAACTCGAATGACAACCAAAAATGAGAACCCAAACCTGTAAGGTTTGAGTGATACTCTTGGGGCCCAACCAAAAGTGGATTAGTGGGCTTTACTCAGCAGCTAAACACAGGTGCTTTAGTCATTACTTTTTAACATCACCTTGACATGTGTGGTAGTTTCAGGCTATGCCTAGAAAATTTCCCACAGATCTTGAACAGAAAGTAGTAGAACGTAAATAAACCCCCCACTGGGTGTAAAAAGGAAAGTAATGATAAGTTCCAAACAATCCCATTGGACAAACTATCAACCAAGTGGGGTTCTAGATACTAACTTTCTCTTTTTTTTTGGCCTCCTCACTCTGGCTGGTGCTTCTGCTGGCTCTTTGCTGACCTTGGCTGTGTTCTTTGTTTTGGCTAAGTACTAACAAACAATTCTCTGCTCTTTCTCTTGGCCCTTGTGTTAAGGAGGGTAGAGGAAAGGGGGCAGAGAAGGGGAAAGCTATTAGCTCCCCTGGTTGTCTGGGGGAGTTCTTGTGCTGTTTATAAATGGTAAACACCTGTAAATATAGGTAAATATTGTATATTTTGTACATATTCATTGCATTTCACTTTAGATTGCAGTTTTGCTTGTAAATACAGCTTCATTTGCTTCCAACTGAGCTGGTCTGGCAATTTAATGTTGGGGGGAATTTTCAACTCACCACTTGCCAGGGCTTGTTATGAACTAGGTTCTGGAGCACCATCTTACTTACTGTCTGCAGAGTTTGGCATCACATTGAGATATGCCCCATGGACAACAGGCGCTTACTCTGGACCACAATTAAAGAGTCACTGTAGCATTGCTGTGGTGGAATAGAATATCCAGTACATAATGAAGCTGATACTGGTGAGGTGCTGCTTTCAAACAGAGACAGTGCAAAGGCCACTTGCCTGTTGCTTTTTTGGTGTTGGAGATGGGAGGAAAAGCCTTAACTGAGCAAGAGTAGCACAGACCACAGAGAGATACAAAGGATCCCAAGTTTCTTTCCATAACCTTTCCAGGCTTTTCAAGGTTAGGACTGTCTTGGACACAGCCAAGCTATCATGCATTGCTATTAACCATATTTTTTGCTTGCTGGTTAAAAGGAGTAGGTAAGTATCTGAGTACATACTTCAGTAGAATCATAGAATGGTCCAGGCCTGAAGTGACCTCCAAAGGTCATCTAGTCTGACCTCCCTGTAGCCAGCAGAAACATTCTCAACTAGATCAGGTTGCCCAGGGCCTCATCGAACCTTATCTTGAATATCTCCAGGGAAGGAGCCTCAACCACCTCCCTGGGCAACCTGTTCCAGTTTTCCACCACCCTCACAGTAAAGAGCTTCTTCCTGATATCCAATCTAAATCTGCCCTTCTCTAGTGTGACACCATTGCTCCTTGTCCTATCACTACTGGCCTTTGCAAGCAGTACAGCACCAGGATCTCCATATCAAGTAGGGAAGCCAGTAGTGACCACAACTAAGAGCTGGGTGCCCTGTTCCCTCAGGGCAGACACATACCCCATGGCTAGTGGTACTCATCAGCACAGGGTGTTCGCACCTCATGTCAATCATCATCTCCAGTAGTTCATCAGGGGGTTCCCTGCTGCAGATGTGGATGTAGAACTGGCTTGGAGAGACGATGAACCCCACAAAGACTCCCACCATGCACCTTCTCTCCAGTGGGGGTAAACCACAAAGGCTGCTGTCCTGAACAGCATCGGGGGGGATTTCTGGAGTCAGTACCAACTTGTCTAGTATGGACTGCTCCAAATCTTGAGGCTACAAAGGAGTAAGAGGAAGGTGGCAGTCAGATGTCATCATGCACTGAACACACATGACTGGCCCTTCCATTAAGGTAAAAAACCCAGTTCTGCTTTCTTGGGGACCTGTGAACTACCGAGTACCAGAGAACCCCAACAAATTGCACAGACTTGGATTAAAACTTTCCCTATGATAGAAACATTCATTTTCATGCCCTTGATTTCCTTCTTTCTTTTTTCCCCCTCAATGTAAAGAGGGGTGCAATAACAATATCTTGCTCATACTCCTGCAAGGAATAAAGGTTGGACAGGATGATCTCTGAGGTCTCTTCCAACCAGATATATTCTGTGATTGGACATCATGTCACATCAAAAAAAAAACAACCAACCAACCAAACCCAAAACAAAAAAGCCCAAACCAAACCCAAAAAACACACCAAACCCCCAACAACCCAAACCAAACACAACCCACTTCTGTGTTGGATTTCACCCAAAAGATGCTATTTCTATGTTCTGTGACCATGAAAGTGTACATGACTGAACCAGCAAAACTGTCTCTCAAAATGACTCAGAGAATCAGAAAATCAGAGAATATTGTGGGCTGAAAGAAACCTCAAAAGATCATCCAATCCATTCACGAACAAAATCAGGTAAGTCCAGCTGCAAGTAACTATACCAAAAGACATCATCATCATCATTACCAGGGAGCAAGCTCATGCTTAACTTGCCAGGGTGACTTGACAAATAGATCTCAAGACCAGACACAAGACAGAGACCTAGTCTGGATGGCACATAAAGCTACAGACTGAGTCAATGCGAGTCTGGTCACCTCCAGACTGATCTAGAAACAGACACAAAACAAATGTCTGAAGGCAGCAGTGCATCAACAATGCAAACTTGACAGTCAAAAAAGCAGTAAAAAGAGGATCATCCCCTGGATCAAGAGATGAAAAAGCTACAAACTGCTCATCCAGATGCTTACTTTTTGGAGGCCATCACCCAAACCTCCTGTTTGTGCTTGGACTGGCTCTGACTTCTCTTCTGCTGTCAGGTACAAGCTCTGTGTCTCATGGCTGGATTCCAAAGGAGGCTTCTCAGCTGCAGGTGCTGCTGCAAAGAGAAAAATGATTTGGTTGCTATCTTCTGTCAGACTGATGCAGTGGTACATATTAAGAAGAAAGAGAAGACATGTGAAAATGAAAGTCTGAAAGCACTGGTGCTGTTTCCCTCACTTCACCCTCACAGTCCTGAGGATTCACTGGAGAGGAATCCTGGAGATTAATCCTTCAGTGCATTAACAAATTAAAACAAACCACTTGCTCTTGTAAGCATGCTAATGGTTCAATCAGTTGCTAGAATGAGAATAAACGTAACTTTCCCCAAGAATTTGGCAGGTAGGTGGTGTTCTGCTTTCTCTCATAGATGTTAGTGTAATTCTGAGGCCATCTGCAGTCTCTTTTGGTTTCTGTTGTGGAACAATGCAGCCATGCCTCAGACCAGGGCTCCAGCCTCCAAAACCACATTGGAAAATGCTTTACCAGCCTGAAGAGCAGACGTTTGGGAGAGCCTTCTACCTTGTTATCTATTGCCTGGAATACACAGAAATTCCAGTCCTGCACACACATTCAGAAAGTCTCTGAACATCATAAACATCTCTTTTACCTTTCCCCCCAAACCAGTGTCTACCTGTAGAAAACTTTCAGTTAAGTTCTCTGCTACCAATAACTCCTTGGGGCAGCTACTTCTGCAGCACCCCTCTGCCCTTCTGTGCTAAAACCTAGGGGAACTGGGACTCCTACAGCAACTGGAAATGCAGCAACACCCACTTGAAACACAGGTGCCTGGCCACAGTGCTTGTGAGAGCTCTGTGCTTTCAGTTACACCACACAATGCCTCACCTTGCAGCACCTCTTCCTTCTCCAGCTGGTTCTTCAGGGTCAGCAAGGAACCTGCTCCTGTCTGCTCGATCACAATGATATCAGATACACTGCTGAGGACCTCAAACAGAGAGGAAAATCCATACTGTGTGTACTGGAACTCCTGGCCAAAGTGTTTGAAGAAGGCCTTGTCAAAGTCTGAGAGAAGAACTGGTGAGGAACTCAGCAGGTGCTGCAGCTCAGCCTTCACTGCTGCTGGCAGGACAGGAGCCCTGCCCATCTGAGGGAAGCACTGGGGATTCCAAGAGCAAGAAGCAGCATCTGCCTTCACAGCAGCTCTCTTCCCTGCCCTGCCACCTCTCTGCCTGGCAACCAGCTTGGCAATCTTTTTGGTGGTCTCATCTGCAATAGCTACAACAGAAAGAAAGAAACTATTATGCTGCCATGCTAAACCACTAAAAGCTCTACACAGGCAAGCCTCCTCTACCTTACCTTCCTTTTCTCCTCCCCCAGACCTTTTCAGCAGCAGGTGTCTCCTTTGAAAGCAATCACACTAAACTAGGGCTGATTTCCAGCAGGGCAACCACTTTGCATCTCCCCTTGCAAACAGACAGAACCATTTCCAGCAGCCAACAACTATTTTGCCCCCTCAACTCTAGGAATTCAGATCCAGGTGGGTCAAACTTTTTGAATATAGGATCACAGGGGGAAAGTCAGCTGCTGTCAGTTTTGTTGGGAAAACAGTAAATGGCTCATTGCTCCCCTCAGCCAAAATCACAATGAATCCCCACTACAGAGCACCCACCTGCTCAGGCAAAGCCTCCCTGGAGAGCAGCCCAGGTCTCCCCATGCTTTTTAACAACTTGTCTTAATGAGGCGCTCTCAAAACCCCTAGCATTTCATCCTTCCCAGTCAGTTCTCTGCACTTCCCATTTGTTTCCACAGCTCTTCTCCAAAAAAAGAAAAATAAAAGAGATCATTTGATGCACACTAAACTTTCCATGGGATCAGGTAGGGAAGCACAGCTTCTCCCATGAGGCCCCAGACTCCTGTTGGAGTCTGCAGTTACAGGAAAAGTGATGCTTACCGCTTCCACTGCACCCTTAAGAAACGCTACTGCAGCTTCTGAGTGCAGAAGGAAAAACAAATAACTAACTAGAAGCCTGGGTGATTTTTCAGGACCAAAAAAACCCAGAAAAACTTTAAAAGGAAAATCTAAATACAAGAAGAAACATCAAAGACATTAAATTAAACCAAGCTATATGAGAAAAGGAGTAACAGAGGTATGAGACCTGGGAATCCATCCTGCACAGCCCCATTTCGAAGCACCCTCACTTTGCACCATTATGAGGTTCAAAACAACTCCACCTGTAAGGAAACAACTCCTCACCTTTCAGGACAGAAGTGCCTTTCTTAGAAGGGCAGATTCTGACAACATCAGGCATATCTGCCACCAGCTCCAAGGTGGATTGGAAGCCCAGGTCACAAACAGGGAGAGGTTTGCCAATCATGGTCAGGTACTCCTCTTCCAGCTCTGCTGGTGTTAAGCCCCCTTTGGCAGCTATTAGCAGTGATCTGACCTCCTTCTTTAGCACCTCCGGAATCTGTGCCTGCTTCGTCATGTCCACACTGAGGAAAAAACTAAGGAAGGCAGAAAACAATTCGTCCCACAGTTCCTCAAATACAGGCAAAATACTTTTTACCCCTCACCGGCTGAAAGGTGGTGGGGGAGAGGGCAGCAAGCCAGGCTCCCTGCCCGCTGCTTCCCAACAACCTCTGCGTGTCCTTGACACCCCGCTGGAGCTGCCACCCTCCAGTACCCCGGTCCCCAGCTGAGTGCTCCTGCACCTGCCGCTTGTCCCTATGGGATCACAGCGCCCACGGGCACTGTATCCCCAGTCCGGTTCACGTCTAAACTCTCGTCCCAGGGATGGCCCTCTACAAACCCTGCCCCTCCAGAGACCCTTCAGCCCTCAAGTGCTGCCTGAGGATCACCTGACAGAGCCCCACAGGGCCACTGTCCCCTAAAGACGTTCCTTCGTCCCTCGACCACAGCCCCCTCCCCAGCCGCCGCGCTCACCGGTCCCGCTCTCCGCCTGCGCACTCCCTTTGCCACCCACCGCCCATTGCTGCGCGGCCCTTCCTTAGGACGCCGCCGTGCGGCCCGCGGGGGTGCGGCGGCCGCGGTTCGCCGGGCGTGTGCCCGCGATACCCAGAGGCGGGAGGAACGCCACGGGCCGTGTGGCCCAGGTGAGTGACCGTATTGTCCCCGAAACCAGGCATCAGCGCTTAGCGCCGAGCTCAGCGTGAACAGCAGCACTGCTTTATTACAGAGCGGCGCAGGTGTGGGTGCTGGGAGGATCCCCGCAGAGCCAACAGAAATTTGAGAGTCTCCCTCCACAGCGACCTGCTCTGGTCGCTTTATTCGAATAAAGTTTTACAGGACTCCTGTGTCTCCTCTCCTTTGTGAACACCAACCTCTAGCGACGAAAAGTGTTCTGTACACCCTGGCACCAGTTATGTCAGTACACTCTTAAGAAAGACAGCACTGGCGGAACTTGGTTCAGATTAAGACAAGGAGCAATGGATGTAAGTTGCAGCACAGGAGGTTCCACCTCAACACAAGGGGGAACTTCTTTACTGTAAGGGTCACAGAGCCCTGGAACAGGCTCCCCAGAGAGGCTGTGGAGTCTCCTTCTCTGGAGACTTTCAAGGCCCGTCTGGATGCGTTCCTCTGTAACCTGAGCTAGATTCTATGGTCCTGCTCTGGCAGGCGGGTTGGACTCAATCATCTCTTTGGGTCCCTTCCAACCCCTGACATCCTGTGATCCTGTGATCCTCTTCCTAGGATGACTTTATCCCAAAGGAAGCAATGCCAGCCTAACTGTTCAACACTCACCAGGGAGGAGAGGACTAGCGAGCAGAAAAGCGCTGCTGCCTCTGCCGCCAAATTGAGGGGAAAGCTCCGCCGGGGCGGCATCAGGGCGGCAGGGAGTGCAGCGGTTGCCCAGCAGGCAGCCGCCTCCCCTCGGTGCGGTGACCCGGCGAGACTCCCCAGTGCCCGCCGCCCCCTGAAGAGCGCTGCCGTTTACGGTGGCGCCGGAGGGTCAAACTAAGTCGGGGGCTACCAGGGTGTCCATGTAGCTGCATCTACCTATGCATCCACCCACCTGCTGATGTATCAGTTCCTGTTAATGTACACATCTTATGCCTTGACCTTCCTACTTCTGTCTGTCCATCCACCCACCCACCTTATCTAGCTGTGCATCTGTCTGTGCATATAGCCACCACACCTGTGCATCCAACCATCTGTTTATGTGCCCACTCACCCACTCATCCATCTTATCTTTCTGCACATCTATCTGTGCATCCATCCATCCATGTAGCTATATTTTAAATTATAAAACCTGTTTTTTAACCCCCACCCTGCAACTCCAAATCTGCTTATACTCCCACCTGCACCTCCCACATCTGTGGGTGCCTTGGGGACAGGGCACCACAGAAGGGACCACCCAAGGGACTCCTGCAGAGACAAGTGACTGTTTACCCACAGGGGATGGCATCCAAGTGTGGATGTGGAGACCATGGCCCTGCAGGATGCAATGCTTCTTACTGGCAGGGGAAACTGAGGCACTAGGACAGCCAACAGACCATCTCAGGGCCCCCCTTAACTCTTTGTGTCCCCACGTCCTGTCACCCCAGGCTGAGGGACAAACCTGTGCCTCAGTTTCACCTGCCAACACTGCCCCTTGGGTCAACCCTTCTCCCCCCCCCCCCCCCCAAACCCCCATCCAAACACAAAAGCAAACAAAAAGTGAGATTTTTATGGAAATAAAAGGGTGAGAAGTCCCAAACTCAGTGGGGACCCAGCCTGCGGCTCCCAGGCATCTCACAGAGGTAACTGAAGCCCATTAACAGCCCATCCCCAAATGCAGCCCTGCTCTCAACAAGGGAAACTGAGGCATAGATCCACCTTCTTCCCTTCAAAATCCTCTCTTTCGCTTCCTTGGGACCTCAAGGGTGCTCTGAGGGCAGCTTCTTCATCCCTGTGAAGCCACTCCTGCAGGTAGCCAGGGTTTTCCGGAGGGACCTGTGAGATGGGATGGTGGGGTTGGGATGGGCTTGTGATTGCACCTCCAGGTACGATTTCCCCTCCCTGGGAGTGTGTGGGGCATCCTGAGGAACAGTCATCCCAAAAGAGCCCCAGACTTGGCCCAGCTGCCTCCATTCCTCAGTTTCCCCCACCTAGGACTCTATAGGGATGGATGGGCACAGCACACAGCATCCCCTAGGCACCCCAGCAGCAACCCCATGCCTGTTTCCTTGCCTGGGGCTCTATGGTGATGGATTGAGACCCCCTCAAGCACCCCACCAGCATCTCTGTGCCTCACTTTTGCTCCTTGCTGGGGTCCTCCGTGGTGATCATAGAATAGAATAGAGTCATAGGAGCATTAAGGTTGGAAAAGACCTCTAAGATCATCAAGTCCAACCATAACCCATCACCACCATGACCACTAAATCATGTCCCAAAGTGCCACATCTATCATTTTTTAACATCCCCAGGGATGGTGACTCCACCAGTGTGTTATCAACATTATTCTCATCCTAAATCCAAAACACAGCACTGCACCAGCTACTAGGAAGAAAAATTAACATTATTTGAATCAAAACCAGGACAGGCAAATATCAACTTTATTTTGTTTTTTAACAATGAGAAAAAGAAAAAACAAAGAAACTTGTGCCTCTGATATTTGTGAAGGAGAAAAAGATTTTTCAGGGACTTTGCAAGCTTTGTTCTGTTCATCCTCGTGTTTAACTGAAACCTGCACATTGAAAACCAAGAACCTAAAAAATTGAATGTATTATTTTGAGTACCTCTTGGTTTGTTAAGAAGTTGTTTCTAAAATGTCAAATCTAAAATAATTTGGGGTTTTCAGAGAGAGTGAGAGAGAGACACTGCTGGATTTTGGACAACCTCTGTAGTCTCAAGTTTTGCCTGTGCACAGCAATGTTTCTACAATCAACATTCATATCAGAGTTCAACTCGATTGTCTTAATCTACCAAAATATGCTGCTATGACTTAGTCCTGTCCTCATTTATGACCAAATGTTTCTCCTTTTCTTCTTGGGTACAGAATTTTGCACTTCTATGACCCTCCAAATACTGTAAGACACTACTTGAAAAGAACATTGAGTTAGTGCAGACAGCAGCAGATCTCTCTTTGCTGACACATAAGTTCTACCTCAACATGAGGAGAAACTTCTTCACTGTGAGGGTGGCAGAGCACTAAAGCAGGCTGCCCAGAGGGGTGGTGGAGACTTTCAAAACCCATCTGGATGCATTCCTGTGTGGCCTGCCCTATGTGATCCTGCTTTGGTAACTCAGGCTGTCTGGAAAACACCAAATCTTCACCTTCCCTAGTTAAAATGGTGGTTTAAATTCTGAAGGCCAGCCAGCAGCACCTCTATATACAGCATTACAGAGTGCCAGGATCCTATTTTCCCTCAGCAGGCAGAATACAAAGATTAGGCTGAATTTACCTGAAAAAACTTTACTGGCAGAATTAAAACAGTTGGAAAGAGTGACCCACATGGCAGTGAAAAGCCATATAATATATTCTAATAAAGAAATTGGAGTACCCTCGTGTGCTCTAGGGCAAACTGAGGATGCTGCAAGGTAAATTTTCTGAGGTAATTTTTTTTTTTACACAAAACTGCGCATTTCGATTTGAGACGCCGGCAGCAGGCATTAAGACAAACCAAGGGTGCTGAGAGAGCCCCATTTCTGAGGTAATTTTTTTTTTTTTCTCAAAACTGGATATTTTGAGACTTGAGATTTGGAATAAAGCTGGAAATGGGAAGATTCAGACTGGATGTGAGGAAGAAGTTCTTCCCCATGAGAGTGGTGAGAGCCTGGAATGGGTTGTGCAGGGAGGTGGTTGAGGTCCCGTCCCTGGAGGTTTTTGCAGCCAGGCTGGATGAGGCTGTGGCCAGCCTGCTGTAGTGTGAGGTGTCCCCGCCCATGGCAGGGGGGTTGGAACTGGCTGCTCCTTGTGGTCCCTTCCAACCCTGACTGATTCTATGATTCCATGCTTCTATGAGACGCACCATCCTTTGGCTAAAGAACCAAACCGCTCTCAACGGCCGGGGCCGGCGCAGCTCCGGCCTGCCCTGGCCGCTCCTGCCGCACGGCGCAGCCTCAGGCGCTTTTCCCGCCGTTTCCTCCGACCTTCCTCGCCCTGTGGCACTTCAGGCGCCTGGCGGCCGCCGTCGCCTCGGCGCCGGTCCCCTCCCGCCCTCCGGCTTTGCCACTCCCTCACCACGGCCATCGCACGGGTTCTGCCAGCAAAGGGTTAATTCCTGCCGAGGGTGGTGGGGGGGGAATTCCCCATTTCCTCACCCCAGAGGTGCCACAGGCGCGGGAGGTGAGTGCGGTCTGTCCTCGGAGCCCGCAGGGCTGCGTTCATTTCACTGCAGGCTGTACAAGAACCAAGGTGTGTGGGGTAGCTACAGCTGCTCAGGGTGGTGTGGGGTATTGGGAAAACAAATACTTAGGATTTCATGGGTGGGCAGGTAGGTTTAGTGACAAGCCCTATGAGGAGAGGCTGAGGGAGCTGGGGGTGTTTACCCTGGAGAAGAGGAGGCTCAGGGGAGACCTCATTGCTGTCTACAGCTGCCTGAAGGGAGGTTGTAGCCAGGTGGGGGTTGGGCTCTTCTCTTAGACAACCAGTGACAGAAGGAGAGGACACAGTCTCAAGCTGTGCCAGGGGAGGTTTGGGCTGGATGTGAGGAAGAAGTTCTTCACAGAAAGAGAGATTTGCCATTGGGATGTGCTGCCCAGGGAGGTGGTGGAGTCACCATCCCTGGAAGTGTTTAAAATCAGACTGGATGAGGCACTCAGTGCCATGGGTTGGTTGATTAGATGGTGTTGGGTGATAGGTTGGACTGGATGATCTCAAAGGTCTTTTCCAACCTGGTTAATTCTGAGATTCTGTGACTTCACTCAGTTTAGTGACTTCTGTGCTGAGCACTGTAAGGTGCCTGCTTCCACTGGGTGAGCAGAATGCAACAGGAGCTGGAATTGGGGAGCCTTAGAGAAGCTGTCAAGCATGGGCAGAGATAATTGATGAAGGGAAAATTATCAAATTATAAATTCAGAAGAATGGTATGGCTTTAGGTTGGGGAAGGATCCTGGTTCATCCTCATGGATGTGAGAATACCTGCTTGGTAAGCTCCTAAATGAGTCTTACCAAGTTCTGCCTTAAATCATAAAGATGTGGAGTTTGGAGTTTAACTTGAACAATTAGTGACCCAATGGAAAATGCTGGACAGGAGTTTATTGCTGTCCTGAGTGCTGAACCTCCTGGAAAACCTAACTGGAGTTTAAAAGCTGCCAAAATGCTGAAAGCTTAGCGTGCTATGCCATCACCTGACATGACATTAAGTGAGGCTTTGCAACTGTGCTTGGTGTACAGAAAACTTCAATTACTAGAGGTTGGTGTTCACAGAGGAGACACAGGAGTCCTGTAAAACTTTATTCAGATTAATGGAAAGTCTACAGGGCAGATCCCTGTGGGGTTTCTCAAATTGCTGGAGGACACAGCTTCCTTTTATCCTAAATTCCCAGCCACAATTCCCTTTCCCCACTGGCTGTGGGGGCTGCCTGCAACATGTTCCCCCCTTACATGTACACTCCCTGCACAGATGATTTGCATCAACAATGAGGAGGATGAAAAAGGAGTTTCAAGACACTGGAAGAGGTAGCCCAGGGAGGTGGTAGAAGCCCCATCCCTGGAAGTTTTTAAAGCCAGGCTGGATGTGGCTCTGAGTAACCTGATGTAGCGTGAGGTGTCCATGGCCATGGCAGGGAGTTGGAACTGGCTGATCCTTGAGGTCCCTTCCAACCCTGACAATTCTGTGATTCTATAAGATGTAGATCAAAGCTGAATTATTCTTTCCAGGTTGAGGGGAAATCCCTGAGAGGTCCTGAAAATGTTTAACAAACCCTTTGGAACTTCATTTGGAGGCAGCACTGGCTTTAGGACAACTTCAGTTTCTGGCCAAAGTAAGTAATACATCTGAACTGACTGTTCAGTGCTTAAGGTATTGAGGTGCAGCTTCAAGAGCTTTGTGGAATTACTAGTCATGCCTCTTCACATATCCCCAACACTGATGTAGATGTTCCCCTGCATCCCGAAGTGGAAAGTTAGGGGTGGTCCTCTACAGTAGAATATTGCATTAGCATACTGTTGGCTTCCAGCTCTGCTGCTAGAAATGACTTTTTTTTCCCCTCAGAGTCTTATTCCCATTTCCAAGCTATTTGCTAAATGAAATAAAGACAATTATCACTTAAAATAAATAACTTGTAATAAAATATTTGGGTTCAAATTTTAAAAATCAGGTTGGTTTTAGCACTGATCTTCTTGTGTGGTTTTTTTGTTTTGTTTTTTTTTTAAGACTTTGGAACTAGTACCAGCACTAACACAACTTCTGGTCCTTTTGGAAGTATAACTGGCTCTCTCTTTGGTCCTACTGGTTTTCCTACTGCTGCAACTGGCACAACTATTAAGTTTCATGTAAGTCCTGGAACTGTTTCTTACTTGAGCCTGCTGACTGCAGGAAGCATCACCATTTGCAGTTATTTGTGTAAATCACTGTCTGGATCACTGAACTGAACAAAAAAAAAAGAGTAGTTCATCTGCAAGGCTCTGGGCAACCTGATCTGGTTGAGGATGCACCTGCATACTGCAGAGGGAATTGGATTATGTGACCTTTGGAGGTCTCTTCCAACCCAAAACATTCTATGATTCTGTGATTCTATGATTCATCTGCAAGGGCACAGTGTTCTGAAACAATCTGAAAACATCCCCCTTACTGGAACTGTTGCAGGGGAGATGGAATGTATAATGAACTACAAAGAAACCGACTTTTTCTGTTCTGAGTTTTGCAGACTTCTCAAACACCATGGAGTAATGGCCCTCTTTAGACTTGCTAGGTTTAAAGCTGGGTTAAGGCTGAAGAGGTAAAGCAGCTCTTAAAATTGAGCCTGCACAGGAAGGTGGGAAATGGTATAGAACTCAGGGGGATCAACACCAAATGCTAACAGTCAAGAGACGTCTTGGAATGGGTCAAAATAAATGCACAGTATCACAGTACATTAGAGGTTGGAAGGGGCCTCCAGAGATCATCAGGTCCAACCCCCCTGCCAAAGCAGGATCACCCAGCGTAGTCTGCACAGGAATGCATCCAGGTGGGTTTTGAATGTGTTCAGAGAAGGAGACTTCACAACCTCTCTGGGCAGCCTGCTCCAGGGTTCTGTCACCCTCATTGTAAAGAAGTTTCTCCTCATGTTGAGGTAAAATCTTCTATGTTCAAGCTTGAATCTGTTGTTCCTTGTCTTATTATTGCACACCACTAAAAAGATCTTGGCCCCCTCCACTTGACACCCACCCCTCAGATATTTATAGACATTGATCAGATCCCCTCTCAGCCTTCTCTTCTCCAGACTAAACAGCCCCAGGGCTCTCAGTCTTTCTTCATAGGGGAGCTGCTCAAGTCCCCTAAGCATTCTCATGGCTCTCTGTTGGACTCTCTCCATCAGGCCTCTGTCTCTCTTGAACTGGGGAGCCCAAAACTGGACTCAGTATTCCAGATGTTGTCTCACCAGGGCCGTTCTCATACAAGCCATCATGGCTTTGGAAATATAACCTGAAAAGTGGAGACTGATTCCCTGTGTTTCCTGGATGAGTTCCCTTGAAGAGAGGGTTGGATAATGTGTTGAAAGCTCTGTGGCCATTGAAAATGGAGGGTGACTCAGAAAAGAAACCATCGTGGAAATGGGGCCACTGGTACCTGCTGGAGAGAGGTGTTCTTTCTCCCAGATACTTGTCCGTGTATATCTCATGGACAAGCCCTTTTCCTTTCTAGATGCAGCTGATTCAGCAGACAGAGGCTTTGTTGTTTTGGGTTGTAGGCAGGGCTGTGATGATAGCTGGGGCAGTCTGAGTGCTGTTGATGAAGTATTTTCATAGTACAAATGAAAACATGGGGGAGAATGGAATCCATGCATAACTAGAGGATTTGTATCACAAATTTAGGTAAAATCCTTTTAAAGTGAAACTGAAAAATTAATTACACTGCCTTGTTTTGAGCATTGTGAGGCTAAATTGCACTACTGATGGCTGCTGAAGGTGCCTCAGCCCTGGGGAGGCCACAGATGTGCAGAGGACAGGAATACACTGTCAGGTGCCACGCTAGACTTAGCCTTTAAGAGCATCTGCTGGGAGCATACTAGCTGTACTAATGGAATGCTCTCTGGATTTTAAGCTTGATATCTTAACCTCTTCTCTTGCAGCCACCAACCAATGCAGACACTGTGGCAATAGCTGGAGTTAGTGCTAGGATCACTACCAGGCACCAATGTATTACAGCTATGAAAGAATATGAGAGGAAATCTCTTGAGGTCAGTCAGTGTGTACTCAAATGTGCTTCTCTTGTTTGGCTGTTGAGTAGAGCTTTTTTGGACTGTAGTAAGTGTCTTCTATGCTCATTAATACAAGTACAACTTTCAATATCTGCAACCTTCACAGGAGAGTGGCATCAGCAAGTAAACATTTCTTGCATCGCCATATGGATTGTGTTTGGTTTTAAATGCTTAACAGGACTGTTGCTGAAGAGCTGAAATTCCATCTCACCATGAACCAGAAGGGTGAGGGACCCTGTTGGGAGCAGTCCTGCACTGCTGAGAAAATGGCAGAATGTCTGACAAAACTCAGATGTTTGATATAAACTTGTGTTCCCAAGGATTTAACACTGAAGCCTTTCTGTTCAGGTTGAGTCGTCTGATACTTCAAACAGGTCTTCTACTCAAAAGATCTGAAAAAGCTGTGGAAAGTAAAAATTGAAACCCAAACTTAAATGCAAGCTTAGACCCTGTTTATGGTGTCCTCTTCTTTTTAAGAATACAGGTGGTGTAGCTTTTCTTGATCCCTTCATCCTGGAGTTGGCTTGAATGCTGTGTAAGCATGGTGATGATGCTGTTCTGACCTCATCCTGTGTAAAAAGAACATGTAAAAAGAAATGGATTCTCCTTTACTAGGAACTCCGTTTAGAAGACTACCAGGCACACAGGAAAGGGCCTGGAAGAGCAGGAGCAGTTGTGAGCTCGTTTGGGCCTTCTGTTACAAGACCAACTACAGGACTTTTTGGCTCTTCTTCTACTACTAGCCAAAGTTTTCCATATGGACAGAATAATCCATCTTTTGGAACCAGTAAGTACTGCCTGCACCCTGCCATTGCTGTGGCTGGCTCTGCAAGTGCTCTTTTAAGCTATTTAAAAATCCGTGATGAAAAAAGATGAGGAAACACTGGTGGGAGCCCAGAATTTTACTGATTTTATTATCAACATTAACTGATTTGGTTCTTTGCCATAGAAATTTCTATTGACTTACTCTTCAGGGACTGCAGTCTTCCTCTTCATCCCCAAGTTTTGCTGGAAGACAGCATGTGGGCAGTCAGTTCATTCACATGGGCTAGTAAAACCATTTGAATAAAAACCACTGGGATGTTGCTAATGATCAGCAGGGTGATGGCATCAGCTGGTTAATGGTGAATCATTCTTCTGCTAATGAGTGACCATAAATTCCCTGGAGGCTTTGCCAGGAGCTCTTCTCCCCACTAGATTAGGGTTGGGATGTGGACATCTTCTGCCTTGTGGTTTCAAGCTGTTTGTTTTGGCATCTTTAGTCAAAAAGTAAATCCATGGATGAAATAACTAACTCACTGAAGTGTTTGTTGGGTAGTTGCAGGCCAATTGCGCTAACCACTTAGCATGCTTTTTTGAGCTTTGTCTAAAATAGAGATCAAACACAAATTCTATTTTTATTGCCTTCTGCTGCAAGCCTGAAAGTAAGTAGGTATTTGTATTTGTGGAATGAGGACCAAAACCAGAAGATTAAAATTCTGTGGCCCATAAGAACAGAAAGGCTGCAGTGTTGGGTTGGAATTGTGTCTGTCCTTAGTGACCAGCAGTGCTGGGCTTAATACTGAGGCTGGTCTGCAGCCTGGCTGGGTTGAGCTGAGATGCCTCTCCTTGAGAGAGGTCCACATATTGGAGATCCTATTTGTCTGCTCCCCTCAAAGGTGTGGTTCATGGAAACACAGGGAGAACAAACCAACCATGTGAAAGCTAGTGTCAGGCATGTCTGTGAGGGAATTCTTAGGTGTCATGCTCATACTGATCTCAGGACAAGGAGAACCTGGTGAAATGTCTAAACCAAACTGCTTCCATGTGAAGCAAAGTGTGACCTGTGGACCTGCTGCTTATGGACATGTTTTAGTGTTGACTGACCCTTCATTGCTGGGTCAAAGGTTGGAATGGGTGATCTTGGAGGTCTTTTCCAACCAGATAGATTCTGTGAATGCTGTGTGGGATTGATGAGGCTGGATGTTTTGCTGTTCCACTGAACAAAGCATCTTTTCTCCTGTTGGAACGTGCTGAGTGTGGCGATGTGGTCGGTGTGGGCTGAATGCTTGAGTTTCATCCATTGTATTTCTACCTTGTAGGTGCAGCTGGCTTTGGATCAGGAGTAACAGGGGCTCTTTTCCGCCAGCAATCTCAACCTACAAACCTGTTAAACAAACCATTTAGTCAAGTCAGAACAACCCAGAGCACTGCCTTTTCTTTAGGGAGCACCCCTCTAGGGCAGGCAAACACAAACACAACGGTAAGATAAATTGTTTGAACCCTTCAAGGCGTAAGTTGTGGTACATCTACTGCAGCTAGACCCAGGAGGCTGCAGTAGAGTGTTTGAGCTCTTTCTCAAATTGCAGTATGGCTTCATGGAATGAGGATTCAGAGCTTTGAATGCTGCCCTCTGAGCTGGCAACGTCCTGCCAATCCAAATTTTTCATTCATGATAACTTGAGAGCAATACAGCTTTTAAGAAAGAGCTTTCCCTGTTCCCTTCTTCAAGCACTCTGCTCTCTATCCATTTAGGTATTCCCAACCCTGTTTCCATGGATAACAATGCAATTCCATTATTAATATCCTGTGGGAATTCATTACCCGTTCTGTGCTTCCTGGTGACTAATGAGCAGCACTTCTGGAGCTTTTGGTAGAAAGATGCTACTGAAGCATAACTTGTTGCATATCTGGGGGCTTTGGCTCCGAATACACTAAATTCTTTCTGAATGTGTTGTGGCTTCTCCCAGAAAACCCTGTGGCATGTTTCTTCTCCATCTCCCTCATGCCAAATGTTGAAGAAATTCCAATATCCTTTTAAGCTTGGAGCACAATTTTTTTTTTAATTCCTAGTTTCTTTTTGAAAAACTAATTTCTTGGAGCATGACTAATGCTTCTGAATTGCTTTTCACACACCTTCCCCCAGCAAAAGGGATGAGGTTATAACTCTATTTTTTAATGGGTTTTATGTGATAGTGCTGTTTCCATCAGCACTAGACTTGGGAAAGTATTACAGGTTTGTCTTAACCTAGCTCTTGTTCGTAGGGTCTCTTTGGGGTCAGCCAGCCTGCACAGCCTGGAGGCCCTTTTGGAGCACCTACCAATACAAGTGCTGGTACTGGATTTGGAACTGGAACTCGTCTTTTAGGACAGAGCTTTGGTGCTGGCAGTTCGGTATGTCTGTACCTCAGTAGTAAAGCAGCTGCAAGTCCTGTAACTGGAGTCTGATCTCCATGAAAGTGGCCTTATCTTAAGAGTTAAGATGCCTAAGATGCAAAAATGGTGTGGGTTCATGTAACCTGAAGGGCACAGAAGTACTGTCCTGAGTGGTAAAACAGAACAAGAGAGATAGAACATCTCCCACTGCTGGTGTATTGCTAGGGATCTCCTAGCCTGAGTTGTGGTGGTGACTTAACCAAAAAAAGATTTAATTCTTGATACTCAGTCATTTTGGTTGTCATAGAGCTCTGCTTTCTGTTTATCCTCTGTCACCAGGGCATCCACCTCATTCAGCAGTGGGCCTGCATTGCTTCTAGTGTTAGTGTTGCCTGCGATGCATTTGAAGAAGCCCTTTCTGCTGTCATTAATGCCTCTTGCAAGGTTGAATTCCAAGGAGGCCTCAGCTTTCCTAGTTGCCTCTGACAACAGTCATATTCCTCCCATGTGGCCAGCCCCTCCTTTCATGACCTGTAGACTTTCTTCTTCCACTTGAGTTTGCCCAGCAGTTCCCTCTTTAACCATGTGGGTTTTCTGGGTCCCTTTCTTGATTTCCTACCTGTTGGGATGCTCTGATCTTGACTTAGAAGAAGTGGTCCCTGAACGTTAACCAACTATCTTGGGCCCTTTTACCTTCTAGTTTCCTGTCCCATGGGATTTCCCCTGGCAATTGCTTGAAAAGGCCAAAGCTGGCCTTGCTGAAGTCCAGGGTTGTGAATTCTTTTAATATCAGTCTATCAGTTTTCCAGATTCATGTTTTCTCCTTTTCAGACCCTGTTTGAGAACAAGCCTGCTGGATTTGGAACCACCACGACGAGTGCTCCCTCATTTGGTACAACCACTGGCAGCAAGGTCTTTGGTAACAAATCGTTCCTGACTTTAGGAACCAATACAAACACTTCCAATATTGGTACATAGGCAAAAAGTGGGACTTAATCACACAAACTGTTATGTGTATACCACACCTCTGGCTGCTGAATATCATGTGCTAAGTGATGATGATTCTCAGGTGAGCCATGCTTTAGATGCACATTGCAGTAGGAAAACCTCTTGGCTGCTGTTCTCTTGCTGGTAGTCCCTGACTGGAAAGGTAGGCAGTGAAGTACCACTTATAATGAGCACTTGAGAGAAGGTGGAAGCTGTAATTGAAAACTGCTGAAACCAAAGAATTGGGAGAACACAGAGATTTGTTAAGAGGTTGTAAATGTGCTGTGGCTGCAAAGGAGTGATGAAGGACATAGAGCAAAGCCAGTGATATCCGTGGTTGGATAGCAGGGATAAGGAGATCTTGCACTGAAATAAGAGTCAAATTAAAGAGTTTCAGTTTAGCTGGTAGCTGCTCTTTCAAATTCCTGAAGAACTGGGTCTCGTGTTAATGTTGGCCTCTGACAGTAATGTTGGAGAAGTATTGTGGAATGTGTGTGACTGAGCAGAAGGAATGTGCAGTGATAGTTCAAGTGAATGAGAGTCATCTTTCATGGCAATTCTAGATTCATGGCAAACTAGAAATCTAGTTTGGTGTTTTGTTAACTCTGAGAGCAGCAAAACTGTATTGCAGCGAGTGAGCAGAAGTGGTTGTAGATCCTGACATCTGTCTTTAGGAAAAAAATATATTTTAATATCAGCAATCAAGTCCAAAATACAGTTAATCTGTCACAGCAGCCTGCCAGAACAGACAAAGAGGAGAAACTGTCATGCTCTCAGACTACCAGGGCAGCACCTCAGCAAAGGACAGCTTCCTCATGGTGACCAGCCCTGGGCAAACAGTTACCACAGGATTTGTGAATGTTGCTTCCAAGTCCCTTGTTCTCCTGTTCTCTCTGAAGTTCTTCACTGACACCTCAGTGTGTTGGTGCTGTGTGGTGGAGAGCAATGCTGACTGCTGTGCATGTTGCCTGTCCTTTTGCAGTGGTACAGGTGATAGGCAACATGGAGTTTGATTCTGATATGCTGCTGATGTTGGTCTGTGACTGGAGCTCTCTAGCTGAACTCTGTCTTTGCATTCTAACCAACCATAGGATGGTTTTGTGGTCTTCAGTTTCAGAACTAATCTGTCTGATGCTAGACTTGGATTGTACTTAGCTACAGCCAGAGATAGGTCTTTGAACTGTGTGCTTGTGTGAACCTGAGTGAAGCCAGTGATGCTGATTTATTGAAATATATTTTTTAAATTTCATCTCAGTGTTACATTAATGAGCTGCTGGATCTGCTCTGTAGGTGTGGGGGAGAAATTTCAGCTCACACTAACACAGGTTTTGGTGTCAGTGCTGCTGGAAATAGTTGGTTTGGAAATAAGCCTTGGAACAGGGTTTGGAACAGGTAAACAGTTTGGTAGATTCTTTCCCATCAGCCTAGGCAGAGACCTCAGAGCCTGGGTATCACTTGCTAGCTCTATTGCAGTAAAAGCTGTAGATATTTTAGCTTGAAGCCCTGATTGTCAGTTTCAAATCAGAACCCAAGAGAGTGCTGAGTAACCTTTCAGAAATCGTAGGCAGCATTGCTTACAGTGCTGGCTGATGCCTCAGAAAACCAGTGGTGTCCTGTGTGTTGGAAGCCTCTCATCTGATCCTGTGAACCTCAAGTGTCTGCAGCATTCATGGATCTTTTGTTGTGGGATAAATTGGGTTGTAAGTTTGTCATGGAGTTGTAGTAACTGCCAATCATCTCTCCTGCAGCAGCTCCTGGGGCAGGACAGAAGCCTTTGTTTGGGAACACCCAGTCTACGCTTGGGGTAACACAAGGAACAGGAACCTTTGGAGCACCAGGATTCAACACAGCAGCAGCTGCTCTGGGCTTTGGAGCTCCTCAGCCTGCTCTAGATAAGTGTGCATTACCTCAAGTTGCTGCCTCCTCCTTTGTTTCAGGTGTGGCTAAACATAGGAGCAAATCCCACCCAAATGCTTAGGAGTAAAAAAACTGTCTCAGCCTCTACTGGAGGCCACTTCTGTTCTTGGCAGCAGCAGATGCCATGTTGGTAACATTTTGTTGTGCTAAGTAAAAAGATATATAGAAACATATTGAAATAATCCAGAGTTGCTTATAGTTGCAGCTATTTTAAGGCTTTTCCTTCAAAATTGCTTGCATTAGTTTGGGGCAGAAAGAGTTGTTGGCATTTTGTGCTTGCACAAAAAAAAAAAACCATAAGGGAAATGTGTTAGCTCCTTCAGTATTTCCAGGCAGGATAAGCAGAGGGAGTTAATTAGCAAGGGATGTTTCATAACTCAAATGTATTAGTTAAAGGTTTTGGCAGGCCAGGCTCATTCTGCTGATGTACACATGACCTCAGCTTTTCACCAATAAAAACTTACTGAACGTGGTTGCAAATTCTAATGAAGGAATAGAATCTGATTTCCTCCTTCAGACTGCTGCAGAAATGGGGAGTGAAGAGCAGAAGAAAGGAATGTTGAAGTTTGTCTAGAGATTTGGATTGCTCTGAGGAGATCCTCTGATGGGAAGGATGTCTTTTCTACCTACCTTGGTTGCATCAGTAAAACTTTTGAGATGTTAAAGAATGATGTTCTGTCTCTATCACTGTCAGACCCAAATGCCTCAGCTGCCCAACAAGCCCTCCTTCAGCAGTATCTCTTCAGCTTGATTTACTCACCCTTTGGAGATTCGCCACTCTTCCGAAACCCCCTGCCAGACCCAAAGAAGCAAGAAGAGGTTAGTACATGGAAAAAGGACACTCACTTTCTGGGGAAGATTTGAAATGACTTTAATTTTGTGCTCACAGTCTTCACTGAAGTGTGCAGTGAGCAGAAAAGTCAGTTGCCATCTCTATGCTCCTAGCAGTGCAGTGGGTTTTTATGCTCTCCAGGACACAAATTGCTTCTGCTGTGACTTTATTTACTGCTTTTGTCTGCATCTGGGCATTGGCTTTGGAGTTCTTGCTCAGCTTACTGCTGCTGGTTGGGAATAAGGATGGGTAAATATCTATGCTTGGAATATTTTCGGTGCTTGACTTGAGCTTTGCTTATGACATCTCTTATGTCAATCTCTGGCAAACCACAGCCTGTTGGTTTGTTGTAAAAGACAACAGAACAAACACTTTTCAGACTTTTCAAGAGCTAAGGCAGGTTCTAAGTGGCTGCTGCATCTTGGACAAATTCTAGGAGCTAGAGATTACTCCTGTCCAGCCTCTGCAGCCCAGCACAGTGTGCCACAGACCCAGGGAGTCTGCTTCCCAGGATGATGGAGATAGCTGTTGCGTTCCCATATGCAGGAGCTATCAGTGGTGAAGGTGAGCTTGTACCCCAAACTGAGGGTGTGCTGATGCAGCCAGCTGTGCAGCCACAGCCAAGGCTGGACCTCCAGCAGCACCATGGGGAGCACTGCTAGGACTGTTAGATTCTGGCCTACACAGCCACATTCTCTTCCTCCTGTGCGGCTGATAGGGGTTGAAGTTCCCCAGTGAAAGCACACACAGTCACTCTCCAGACTCTCACACACCTGTGGCTCCCTTGAGCATTAGCGTGGCCCCTTTGTCCATCCGATAGTCCTGCCCAGATGGTGAGGCCTCCACAGAGCAGGCTGCTCCAGCTTGATCCTTGCTGCAAAAAGCAGCAGGCACTCACACACTCATTGCCTGGGCACCATGTGCTCGTGGATCCAACGATATCAGCATGAGTCCTCTGCCTCTCCCAGATCCCTGCCAGGATGCAGAGCCTCCTACCTGCAGCCTAGTCCAGCTTGAAGCTTGCCAGCAAATTACATGAGCATCCCTGCTGCATGAGGTCTGCAGACAATGCAGGTGCTCTGCCTGTCCCCCACTGCTAAGCAGCTGTCACCTAGGCACAAAGGCCAGTGAGTTGTGGTCCTGCTCCAGTGGAGGGTTCTGAGACCTTCACTTGCTGTAGTCACCCTGGTAGCTACAGCTGGGACACGCCAGTCGCAGCCTGGAGGCTGGAGCAGAGCACTGAGGCTTTCCCTTGCTCTGGCTGCTGGCACTGCTGGTCCAGGGTGCACAGCACCCTGGTCTGACTCCAGCAGCTGTCCCCAGGCTCACTCAGCCTGGACAGGAGGTTTGGGCTGTCCCTCTCCAGACTTACCTCTGTAGATTCCTAGTGACTGGAGACTTTTGCTCTTTGGCATTGTTTCCGTTGCCTGTTGTCAACCAGCTCTGTGTCTCCATTTTGGTTTATTGCTCCCCTCTTTACTCTTTATTCTGCTTTGCATTTAAAAGGTCCTGAATTGGCCAGCTTAACAAAGCAGGCATCTCATCACCCACAAACCCTTACAGGAAGTGATGTAAAAGCTCCAATTCCACATCTTTTTTGTTTCAGAGGCTGGCAGCAACTAACCCTGCAGCTCAGAAGGCCTTAAAGACACCCCCCCCCTACAAGCTGAGTCCACGTCCAGAGCCCAGAGTGCGGCCAAATGTTTTGCAGTCAGCTGGCTCTGCTAAATCTTTGTGTGGTGGTCTGGAAGAAGATGATGAGCCAGCCCTAGACAGTGGTACATTCATGCCAAGGTTAGTTTTGCTTTTGTAGATGTTGGAGGGAGGAGGTATTACAAGAACCTGATCAGATTAAGTAAACTTCTGTAGAGTGTCCTGAATTCCAGGACTGTTTCGTGACCTGGTTCAAATATGAGTGGTGATAAACAGGTTTTGTGTAAAATGTGAATGGAAACATTAGCTTGAACTGCTAAGGCCAAGTAAGCTGTAAAATGAGGTCACCCCTTGACTGGAGCAGCTAAGCTTCTATGAAGTCAGTTAGGAATATTCCAGGGAAAGCTTGTACAGTGTGACACTTCCTGCTTCTGAAGTAGAACTGCCATGGGGTTTGCTAATGACTCAGGATGAGGGCAGATTTCTGACATTTTCACAGCCTGGTGCTGGTTCTAGTTCAGATGCACTGATCTTTTTGTGAGAAATGAATAATGGTGCTGTGCATCTGCCTGCTGAAGCTTTTGGTTTCAGTCTTCAAGGAGCACCAGTGGCAATCACATTGAAAAGGGGGTCGGGAAGCTTTGGGGTTTAGTTAAAAACAATAAGAAACCACTTCTGGAGGAAGATGCATCAGTCACTGCAAGTACTTCTAAGCATAGTTTTTTAAAAAAGATCCTGTAACTTTTGTGATCTTGATTTGTCTTTAATCTAGCATGAACCATCTGTTGTCCAGGCTGAGAGCAGAGAATTACTTGGTGTTTTATGGAAAAACATGACAGGAACAAAAACTCAGAATGAAGGCTCACTTAGGTTGTAATGGCATAGATTTGGAGTGGTCTTCAGATTGCAGGCAGTGAACCCTGGCCTGGCCTTTGATTTGCTCCTGAAGTGACCCTGTAGTAAAGAAGAACCTGCAGGTGTAGACCAGATATTCTGTGCTTCTGGCTGGCAAAGCACTGGTTTGTAAAACAGCCCATATTGTGTTTTGCTGAACTTGAGTTTTGAAGCTTTCAGTGACTTTTCATGCTTAATCATTGAATGGAAATTCCAAAAGCCTTGAATGGAATTCCAAAAAGAGCATCTCAGAGGTTGCTTTCAGAAGACTTCCTATGTCCTGAGTGTGGGAGCAGGTGTTCTACAGCTGATTCCTGGTTCCTGAAGCACGTGGATTAAACATGCAATGCATATTTATGCAGTGAATATATCCATCCCAATTTCTCTTTGGTGCTTTGTTTAGGAAGAGCATCAAAAGGCTGGTTTTGAAGAATCTCAAGAACATCAGCCTGTTCTCACCTGTGAACCATGAGAATGAAGATGTGGCTTCTCCTTTGGAGTGTCCAGAGAAGGGAGATGGGTATGGTGATCATCATCCAGGAGCTTATAGTTAGGAGGAATGCAGATTAGTTGTGCCTGCCTCTGAATTGCCTTTCATAGAATAACTAGTTGTTTTCAGAGGTGTCATCTTAGATGTTCATTGGAAGTGGCTTGACCTAGTGTGAGATCCTGTGTGGTCAGCTACTGAGTCACTCCATCCTAAATGAGGAGTTCAAAGAGGAACAATTTATTTTCTGGATATGTTTCTCTTCATTCCCTGTAGAAAGAAACTAGGTGATAGACCTGACCCTGAGGTGAGAAGAACCTCTCCTTCTGCTCAGTCCTCAGTAACATGGGGACTGAAAGGAAGCTCCACTGATCCATATGTTTTGTGTTAACGTGTTTCTACATGTGGAATCTCTAAGGCCTTCTCTTCCCTGCAAAAGCCTGAGAAACCACTTCCTCTAAAAATCTGCTGCTGTATTTCAGATGAACTTCTTTTTTTTTTTTTCCTGGTAATCAGAGAAAACCTTCTGACCAGCTCAGCATTCTGATGTTATGTAAAGCTTCTAGGAGTAAGAATGTATTATGGGAGTGGAGAATGTTAGGACCTCTTAGTCCAGACCTGGGCCCTTGATAATGGGGAAGACACATTTGTTAGCTGTGCTACCTGCAACCAGGTACAGCAGGCAGCTCTCTGAAGGTGGTGTTTTGGAGTGCCTGTGGCAAAAATGTTCTCAGGTTTGATTTGATCATGTTCCTGCAAGTCCTTGAGAGGTCTCTGTTCCTCAAGCAGTCTCAACGCTGCATTCAGACTTGGTTGTTGGAGACTATCTCCAGCTGGGTCTCTCAGAACTCCATGGAGAGAGATTCTGCAGCCTCTCTGGATCCCTGTTCCAGTGTTTGACTGTCCTCATCTATTTCCCTGTTTTGATTTGGCTGTTATTTCTCATCCTTCTGCCATGCATATCTGTGGAGAGCCAGGATTTTGTCTTGGGTGTTGGAAGGCTACTATTACACCTCACTGCAAGCCTTTTCTCCAGAGTGAGCAACACCCATCTCTCAAGTTCTCCTCATAAAACAGTCTGTAATCCCTCAACCATTGTGGTACCCCTCTCCTGGTCTTATCCCACTTTGCTTTCTTGTGGTGGGAGCCTCAGATTTGATGCAGAATGGCAGAAGAGGCCTAACAAAGGCAGAGTGAAGGGGCACAACAGTTCCCCTCAGTCTGCTGACTGCAGTTTGTGTGACGGTCCTGTTTGTTTTGTCTATGAAAAGCAGAATTTGAATGTTGACATGAGCCCCTTAGAACTAAGCCATTCAATTTTCTTCATTCTCTTCCTGAAAACCACAGACATGAGCAGCAGGAGGAAGAGGAAGAAGATCATCATGAAGTGATTCATCTTTACACTAACCCCATTGTCAAGCCCACCCCACAGACCCCAGAGAGCACAGTGCAGCAACACCAGAGCACGGTGCAGGATACCCTTGTGTCTCTGAATACAGGGCTGGAAGGCTGCAGTGAAGAGGCCTCATTTCCTGATGATCCCCTTCAGGAGGAGTGCAAAGAGCAGCCTGAGCCCATGCATCATCACCATCCTGCAGGTTAGACTGTGAGGGGACAGTGGCTGTCTAGTTCCTGACAGCATTTTGTGCATGCTTCATTAAAGTTCTGATTTGCTGGTTTAGACCCCCAGGCTTTTCCCTTTTACTTTCCCTCCCTTTTCTTCAGAATACAAATGCTGCTTTTCAGACTCCTAGCTAAGTGCAACATATTTTTCTGCTGAGTCAATTTGTGATTACATTTCATCCCTCAATTTTCTAGTAGATTGATGTGCTGAGATGCATGAGGGGGAGAAAGAGGACCCAGGCTGTCATTGCTCTGCAGTAGCAGAGAGAGTTGACTGTTGTTCAGGAGCAAGATCTTTGAGTTAGAAATCTGATGCTTGGTAGTTACCAGCATGCTAACTGCATCATAGAGTTTGCCAGGAAAGGAGTGGACTGCAGAACATGGCTGTGTCTCTCTAGACCCATAGTTTTGTGTTTTCAGTTCTCTCAATTCCAGTCTGAGGGTTTAGTGAAACTGAAAGGAGAAGGGGAGAGGTCTTGAGTACCTTTCCTTTAACGATGACTTTGTAGCTGTTGAAGAGGTGGGCAATGTACAGTAAGAGTTTTTTCAACTCAAGGATGAGCTGGAGAAGATGAAAAGATCCTTACAGGTAATATGTGACATCTAATGAAACTAGCATGTGACATGTTCAAAATAACCATCTTCAGAAGCCCCAGTGGCAAGAAGTTGTAGATGCAAAAAACTAAATTAACAGAGGAAAAAGTGTTGAAGGCTGTTAAATAGAAAAGATGCTGCATCATGCTCAGCAGGTGCCTGATAAAGCAGCCTGAGTTTTTGTGTCAAGTGTGGCTGGCTGTGTTTGCATTTCTCTTTTCACCCATACACCTGCTTCTGGCCTCTGATGACAGGTGCTGGGCTGGAGGAACCTGGCCTAGCAGTTGCCCTAAATCTGCTGTGAAGGCTATGGAATTAGGGCATTTTCATTTCTCTGGGTTTGTTGCATCAATTCTTGTTTCATTTGGGACCTTCAGTTGTCCAGGCTTGCAAAAGAGATGGGATAAAACTTTTGTTGAAGTGCTTTAAGTTGGGAACTTGCTGTCCAACCCAGGTCTCACTGAATTTTCTGTTACAGGGATTATTCTAACAAGAAATGGCTATTACACCATCCCCTCCTTGGAAGACCTTGCTGGACTGACCAATGACAGCAATGAATGTGTTGTGACCAACTTCACCATAGGCCGTAGAGGTCAGCACCAACAGCTTTGTCAGTTGCTGCAAGCTGAGGCAGTGATTTCAAAGCCTTGGAACCTAGCTCTTGAGTTCCATGCCCTCAGCCTTATAAACAGTGCCCTGGCATCAGAGGCCTGGCATGTTTCTAATGGGTGGCACAACCAACCTCTGTTATGGGATACTTGAGAAGCTTGAATAGGAAAACAAAAGCACCTGCAGCTTTGTTACTGTTACTTTGTTACTGTTACTGTGAAATCCAAACTTGCACCAAATCCATTGGTGCAAACCTGATTGTGGTTGCTTCCATCTTAGTTGCTGGCTGCACTGGAGCTGAGGAAGCTCTAGTGAAGAGCCTTCAGCCCAAACTGTATTTCTCCCTGCTTTCATTGGAAAAAACCTAACACCACCACAACAGTCACATGGTGTATACTAGCTTTTAAAACACTTTTTTTAAATATCATGGAATCCTAGAATGGTTTGGGTTGGAAGGGACTTCCAGAGCTCATCTAGACCAACCCTCTCTGCAGTCAGCAAGGACATCCTCAACTAGATCAGGTTGTCCAGAACCCTGTTGAGCCTCACCTTGAATATCTCCAGGGATAGGGCCTCAACCACCTCCCTGTCCAACCTGTCGCAGTGTTCCAGCACCCTGATGGTGCAGAACTCATTCCTAACATCCAATCTAAATCTGCTCTTCTCTAGTTTGAAGCCATTGCCCCTCATCCTATCACTGCCAGCCTTTGGAAACAGTCTCTCTCCAATGCTCTAAAGCTGAGAGTACACTTAGTATTGGTGTTGGCAGTGTGAGTAGCCAAGGGAGAACAAAAAAGTTTTGGTAGCAAAAAGCTTTCTGTGCCAGAGAATTGCCTGTAACAAAGCTGATAGCACATCCTCACTTTTTGCACCCTGGGAAGGAGAAGTCACTTACTGCTTTGTTCTGGAGACATGCTGAGGGTAAGGTGGGGAAAGGAGGAGTATGGCTGGAACAGAGTTTCTTAGGCCTGCAATTTTTTCATGGACAAATTGGGACATTTTGGGTTGTTTTGCAGGTTATGGATCAATTTACTTCGAAGGAGAAGTCAATCTGACTAACTTGGATCTGGATGACATCGTGCATATCCGCAGGAACGAAGTGATTGTCTACCCTGATGATGGGAGAAAGCCACCTGTTGGGGAAGGGTTAAACAGGTAATGTTCGACTGTGGCCTCTGTGGGGACTCTGTGGGCACCAGGGGAGGTTTAGGCTGGATGTTAGGAAGAAATTCTTCACAGAAAGAGTGGTTGGCCATTGGAATCACAGAATAAGCCAGGTTGGAAAAGACCTCAGAGATCATCAAGTCCAACCTATTACCTAATACCTAACACCTCCTGACAAGTAAACCATGGCTCCAAGTGCCACATCCAATCTTTTTATTAACACCTCCAGGGACTGTGACTGTACCACCTCCCTGGGCAGCTGTGATGGTTTGAAACTGTCTTTTTAATTTTTTACCTTGCAAAGTTCAAAACAGAGAAAGTGAAAGAGTGTAAATAAGTCACTATTGGGTATACGAAAGCAAAACACTGATTGTTCTAAACACTTCCATTGGATAGATAGAAATGTTTAAGAACTATTACCCAAAACAAAGTAGGCACTCTGCACATTCTGCAGTGGGGGCAGTTGCTGGGCTGTCTGGCTGCTGTTTCTTCTTCTCTTCTGGCTGAAGATAACACACACTGACCTTGGCAGCTAAGTTAACAACTTTCTGCTTAACTAACTCTGCTTTCTGTCCAAGGGGGGTCTGGGGGGGAAGCTCCTGGGAGAGAGGCCCCTTTGGGAAGGGTCCCCTTGGGGGGAAGCAAAGGGAGATTGGTTGTGCTTTTCTGTTGATTGTATATATTTGTAAATGTTGTGAATTTTGTATATCTGTACATATTCATTGCATTTCATTGTAGATTGTAGATTCTGCTTTGTAAATACAGCTTTCATTTGCTTCCAGAATGGGCTAGCCTGGTTAGTGTTGGTGGGGGGGGGAATTTCAGCTCACACTGACACAGCAGCACATTCTTTCTGTGAAGAAGAGTAATATGCTGCCCAGGGAGGTGGTGGAGTCACCATCCCTGGAAGTGTTTGCAAAAAGACTGGATGAGGCACTCAGTGCCATGGTTTAGCTGATTAGATGGTGTTGGGTGATAGGTTGGACTGGATGATCTCAAAGGGCTTTTCCAGCCTGGTTAGTTCTGTGATTCTGTGAGAGAGTGGCTAGGAAGGATGTTTTCTGGCAATCTCCTTTGTCTGCAGGCAGCTACCAAGAAACATCAGGGCTGTGTGTTCTAGAGTTGCAGGTTTCTCAGCTTGGGTTTGGCAGCTGCTTTGAGCCCCTGTGTTCACTTTTCAGCTCCTCTGTGTGACGGTGATAGCTTTGCCTCAAGACCTTGTCATCTCTTACGCTGCTGTCTGTCTTTAACAGGCGAGCAGAAGTCACCTTAGATGGAGTCTGGCCTACAGATAAAACATCTCGCTGTCTGATCAAAAGCCCTGAGCAGCTGGAGAAGATGAACTATGCAGGCAGACTGGAGGCTTTGTGTCGGCAGCAGGGCGCTCAGTTTGTGGAATACCGCCCAGAGACTGGATCCTGGGTGTTTAAGGTAACGTTTTAGCTCTAGCTGTAAAGTGACTTACAAGAATAGAAGTTGTCTGAATCTCCTGAGAACTCAGAATTCAAAGTTTTGCTAAATTCCTGTAAACTGGCTCAAGTCCCTCATCTGCAGTGGAAGCTGTCCTCACCAAACTGATCCAAACTGCTCTGGCTGAAGCCCTGCGTGCAGCAGCTGTTCTTGCTCTATACAAAAGCTGAATGGGTAGCAGGTGTCACAGATGCTGTGTAAGGTGGACGGTTGTGCCAGCTCTTTGTTCAGGCTCTCAGAAATGGATTCCTGAGATCTGTTTTCCAAGGAGTGATGTTTGCCTTTCTCATCACACAGGTGGCAAACTTTTCCAAGTATGGCTTGCAGGAGTCGGATGAAGAAGAGCATCCTTTGTAAGCAGACACAAGGAAGGCATCCTGGTGCTGGTGGGATAGAATCCACTGAACATTTATGAACTACCTGTAATTTTTTGAAGAAACAACTCATAAAGCAGAAAGCAAGTGCAAAGCAGATGGTTTTTACCAAAACTGGCTTCTTGATATCCTTGTTTGTGAAAATAAATATCCAGCAGTTGAAGTGTGCAGGGGGAGTTTCAAGTGATGAGCTGGATAGGACATGCTGAGAAGTTTTTGGTGTTGAACATAAGCAGGCTTTAGTTTCACCCTTAACCTGTGACTGCAGGGAGAGGTAGTCACAACCCAAAAAATGGGGATCATATTCAAGTCCATCTCATGCTGGCAGATAACCCAAGGATAGGTGATGTTGTTTTACAGCTGTTTGCATTAATTCAGTTCTGATGGTCAAGAACTTGGTGATTCTTTGAGTGGCATTAATAAATTTCTGGACTTCACAATTTAGTTGTCCAAGTGCCAGTTGAGTTTGAAGTATCCCAGATCACAAGAGAAATACAATTTCCAAGATACTCTATCAGTCTCAGCTGTGGTTATGTACACTTTGAGTGTGAATCTCCTCAGCAGAACATCCATGTCTTGGTGTAATAGTACTGTTCATGGTGGTTAAAGTAGCTGCACAGAGCAGTAGAATCATAGAATCATATAATGGTCTGGGTTGAAAGTGACCTCCAAAAGTCCAACCCCTTCTGCAGTCATCCTCAACTAGATCAGGTTGCCCAGAGTCTTGTCGAGCCTCGCCTTGAACATCTCCAGGGATGGGACCTCAACCACCTCCCTGGGCAACCTGTTGCAGTGTTCCAGCTCCCTGATGGTGCAGAACTTTTTCCTAACATCCAATCTAAATCTGCTCTTCTCTAGTTTGAAGCCATTGCCCCTCATCCTATCACTGCCAGCCTTTGGAAACAGTCTCTCTCCATCCTTCTTGTAGGCCCCCTTGGGGTACTGGAAGGTTGTTATTAGGTCTCCCTGGAGCCTTCTCCAGGCTGAACATCCTCGGATCCCTCAGCCTGTCCTCATAGCAGAGGTGCTCCAAACCCCTGATCATTTTCATGGCCCTCCTCTGGACCTGCACCATCAGTAATAAACCTCACATACAACTGACACCTGATATCCAGACAGAATATCTGCTGTGAGCTTTTCCACCATGACAGGTCCATGCTCTTCCCTTAGGAGTGGCTGCTGCCTGTTTATTGCAATCAATTCTCTCTTGCCCACCCAGCCCCTTGCCTACAATTCTCCTTGCTCTGCAGGTACCTGTGCCACATCCCAGATTGATGGCAATAACCCTCCTTCTTCAGGAGGACGCTCAGGGCTCTGCACAGGGCTCTCTGCTGTACCCATATGGTAGGCCAGCAAGAGCAGCACAACCCCACTCCCAATGCTGAGCAGGTCCCCTGAGATGGCCCTGAGCCTGCACAGCATCCAGAAGGTGCAGCATGGGTCCTCACATGAGGCATGGGTGCTGGACAGTGCCCCAGACATTCAGCTGCCCAAGGACATCATGCTGCCAGCTGCTGCTCTGCCTTGGGTGCTTCGAGGCCCATAAAAGATGATGATTTCTGCCCCCCCAGTACTTGTCTGTGACTGCTGCATCTTGGGTGCAAGACTGGTGCAGGCAGGCAGAGCTGGAGAGCTCTTGTTCTCCCTCTTGTCCCTTGATCTGTGCCTCTTGCACTCCAGCTCCCAAACAGCTGGGACCTTGCTGGACTTGTTCCACAGTGCCTGAGCAGCTCCAGCCCACACCCAGTGCTCAGATCACTGCATCCCTCCCAGGTCATCCTTGCCCCCAGACAGTACCCAGAGGGCATGGGATGGGTTTTCCATTCCCTCAGGACCCTCACCAAGGCTGCCAGACACTGAAGTGTCCTCTCAGGGGGCTGCAGTGAGCTTGGGCCCTGGCTGTGAAGGGTGGCAGCTGCCAGTGGAGGGGGGGGCAGGAAGTGGCCAGCACTGCTGGGACCAGTGGCCATAGCTCAGGGCACTGTGGGGTTTCATGGGAGGTTTTGGGGGTGACATGAGACCTCTGAGTGGCACTGATAAGCAGGGAACTGGGATGTCTTGGGGAGCAGGGCACTACCAGACAGTGGTGCCCACACAGGGACATGCATGATGGTGGAGCCAGTGATGCTCACCCATGTGGGACACTCCTGTTCCCCAAGGCCCTTGAGGGTGTCCTGTGGGTGAGCTGTGACCAGCCCTTGGCCAGAGCTCCTGTGCTGGAGCTGCTGGTGGAGCATGAGTGGGTCCCTGGATGCAAGGGGAACAGTGTGCAGAGCCCTGGGGACATGGAGCTGCCCCCCAGCACCCCAGCACACCCCCAGCCATAGCCATGGACCTCACCTGGGTCCATGCCATCCACACCATGCAGGCTGCAGGAGATGACCTGGCAGTGCTGGGTTAAGGGTTGGTGATCTTGGACTTGGTGATCTTAAAGGTCTCCTCCAGCCAAAACAATTCTGTGATTCTCCATACTGCAAATATGTTGTGGAAAGCCTGAGGATCTGGAGAGGTGAGTTCAGAGGGAGGCACGTGCCTGTAAAATAGAAAATAATTTACTTTAATCAAGGTTTGAGAAGACAGAGGGAGTTGGGAAGGCAGAAGGAGTTGGGAAGGCAGAGGGAGTTGGGAAGGCAGAAGGAGTTGGGAAGGCAGAGGGAGTTGGGAAGGCAGAGGGAGCTGATGGAGCAACATATTAGATGACATTCACTCAAGAGCCATTTGGAATACTAATTCCTGTTTTGAAGCTCAAATGCAATACAGCTTCAAAAAAGCCTATGGTAAAGTTTTTGAGTTTGTGGACAGCTTTTAAAGATATTTGAGCCCTGATTATTTGGTCCACGTCACTTAGAAGTCTGTTCCATTCCCCTTCAGTGACATTCAGGTCCCCTTAAATGCCATTTTCTTTAGAAAATGAGACTGACCATCTCATTTCCTGGAGTTGATCATTGGTGCTGGAAGCCCAGGAATTAAGCAGAATGCTGCAGTGTGTGAAAGATGGGACAGAAACTAATCCTCCAAAGGCCATAATGGTGGTGTAGAAACCAGCAGGATGACCTCAGACTGCCACACTCAGCTCTGCCCATTTGGACTCAGCACTGACACAGAAGGCTTTGAGCCAGGTGATGAAAGCATTTGGTGACTTGCAGCTGAAAGATTGAAAAGAGTGAGGCAGGTAGATGAAGGGAGCTTAAAAATAGCCATTCAATATTGATTACTTAGCCTTTCATGCAGGAGAAGAAAGGGACATCTACATGTTTAAAAGCATTTGAAGAGAGAAACTCTGCACTGGGGGGAAATATTTTCACAGAAGGCAGCCAGAAGGTCTCATCAAGGGCAAAAAATGGGAAAGAAAAGAGGGAAGTGATTTGCTATGAGATAAGCCCAGCTCTGGCAGTTTGGACAATGTCTATTATTAGCCTGTTTTCATGGAAATGGGGCTTTTGCAATCTGCTGTCTGGGTGCAGGAGGCAATGGCAGCTGATGTCTGCAAACTCAGAACTGAAATGCCTTCTTGCAGTCAGACAGCTTCTGTTTGCAGCCAGCACTGCCTTCCTGCAGGCAGGCACACATGGGAGCTGTAGGTCAGTGCACCTGGCACAGCAGCAGCCCTCTGCCCCTGCAAAACCAAGCCCAGCTCTGGGGAGGATTAGCCCCAGAGCTTTCCTCCACTCCAGCTCAGGGCTCCCCTGCAGGCTGCAGGTGGAAGTCATGAGACAGAGGGGACAAATCTCAGGGTGGGGACTATCCTGGGGTGGGGGTGAGCACCGTGTGAGAGCTGAGGAGGAGGATGGGGGTGCTGACTGGGGGAGTGAGGGCAGAGAGAATCACAAATCACAGAATCTGTCTGGTTGGAAAAGACCTTCAAGACTATCCACTCCAACCTGCGACCCAGCAATGGCTTAGGAACAAGTTTGGCTGTTAGGAACAAGTTCTTTACCACGAGGGTGGAGGAACACTGGAACAGGTTGCTCAGGGAGATACTTGAGGCCCCATCCCTGGAGATACTCAAGGTGAGGATGGACAGGGCTCTGGCCAACCTGATGTTGAGGATGCCCCTGCTGACTGCAGGGGGGGGTTGGACTGGATAACCTTTGGAGGTTTCTTCCAACCCAGACTATTCTGTGATTCTATGATTCTATAATTCTATGATTCAGAGAGTGGCAGGAAGGTGCCATGGGGCCAGGCTGGGTGTGCCTTGTGCTCTGAATCCTGCTACATCCAGAGGATTGTAGCCCACTTGTGTGTGTTCCTGCACAACCCTGCATCCTTTAACAGGGATGTTGGACAAGATCTCCAGAGATCCTTCCAACCCCTTAACATCCTGTGATTCTGTGGTTCTGCATTGATGCTGAGGTGAAGCAGGTTCTTCTTTCCCATGTCAGTGCTGGCTCTGCTCACACAGCAGTGCTCTTCCCTGGTTATGTTTAAAGAAATGTATCTGCTTGCCATCAGGAGCAAGGCCTGGTAGAGACTCAGGGCTTGGAGTCATCTGTGGGGATCTGGCAGAGAGGCTGCAGCCTCAGCTGCAGCCATCTCATAGAGCTGGAACACAAACCCTATGAGGAGAAGCTGAAGTAGCTGGGGGTGTTTAGCCCCCAGGAGGAGAATAGGAGGCTCAGGGGAGACCTCATTGTTGTCTACAACTACCTGAAGGGAGGTTGTAGCCAGGTGGGGGTTGGGCTCTTCTCCCAGGCAAGCAGTGACAGAACAAGAGGACACAGTCTCAAGCTGTGCCAGGGGAGGTCTAGGCTGGATGTTAGGAGGAAGTTCTTCACAGAGAGGGTGATTGCCCATTGGGATGTGCTGCCCAGGGAGGTGGTGGAGTCACCATCCCTGGAGATGTTCATGAGAAGCCTGGATGAGGCACTTGGTGCCATGGTCTGGTTGATTGGATAGTGCTGGGGGATAGGTTGGACTGGAGGATCTTGGAGGTCTCTTCCAACCTGGTTGATTCTATGATTCTATGAGTCTATGATCTCTGGGTGAAATACACCCCCTGGGCTGGTTTCTAAGCTTTCAGACATAGAGCTGTGGGTACCCAGCTCAAAGTGTCCACACTCTGCTGCATGGCTGGAGGGTGTCAGGCACATGTCTCTGCAGTGCCACACTACTCTCCAGATGCTGAACCTTACTAATCCCTTTGTGTTTTATTGCAGTGCAGTGCATGCAGTGCAGTGCATGCAACCTCCTGCCTGGGCAGAGGTTATTTCTTCTTTCCCTGCTCTCTTTTCTGTCAGTCTGGTGTAGAAGTCACTCAAGCTGTAGGGAGAAGAGATCTTTGATCCAGGAGCAAGGAAAAACCTCTGTCACAGAATCACAGAATCACAGAATTACTGAGGTTGGAACAGACCTCTGAGATCAAGTCCAGCCTATGACCTAACACCACCACATCGACCAGACCATGTCACTAAGTGCCACATCCAATCTTTCCTTAAACACCTCCAGTGTCTGATTCCCCTTTCCATGAGGAAGTGCTTCCTAACATCCAACCTGAACCTCCCCTGCTGCAGCTTCAGGCCATGCCCTCTCATTTTGTCACAGGTCCTTAGCTGTGGGGATTTGTGCAGGGCATAGCCCAGGATCCCCTGAGGGGATTTGAATTTGAATTAAAAAGATATCAGCAGAGCCAGGTTTAGGCTTCCCACTGAGTGCTCTCATGACACTGTACATGCAGGGGTGAGTGACAACTCCCTGCAGGGTGAGGCTGAGGGCTGATCTGAGTTTTCCTTGTGCCTTCCAGCCACAGGAGCTCTTTGCATAATTTTTATCAATGATGAGTGTCACTTCCACGCCGGATGTTGCCTAAAGCCTTGTGGTTTCCTCTGCCCTTGCATGGGACCATGCTGGTGGCACTTCCTCGAATTTCTTTCTGCCTGTGTTTGCTTCTGTGCATGGTGAAGGCAGAAAGGCTGCCATGATCCCAAAGCACAGGGCCCCACACACGTGCCTGCCAGCCTCCCCCCAAAGAGCTGCAGGAAGCATTGCTCTGCCCTGCTCCAGGGTCACAAGCACAGCCTGCTTCTGCCAGCTAGCAAAGCCTTGTCCTCAAGGCAGGGTCTCTGCAGAGTTGGAGAGGATTTCCTAAAGCCAGCTGCAGGCTGAGGCAGTTAGGAAATGCCTTGGCTTTTCTTAGTGGGCTTGGGGACCAGAAGTGTTGCTGTCCTCCCACAATAACTGAGGTCATCCCTTGTCTTCTAGTCTAAATGAATCCCAGGACGTTGGCTGGCTGCCCTGTCTGAACACAGGACTCTTGCTGCTCTTTCCTCACTCTTCTCCTATCACTTATTTCTCTGCTCTGACCACACACACACTGTCCCTGCCGTTTGTGGCTGCTCTGTCAGTGCTGCTTTTCCCATGTCACTGGGCCTCAGCTTGTCCCACTCTACCTTGCAGGCTGCCTGTCCTCATGTAGGTAGTGATGGTCACAGAATTAACCAGGTTGGAAAAGACCTTTGAGATCATCCAGTTCAACCTATCACCCAACACCATCTAATCAACCAACCCATGGCACTGAGGGCCTCATCCAGCCTTTGTTAAACACTTCCAAGGATGGTGACTCCACCACCTCCCTGGGCAGCCCATCCCAATGGCCAATCTCTTCTGTGAGGAATTTCTTCCTAACATCCAGCCCAAACCTCCTCTGGTGCATCTTGAGACTGTGTCCTCTTGTTCTGGTGCTGGTTGCATGGGAGAAGAGCCCAACCCCCACCTGGCTACAACCTCCCTTCAGGTAGTTGTAGACAGCAATGAGGTCTGCCCTGAGCCTCCTCTTCTCCAGGCTGAACACCCCCAGCTCCCTCAGCCTCTCCTCACAGGGCTGTGCTCCAGACCCCTCCCCAGCCTTGTGTTCTAGACCCCTCTCCTGCCTTGTTGCCCTTCTCTGGACACATTCCAGCATCTCAACATCTTTCTTAAATGCCCAGAACTGGACACAGCATTCAAGGTGTGGCCTAACCAGTGCTGAGCACAGGGCAGAATGATTTCCCTGTTCCTGCTGGCCACACTGTTCTTGATGCAGGCCAGGATGCCCTTGGCCTTCTTGGCCACCTGGGCACACTGCTGGCTCCTCTTCAGCTGCTGTCAACCAGTACCCCAGGTCCCTCTCTGCCAGGCTGCTCTCCAGCCACTCTGTCCCCAGCCTGTATCTGCCTAGGGTTATTGTGGCCAAAGTGTAGGACCCAGCACTTAGACTTGTTAAATCTCATGCCCTTGGACTCTGCATGAGACTCTGCTCTTTCAGCCTTTGGGAATCATGTGTTCTTTGGAACACTGGAGCTGGGGTTGTTTAGCCTGGAGAAGAGGAGGCTCAGGGGAGACCTTATTGCTCTCTACAACTACCTGAAGGGAGGTGTAGCCAGATGCTCTCTTCTCCCAGACAACCAGTGCCAGAACAAGAGGACACAGTCTTAAGCTGCACCAGGGGAAGTTTAGGCTTGAGGTGAGGAGAAAGTTCTTCACAGAAAGAGTAATTGGCTGTTACAGTGTGAGAGCTGAAATCCCCCTCCCACACTGACAATGTGCTGCCCAGGGAGGTGGTGGAGTCACCATCCCTGGAGATATTCAAAAAATGATTGGATGTGGCACTTGGAGCCATGGTTTAGCTGTCAGGAGGTGTTAGCTATCAGGTAATAGGTTAGACTTGATGACCTCAGAGGTCTTTTCCAAGCTGGTAGATTCTGTGATTCCCTCCTTTTTTAAAGGACACATGTATCAGACACGCAAAGGCACTTGATAATGCAAGACCAGTGTCCTGTTTGCTCATCACTGGCTTTCCCTGATTCCTCCTGCTCCATGTGAGTTTGTCCTGCTAATCACCAGTGATTCAGAGGTGGCCACAGCCTGGCTCAGTAGGAAGGGAGGGGAATCTCTGGGGCCTTTATGTTTGACTATATCTGCCATATCTATCTCTTCCTCACTTATTTGCTTTCTTTTCCCTTTTCTCCCCTACGTGCTCCAAATTTGGAACCTATTGAGTACCTGACCATAAACTCTTGTTCTGTTTATGCAAAGCCAAACCAAAACAAGGTGGCATCTTTGGCTTCTTGCTCCCCTTCTTGACTAAAGGGCTTTTGCTGGGTTTTGTTTATCACATTTGAATTTTCTGGGGTCTTCTGGTTTTCTGTGTTTCTTCCCTGAATTTCTTGTGTGTTTCTCTGCTGAATCAGAAAGTCATCTGCTTACAGAGGTCTTCCATGGCAGGAGAAATAAACCCCTAAGTTATTTCTTCTCCTCTTACATCAGTTAAACTCTATTCTCACCCTGCAAGGTTAGACTAGATGATCCTTGAGTTCCCTTCCAACCTGGCATTCTATGAATCTATGAATCAGTTCCTTACCTTTAATTCCTTCAACACGAGCTATCTCCTTTTGCTGAGTGGCAGTTTTGTGCAATTCATTGAAATATTCTCAATTCCAGTTAAAATGGAAAGTATTTCATCAGCCTCCAGTAAGCAGTCCCATCTGGCTCTCTTCTAAATGAAGAACTGAAAGTGTGACCAAACCTTCTGCAGCAGAAGGGAAACACTTTCGCCATTTCCATCAGAAATAAACTTTGCAGTTGGGAGATTTGCTGTGGTTCCTACTGGCTGAGGAGCTTTCTTCTGCTTGCTGCTAAAACCAGTGCCCACAGCTCATCACACCTCTGCTTGGCATTGCCATCATCCCCCTTCCCAGCATTTGCTGGGGGTGGGATATTCATAGAGTCATAGAATCATAGAATGGTCTGGGTTGGAAGGGACCTCCAAAGGTCCAACCCCCTCTGCAGTCAGCAGGGACATCCCCAACTAGATCAAGTTGCTCAGGGGCTTGTTGAGCCTCACCTTGAATATCTCCAGGGAAGGAGCTTCAACCATCTCCCTGGGCAACCTGTTCCAGTGTTCCACTACCCACATGGTAAAGAACTTGCTCCTAATACCCAATCTAAATCTGTTCTTCTCTACTTTGAAGCCACTGCCCCTTGTCCTATCACCACAGGCTTTTGTAAACAGCCTTCTTCTAGGCTCCCTTCAGCTACTGGCAGGCTGCTCTAAGGTCTCTCTGGAGCCTTCTCCTCTCCAGGCTGAACACCCCCAGCTCCCTCAGTCTGTCTTTGTGGCAGAGGTGCTCCAAACCCCTGATCATTTTCATGGCCCTCCTCTGGATCTACTCCATCAGGTCCATGTCCTTCCTCTATTGAGGTCTCCAGACCTCACCACCATTCTGGCACTTCTTGTTTCCCATTCTGCATTCTTACCTCTCCCACTCCTTTTCTGTCTGCTTGGGCAGGCAAAGGGACTCCCACCAAGCCAGCATTGCCCACTGCCATTGCCCATGCCTGGAAGGGACCCCAAGGTAACTGTAGAGTTGAGATGAGCACCCTGTCAGCACCCTGTCAAGCTGAGCACCTGGCCCAGCACCCTGAGCCTTCAAACTGTCCTGTGTAGTTGAATCCACTGCTGCCCTTGGGAGATGATTCCAGTGTCCAACTGTTCTCATGGGGAAACATTTTCTTCCAGAGTCCAGTTGGAATCTCCTGAGGAGTAACTCACAATCTCCTTGAGGCTTCATCTGCAAGGATGCAAAGAGCTGATCTCAGTGGGCATCAGGAGAATCCTCTCCTCCCTCCAACTCCCACCCTTAACACTCCCCTGACATGGCTGCTTTTGCTTTCCTGGGCTATGTCCACAGAGGGATGAAATGATCCTGCTTGGGATGAAGTGGGTGAACAGCAATTGCAACAATTTGATGGTAAAGAGGCTGCAGACTGTAGCCAAACCTAAAAATCCTTGGAGGGGTGCAGATCCTCTGTTCACCAGGGAAACAGGGAAGGTGGCAGGCCAGGCTGCAGCCTGAGCCCTCTGCTCCAGCTCTGGAGCAGGGAATACAATCCAGTCCTTACAGACCTTGTTGTAGCCTTCCAGGATCTGAAGGGGGCTACAAGAAAGCTGGGAAGGGACTTCTTAGGGTGTAGGGTAGTGATAGGACTGGGAGGAATAGAACAGAAATAGACATGGGTGGATTCAGATTGGATGTTAGGAAGAAATTCTTCCCTGTGAGGGTGGTGAGAGACTGGCACAGGTTGCCCAGGGAGGTGGTGGAAGCCTCATCCCTGGAGGTTTTTGCAGCCAGGCTGGAAGTGGCTGTGAGCAACCTGCTGTGGTGTGAGGTGTCCCTGCCCATGGCAGGGGGGTTGGAACTGGCTGAGCCTTGAGGTCCCTTCCAACCTTGACAATTCTATGATTCTATGATGCTGCCGGGGCTGTTGCAAAGCAAATCCCTGCCTGGGGATTGCTGGTGCTGCCTAATGGCTGCCTGCTTGGCATTGCCATGGGGGCTCTGGCCATGGAGCTTGGTGCCAGATGGAGCTGGCCGTGGCAGATGGAAGCACTGCAGCAGTGCCAGTGGTGGTGTTGGAGGGGTTAGGGCTGCAACTGGTCCCTGCTGGACACCCAAATGGAATCTGAAAGTGGCCGGCCTGTGGCCAGCACTTCCCCTGCTGTGGTTTCCTTTCCTTCTCCAGCTCAGCAGATCTGGGCCATCCTGACATAATTTCCCCGGTACCATTTGCTCATCTGGCTTCCTCGAAACCCAGTGCCCGCCCAGCGGCTGGGGATAAAAGGAGGGCACTGCCCCAGGGCCCAGCATCACCCAGAGGAGAGACCTGCATCTCCCAGCTCCAGCTCTGCTCACAGATCCCTCCACTCCTGCAGCACCATGAAGGTCCTGGCAGCTGCCCTGGTTGCTTTTCTCCTCCTTGTCACCTGCTCCCCATCCGAGGCCCACCTTGGTGAGTCCAGCATCGCTGCATCCTCCCCGGGGCTGGCTGATGGGCAGCCAGACACTGTCAGCCCTGCCAGCAGGGACCCTGGTGGCTGTGGGGAGGGTTGGGAGCAGGAGACCACCACCAATGCTGAGGAACAGGCTTGGAGCCAGGTCTGGCCTGGGAGCCCCTGCTCGGGAATATGACACAGGGTGGGGGATGTGCAAGCGCCGGGAACCCTAAGGGCTGGTGGCGCCGGAGCCTGTGCCGTAGCCTGGAGTCTCACCAGGGCTGTCTGTCTGTCCCTCTGTCCTGACAGATGGCGTCCCCTCCACCTGCTGCTTCAAGTACCATCCACGCCCCGTCCCGTTGAGCATCATCACCTCTGCTTACACCACCAGCAGCAGCTGCGCCCAGCCGGGGGTGATGTAAGTACCCAGCGATGGTGGGGGCTCGGGATGCCGTGGCTGAGGAGGGGCCCCGAGGGGGGACAGGGGGGAGACGGACACCCGGCCGGGGACCTTCGGAGTGCTGTCTGCAGCTGGGGAGGTGTCCTGAGGCGGAACAGGAGACAGACGGACACCCAGCCGGGGACCTTTGGGGTGCTGTCTGCAGCCGGGGAGGTGCCCCGAGCGGGGACAGGAGACTTTTGGGGTGCTGTTTGCAGCTGGGGAGGTGCCCCGAGTGGGGACAGGAGACTTTTGGGGTGCTGTTTGCAGCTGGGGAGGTGCCCCGAGCAGGGACAGGAGAAAGATGGGCACGCGGCCGGGGACCTTTGGGGTGCTGTTGGCAGCTGTAGAGGGGCCCCGAGGTGGGGCAGGAGACGGACACCCAGCCAGCAACCTTTGGGGTGCTGCTAGTGGCACCCAGTGCTTGCACCCTGCTGCCCTGGCCAAGCATCCCAACCTGTTTTTTCTCCTGGCAGCCTGGTCACCAAGAAGAAGGACCTGTGCGTGGACCCCCAGGCACGCTGGGTGCAGGCACGTCTGAGGCACTTCCAGTCCCTGCAGAACTGACCCTCCCACTGCTGCCTCCCACCACAGCCCTGGCACGACCCTGGCATGCTCAGCTTCCAGCCCTGGGCATGCAAGAGAGAGCTGGAACCTCAGCCTTCTGGCACGGGAACATGGATTCTATTTAACTTATTTAAGTTAAATTATTTTTGTTGTTGTTGTTGTTAAGAAAAGGGAAAATACAGAAAAAAAAAAAGTTAAACTATATAAAAATGCTAATTTAAACCAAAATTATTTAAACTGGATTGATGTAGTCTGTTTATTCTTTAACAAGAGCCAAGAGTTTGGATGCCTAAATAAAATGTTTGTGCTACCAACCCCTCTGAGTGTCTCTCAAGTCCCTGCTGGAGCCCTGATGCAGGAGAGGGTTAGGAGCAGGGTGCCAGGGAGGAAGGCTGGGTGGAGGCTGTGGGTTGCTCACTCCACAGCCTGGTGGGAGCAGTTCAGAAGTGCTGGGTGTAAGCTCTGGTGAGGAGGACAGGAATTTTCTGCTGGATGAACATCTCCTTGCAACGTCGCCTGCCATAGGAGATGCAGGCTGAGAGGAGGTAAGAGGAGGCATGAGGAGTGTGGGTGCTGCCTCCTCAAGGGGTATAGACACTACCCCAAGGGATGCAGGTGCTGCCCCAGGGCCTCTTCTGCTCCCTCCTCACTGTGAGAGGTCCCCTCTCACATCCCTGGCAGTGCTGCTTTGCCCCAGGGTATGTCCAACCAACTTCCCTGCCAGAGAGGCTTATTACTGAGCCACCTAGTCAGGATGCTGGGGCTGAAGCCATTCCCAAGCCTACATTTGCTCCTTTTGAACAGAAATGGGACATCCCTAGGCTTTGGCAGCTGGTAGTGCCCCTCAGCTCCCCAAACCCATGACAGAAGCAGGACCTGAAGCTCTTGTCCCACTCTCCTAGCTCCCAAGATCATGGCAGTGGAGAATCAAGGGACCACACTTGGGGCAGCCATGGGAAAAGGCTTCTTGGAGGTGCTTTGGCTTCCAGCCCAGCCAGCCACCAGCAGCAGGGTGAGCAGGGCCAAGGAGAACACCTTCATGGCCAGCCAGGAGCTCAGTCAGTGCCAGCAGCCACCAAGAGCTGCCTGCCTCTTCTTCCAGCATGATGTACTCCCTGGGCAGGCCTTGGACAGCTCTGGACTCTCCCTGGGGAAAAAACCACCTGGAGACACTGATAAAGAGCAAGTGGTGAATCAAAATTCCTTCTCCCAGCCTCCCTGGCCCCTATGGTACCTGAGGGCTGCTGGGAAGTGTGGTGAGCAGCTGGCAGCTCTGTGCTGCTAGTGGTGTGCCAGGGCTGGCAACTGTTTTGGGTTTGGTTGCCCCACAGGCTGATGCTTGCCCTTGCCAAAGCCCTGGGTTAGTTTATTTTAAAAACCCACCCACTGCCAGCTCTGTTGTGACCCACTCCTGCAAATTTACACCAAAGTGAGCTTGGTGGTGGAGAGGTTTGCCCCAGCCCACCCTGAGATCCATTGCTGGCTGCCCATCATGGTGTCTCTCCCAGTGGCAGTGCCCCTCCCAGTGGCAGTGCTCATCACATCTCCTCCTGGCATCCCAGGGGCATGGGCTGTCAGTGGGGCCTGACCAGGCACTGAGGGGTGTTTGGGCCAGGGGTCTGCAGGTTAGCATAGCTGATGAGGAGCATGGGAAGCCCTCTCCTGGCAGCTTGTGCCTCCCTCTTTCCCCTCCCACGTGGACAGGGCTTGGCCCCACACCCCCCTGGGTGCCCTCACAGACACACAGTTGTGGCTTCAGCTCTCACTGGCTCCTTACTGACTCCAGCACTCACAGCTGAGGCTTCACAGCAGGGTCTGCCCCCTCCCAAGACACTCACACAGCCAGAGGTTTGCACACGTGAGCTCATATTTAATTCCCTTCAGTGTGGTGTACAAAAAGTAGGGGTGGAGGTGCTGCCCTCTGCTGCTGCCAGCCTGGTGGGCACAGCCTCCCTGGCACGCTGCTGTTGCCTGTGAGGGGCACAGGTAGCTGCCTGCGTGCAGAGCAGGGCTGAGAGCACAGGGGCTGGCAGCAAGCCTGGCCCCCAGTGCCCTGCAGGGTCAGCACATCCTGTCCCAGTGGGGTGCCAGGGGTGGCAGAGGTCCTTTGCCCTTGAGGAGGAGGTGAGGGCTGTCCCAGCATGATGGGATGCTACATCCAGCTGTGAATCCTCTGCAAAGGGGCTGCCTCCAGTGCCCCATCTCCCGCGGAGGAGACTCCCTGCAATGCCTCCAGCTGCCCCGCTAGCTGGGGATGGAGAAGGAGCTGACTTGGAAGCTCTGCTGGTACCTCTTCACCCAGGCCCGGCTCGCTTGGGTGCAGATCTCCTTCCCATTTCTCACCCTGAAGCTGAGGCAGAGAGAAGACAGAGTTAGCAGGGAAGATGGAGACCCCAGGGCTGAGTTTCTGAGGGGCTTGGAGAACCAGAGGATGAGGACTGGACCCATGAAAGCAAGGCAGAGAGGCTGGCAGGGTCTGGAGGGGCTGTAGCCAGCGCCGGGGCTCGTTTAGGGTACTCACATCACAGCTCGGTGTGGGCACTCGGGGCTGGTGGGGTAGCAGGCGACAACGTTGTCTCTCTTGATCCTTCTGGTCTGGAAGTTGAAGCAGCATTTGTCAGGCACGGCCGGGGCTCCTGGGGGGACAACACAAGCTGCTCTTAGCCTGGAGACCCCCATCTCCCGTCTCCCCGCCTCCCACTGTGGGCAGAGGGGCTCTTTGTGGGAAGCCCCCCAGCACCCTGTGCACAAACCAGGGAGCTGCCCCTGACCCCTAGCCCGCGGGGAGGCAGCGCTCACTCTGAGCCAGGCTCTGCCAGTGCAGCGCCGCAAGGAGGAAGATGAAGGCACAAACCGCCCCAGCTGCCTTCGCCATGGCGGGTCCGCAGCAGGGCTGCTCGGGGGTGCCGGGGCGAAGCTGTCGTCTGCCGGGGTCAGGGCTGAGGGGAGGCTTTTATGCACAAGCGGCAGGGCTGCCGTCCCCCGGGGCCAGCAGCTGTGTGGGCAGGGGGAGGACCTGGTCCCTTGCCACGTCCCAAATCACAGAGGGTGAGCAATGCTCATTTCCCTGCCAGCACAGCCCTGGGAAGGGAAAAACTTGATCCTGGGCTGTGCTTTTGGCCCCTGACAGGTTTGGGATTTTTCTTGAGCTCCTTCTTCCACACTCCCATCCTCCAAACAGGCTGTGTGCTCCGTGGCAGGAGGACCAGGGCGGGCAAGAGGGTCTGGGATTTCCCCTGGATGGAATCAGGGCTTGGCTCAGCACCCTACAGGGTGCCCAGCACTCAAACACACTCCCAGTGGGCTGTGCCCAAAGTTTTGTTTCTAATCCCTTTGCATCCCAGCCCAGGGAACAAACAGTCAAATACCCTCCTGGCTCCTAAAAATAGCCATGGAGCAATAGATTTTTGGTTGCACCAGTGATGCACAAAGATCTTTGCTGAGTTTTTGGGGTGTTCAGGGCCCCTCAGGTGGCTCCATTCCCCTCCCCCAGCACTGAAGCACGTTATTGGCTGTACTGGGCTGGGAAAGGCAGAGGCCGGTTTGGGGCTTCCCCAGCAGAATTGGTCTGACAGCAGCTGTCCAAAAATCTCCTTCTCCCCCCAGCCTCAGGGCACATCCCAGCTGCCAGCAGCTGGTGAGAAGCAGTGTGGGGTGCAGCTGCACATCCCCAGCAGCCCCATCCCACTGCATGGAGCTGGGGGTGCCAAGGTCACCCTCTCACTGCTCTGACCATCTGGGGGTGCAGCTGCACATCCCCAGCAGCCCCATCCCACTGCATGGAGCTGGGGGTGCCATGGTCACCCTCTCACTGCTTTGACCTTGTTGGGGTGCAGCCCCACAATGGAGATTCAGCTGGGGAGGGCAAGGGGTGCTGGGCCAGGCAGGAAGCTATTGTGATGGGACCAGAGGGCCAGCTCCACAGCAGGGCTTCATGTGTCCTCCCCTTTGCTCTGCTCCAAAGCCATTTCCCAGCCACCAGCCTCAGTTCCCCTGGGCACAGGTGCTGGGGTACAGGGCTAGTGGTGATGTGATGCCACAGGGCTGCTAGCTATGGGCAGGGGGTGGGGAATTCATGTTTCCATGCCTGGCTGGTGGAGCAGAGGACCTTTCATCACCTCAACTCCCATTTAATCTCTCCCCTGGGATGCCCTGGGGAGTGGAGGGAAGCAGATGCCCCCAGTCCTGCTCCAGTGCAGCTGCCTGGCTTGCCTTTCCTTTCTGGGATCCATCCCTTCATTCTTCTCCTCCTCCTTACTCACACACACTGAGGAGCTTCTGGACCAGCTGGGGTAATCTGGCCTCCCAAGGGTAGAAAATGTTCCCTCTAAGAAGAAAATGAAACAGAAGCACCAAGAAAACAAGAGAGGCTTTATTGGAGCTGGGAAAGGCCCCTCTTACAGACTGGGAAAACCATGGAAAACACTGGGACACATCAGGCAGGGGAATTCCAGTGATGACATTCCTGGCACCTGTACATCCCTCTGTCCTGAGCCCTGGCACTGGCATCTGCCCCACAGGCTGAGCAGACCCTGCAGATGGAGGATTCTGGAGCACAGAGGATTTTCAGCCCAGGCAGGGCCACGGGGAGCTGACAGCCCCTGAGCACCCCCCGAGCACCCCCCGGTCCCTGGGGCTCACCTGTATCTCAGGAGGGATATCCCTCCCCACATGGGCCAGGCTTTACTGGGCTTACACAGACCTGGCACCAGAGCCAGGATGTCTGTGGGGGCTCAGAGGAGCCAGAGGCACAACCAGATTCTCCTGCAGCTCTTGATGAATTTAGGAGAAGCTGATCTCCAACCTGTGCAGCTCATCAGCTCCCCTGTGTTTGCTGCAGAAAAGGGCACAGGGCATGGGCAGCCTAACCTCTGTGAAGAGCAGATCAATGCTTGGGGGTGGCCCCATGAGCCCCCCACAGCCTCATGCAGTCTGGGCTGAACCCCACCCTTTTCCTTCCTTTCTTCTCTCAAGCTGTGCCAGGGGAGGTCTAGGCTGGATGTTAGGAGGAAGTTCTTCACAGAGAGAGATTTGCCATTGGGATGTGCTGCCCAGGGAGGTGGTGGAGTCACCATCCCTGGAGATGTTCAAGAGAAGCCTGGATGAGGCACTTAGTGCCATGGTCTGGTTGATTGGATAGGGCTGGGGATAGGTTGGACTGGAGGATCTTGGAGGTCTCTTCCAACCTGGGTGATTCTGTGATTCTATGAGTCTATACTTCTCCTGTTTCACGGTGGGCTCCTTGCCAGCTCTCACAGCTCTGTCTCCAGGCTGCAGAGCATGGTGAGGAGCAGAGCTGCTAGCAACAGGCCACAAGTCTCCAATCTCCAACTGACTTCTCTCCCAAAGTCATGCTGTGGGGTCCTGAGAATCCCAGAAGCACAGAATGGTCTGGGTTGGAAGGGACCTCCAGAGCTCATCCAGTCCAACCCCCTCTGCTGCAAGCAGGGCCAGCCTCAACCACATCAGGTTGCACCAGAAAAACCATGGACCTGTTTCAGACATGTTCATCACACTACAACTGTGGTGATTCATAGAATCACAGAATGGTCCAGGCTGGAAGGGACCTCCAAAGCTCATCCAATCTGACCTCCCTGCAGTCAGCAGGGACATCCCCAACCAGATCAGGCTGCCCAGGGCCTCATCCAGCCTCGCCTTGAATATCTCCAGGGAAAGAGCCTCAACCACCTCCCTGGGCAACCTGTTGCAGTGTTCCACCACCCTCATGGTAAAGAACTTGTTCCTAAACACTCTGCAGGCAGTGCTGGAAGAAGCTGCAGCCACACTGCCAGGCTTGCAGCAGCCCATCTGGCTCTCACCCACTCAGCCTGGGCACAGGGAGAGGCACACAGAGATGCTCCCTGCCTGTGGGGATCTGCAGCCCAGCAGGACCATGTAGCATCCTGTGGCTTTGATGTAGAACTTTGGGGGTTTGGAATCCTCTTTTGATCTTGGAGTTCACGCCCTGCTCCTGGCTGGCAGCTGTGCTGAGGCAGCTCCCTCTTTCCTAGTTGCCAGTGCCAGGATATGGGATGCAAGTTTGCTCTGTGCCCTAGAACAGGGGGAACAGCCCCAAAGGGGAAGATAAAATTCTAGGCTTCTGTGATTTTCAACCTAAAGCAGTGCTTCAGAGGCTCAGGGTGCCCACAGCAGAGCTGATCCCAAAGGACTCTTTCCTCTGGCACGATGGTCCAGGAAAGGGGCATTGTGGTACCTGTGTTGTGCCACTGGGGTGGTTTTTCCCCTGCAGCTTCATCTTCTCTCAGCTGTCCTGGGCTGAACTTTCCCCCAGCATCCTCCCCTGTGTGCTGCCTAACTCATTCCTCATGTTCTTTGGCCTCCTGATCCTGGCTGCCTCCACACTGGGGCTGGCCTTGGGTTGGTGTGAGAGTTTTTCAACCCACCACAGCTGGAAAGCTGATTGAAACTGAGACAAACTCCCTGCCTCCTGGTCTGCACCCTGAGTTCTGCAGGCTGCACATTCCCAGCAACCTGAGAGGCAAGAAGCAGCACTTCATGGTGGGGGATGGGGGGAAAGAATAAACTGTGAAAAATGAAGTAAGATGCTCATAAAATCCTCTGCACTCAGCAGCTAGGGGTGAAACCAGTTAAAAACTTCACACTAGGGACTTTGTGGGCTCTCTGTGTGCCCCAGGCTGGGCAGGGTGGCAGCAATGGGCAATGCTTATCAACACCTCAAGCCAGGAGGTGCTCTGCTGCAGCACCCCAAATCCCCCAGGACCCAACCCTGGGTCCCTGTGATACTTTTTTCCCCAGGGCTGCAGCTCTCAGCAGCTACAAAATGGTCTGGGGAGGGGGGAGGGGGAGCATTACTGACTCTTCATTTCCCACAAGTATTTTCTGAAACCACCTGCCCAGGGAGGAACAAATACCCAATGGAAGAGGAATTCATCTCCTCTGGGACCATGCCAACTGATTTTCCTTGTGCATCATACTCCTGGCACCACTCCAAGCCAGGGGGAGCAGGGCTGGGGTGGCTGTAGGAGCCCCAGCACAGCTGCCCCTTCCCCTCAGCTGAGTCACTCCTGGACCTTCTCCCAGAATACTTCTGCAGATGCTCCCTGGGGTGGCCGTGGGAAAGCTCTTCCTCCTGCTGCCCCACTGGGCCTGCTGTGGGGAAGCTGACAGTGAGTAGCACTGGCTGTGGCACCAGCCCTGGCTGTGTGGGGATGGGGTGAGGACTGGGTCTCACTGGCCCTTGCCATTTTTGGCACCCCAGGGTTCTCCTAGGGCTCGTGGCAGTGTCCAGACCATGAGCCAGGTGAGGTGCTGGCCCAGGAGAGACCTTTGGCAGGGTTGGAGGGTTGAAAAATTTCCTCCTGGGGCACTGAATGGACAGTGATGGTTTGGAGACTGCTCTTGTTGGTAGGTTTGGTGTCAGGTAAGGGTATAGGAAAGGAAGAGGTGTTCTGCTTGCAGCTGAGCTCCTGTGGTCTCACTCAGGTTGTGTGCTGGATGACATGGGGTTTGGAAGTGTTCCCTGGAGCACAGAATCATGGAATGCTTTGGGTTGGAAGGAACCTTTAAGCATGGTTTGCTTTGGTGCTGAAGGACATGGTTTAGTACCAGGCTTGGTAGAGTTAGGTGATGGTTGGACTTGATGATCTTAAAGGTCATTTCCAACCAAACTGGTTCCATGAGTAGTTCCATGAGTAGTTAAATTGCCAGACCAGCTCAGGTTGGAAGCAAATGACCTGCTGGAGAGCAGCCCCATGGAGAGGGACCTGGGAGTGGGGGTGGAGAACAAGTTCTGCATGGGACAGCAATGTGCCCTGGGGGCCAAGAAGGCCAATGGGGTCCTGGGGGGCATTCAGAGGAGTGTGGCCAGCAGAGCCAGGGAGGTTCTCCTCCTCCTCTACTCTGCCCTGGTGAGAACTCATCTTGAGTACTGCATTCAGTTCTGGGCTGCCCAGTTCAGGAGGGACAGGGACCTGCTGGAGAGGGTCCAGCAAAGGGCTACAAGGATGCTGAAGGGCCTGGAGCACTGCCTGGGGAGGAGAGGCTGAGAGCCCTGGGGCTGTGCAGGCTGGAGAGGAGAAGACTGAGAGGGGATTTAATAAATGGTTATAAATATCTGAGGACTGGGAGGTCAGCAGGGAGGGGACAGACTCTGCTCAGTTGCACCCTGGGATAGGACAAGGAGCAATGGATGTAAGCTTCAGCACAGGAGGTTCCACCTCAACAGGAGGAGGAACTTCTTCACTGTGAGGCTCACAGAGCACTGGAACAGGCTGCCCAGAGAGGTTGTGGAGTCTCCTTCTCTGGAGACTTTCCAGCCCCATCTGGATGTGTTCCTGTGTGACCTGTGCTGGATTCTCTGGTCCTGCTCTGGCAGGGGGGTTGGGCTCAATGATCTCTTTGGGTCCTTTCCAACTCCTGACATCCTGTGAGCCTGTGAAAGCTGTATCTGCAAGCAAAACTACAGTCTACAATGGAATGCAATAAATATGCAAGGGGGGGGTGGGGAGGGTTAGAACTAGATGATCCTTGAGATCCCTTCCAACCCTAAGAATTCTATGATTCTATGCACTAAATATACAATATTGATATCTATTTACAGGTATTTACAATTCATAAACAGCACAGGAACACTCCCCTCCCCCCCAATCCAAAACCCAGGAGAGATGCTAATAGCTTCCCACTCCCTGCCCCTCCCCTCCCTCCCCCCTACTCCTTATCCCCCTGGACACAAAGGGACAAGAGAAAAAAAGCAGAGTTATTTTGTTAGACTCAGCCACAGCAAAGGACACAGCCAAGGTCAGCAAAGCCAAGCAGGAGCCAGAGCCTAATGTCTGCTAGAGCAGGGAAGCAGAAAAGAGAAAGAAATTTGCCGTACATGAGGGGATGCCATCCAGAGGGACCTGGACAGGCTGGGGAGCTGGGCACAAGCCAACCTCATGAGGTTCAACAAGACCAAGGGCAAGGTCCTGCAGCTGGGTCGAGGCAATCCCAAACACAAATCCAGGCTGGGCAGGGACTGGCTGGAGAGCAGCCCTGAGGAGAGGGACTTGGGGGTGCTGGGGGATGAGAAGCTCACCAGGAGCCAGCAGTGAGCACTTGCAGCCCAGAGAGCCAAGCAGAGCCTGGGCTGCAGCAGCAGAAGCATAGGCAGCAGGTCAAGGGAGGTGATTCTCCCCCTCTGCTCCACTCTGCTGAGACCACACCTGGAGTACTGCATCCAGTTCTGGAGCCTCTGTTACAAGAGGGATATGGACATGGGGAAAGGTGTCCAGAGAAGGGCACCAGGATGAGCAGAGGGCTGGAGCTGCTCTGCTATGGAGGACAGACTGAGAGAGTTGGGGCTGTTCAGTCTGGAGAAGAGAAGGCTCTGAGGAGACCTTGTGGCCTTCCAGGATCTGAAGGGGGCTACAAGAAAGCTGGGGAGGGACTTTTGAGGCTCTCAGGTAGTGACAGGACTGGGGGGAATGGAATAAAGCTGGAAGTGGGGAGATTCACACTGGATGTGAGGAAGAAGTTCTTCTCCATGAGAGTGGTGAGAGCCTGGAATGGGTTGTGCAGGGAGGTGGTTGAGGCCCCATCCCTGGAGGTGTTTGCAGCCAGGCTGGATGAGGCTGTGGCCAGCCTGCTGTAGTGTGAGGTGTCCCTGCCCATGGCAGGGGGGTTGGAACTGGCTGAGCCTTGTGGTCCCTTCCAACCCTGACTGATTCTATGATTCTGTGATTCTATGGCCTGACCTGTGGGGTTTGTTTAGAATTAATCATTAGTTTCCTTTTTACTCCCAGTAGTGATTTGTTTGCATCCTGCCACTTTCTGTTCGAGATCTGTGGGAAATGTTAAAGGTAAAGCCTAAAACTACCGTGGGCAGGGTGGGGGGAGAGCAGGGTGCTGGCAGGATTTGGGGTGCTGGAGCACAGCAGCACTGGAAGGGTTTCTGCAGCTCTCCAAGCCCTCGGCTGATGCTTTTCCTGCGTTAGGCACAAGATGTCAGTGCTGCCCACGGAACGGCCACAGCAGCATCTGGGTCCTCCTCCATCACCCCGATGCCCACGGTCCAGGGTGCTCCCGGGGTCCCCCCCGCCAACAGCGACCCTCTGGAGCTTCTGACTAATGGAGATGTACCAAGAGTTGCAGGTCTCAGTCACCCCCATGGCATCATGTTCTTCTTGGGAGATATCAGAAGGCTCTCAGATACCTCCAGCCCCATGGGCATGATCTAGGGAGAAATCCAGGAGTCTGGAAGAAGAAGATTAAGAAGAATCAGCCCTTTCTCTGAATCAGCCTTTTCCCCGTGGGTATAAACTAGGGAGGAATCCAGGAGTCTGGAGGAGGAAGATGGAGAGGAATCAGCCCTTTCCCCATGGGTATAAACTAGGGAGGAATCCAGGAGTCTGGAAGAGGAAGATGGAGAGGAATCAGCCCTTTCCCTGAATCAGCCCTTTTCCCATGGGTAAAATCTAGGCAGAAATCCAGGAGTCTGGAAGAGGAAGATGAAGAGGAATCAGCCCTCATGGCACTTCCATCACTGCTGCTGGCTGCCCTCTCACTCCCAGTGGTGTGCAGGTGACAGAGCAGCCCTCCTGGAGCTGGCATCCCTTGAAGGGGGAGATCAGATGCTCCATGCTGGGGAAAAAAAAGACAGGAAAAGAGATAATGAAGCAAAAGGAGTTGGGAATTAAAGATATGCGTGGAAAGGGGAGGAAAAAAAGGCCTCAAAAGAATGTTGACAAGTCTGGAGGCTTCTGGGACCTTGGGTGACCAGAAAAATAACACATCAAAGGCCTCATGGAAGCCTGAGACAGATAAAAACTCTGAGCCAAAATGCTCTATGAATGTTTAACTGCCATCAATATTTAATTAGCAGATAGAGAGACATTAGGAGCAAAGGGATCCAGCCTCTGCCTCTGCCCCAGCCCCTCCCTGAGGGTGTGGGGGGGTTCATGGTGACTGGCATGGGGCTGTCTTCAGCCAGGCTCAGTGCCAAGACTGAGGCACAAGGGACTCCAAAGAAAGGGAAGGAGCCCCCTGAAAGGAAAGGCCTTGCTCTCCCGGGTCCTCACTGTGGGGCTGGGGGAAAAGGAAGGGATAAATTGTGCATGACCTGGGCACTGGATCTCTGAAACAGCTGTCCAGCAAAAGCCTGCAAAGAACTCTTGTCAGAGATGCAGGATGCTGCAGCAGAGCAGCTTTGCCCCCTGGCACTGCAGACTCTCCTGCTTTGTGAGGAGCTGGCTGCCATCAGTGGCAAATGGAGCAGGGGAGCTCCTGCAGAGGGATCTGAGCTCTCCTGAGGGGGGATCTGAGCCAGGCTGGGGGAGCTTTTGGAGAGGGTAGTGCTGCTGAGGGCTGCTCAGCCTGGGGTGCTCTGCAGGGCCAGGCTGCAGGACGTGCCCCCCAAGGTGGGACATTGGAAGTGGCTTCACTCCTTCTCCAGGCTTAAGGTCTCCCTTCTGCTCTGGTGCCTGCAAAACCCTCTGCCTGGAGCTGGTGGGGCAGAAAGGTGCCTGTTTGCCCCTCCAGTTGCCCCCCAAAACTGCTCAGCTGGGTGCTAAAGCTTCACCATCAGTGCCTAAGCCATGTGTGCTGGAGTGCCCAATCCACTGCTAATCCCTGCTGGCTAGAGGGTGGCAGGAGGGAAGGGGATGAGCACTCCCTGTGCCACTGTGCTCCTCTCCTAGTCTATGTCCCCTGTGCTGGGGAACCTCAGCAGCCTCCAGCTCAGCCACATTGCTCCTGCCCTTCAAGGGAGGCTGATACTGGTCAAGGTTTGCCCCCAAAGCCAGCTGTGTCCTGGGCTGCATCAAAAGTGTGACCAGCAGGACAGGAAAGGTGATTTGCCCCCTCTGCTCTGCTCTTAGCACACACCACCTGTAGCACAGCATCCAGCTCAGAGACCCCAACATAAGGACATGGACCAGCTGGAGAGGGTCCAAAGGAAGGCCACAAAGATGATCAGAGGGCTGGAGCATTTCTCTCACAGGGAGAGGGAGTTGGGTCTGTTCAGCCTGGAGAAGGCTCCTGGGAGATCTTAGAGCAGCCTTCCAGTATCTGAATGAGGCTACAGGAAAGCTGTAGAGGGACTATTTATAAGGGCCTGTGGTGAGAGGACAAGAGGCAATGGTTTGAAGCTAGAGCAGGGTAGATTTAGGTTGGACCCTAGGAAGAAGCTCTTTGAGGGTGGTGAGCCACAGGAACAGGTTGCCCACAGAAGTTGTGGATGCCTCATCCCAGGAAGTGTCCAAGCCCAGGCTGGATGAGGATTTTAGCAACTTGGTCTAGTGGGAGGTGTCCCTCCCCATGGCAGGTGGGGGTTGAAAATAGATCATCTTTAAGGTCCCTTCCAGCTCAAGCCATTCTATGGTTCTGTGACTGATTCTGCTGGGTCACTGCTGTGCCTGGCACAGGGATGGGCACCGGGAGAAGGTCAGGGATGGGGAGACCTCACCTTGGCCATCCCTGGGGCTGGAGGGCGAGCTGGAGCAGCTCAGCCCTGGGCTTTGGGTCCTTTAAGGTTATTTCCCTCTCTGGTAGCTGCCTTGGCTGGAGGGCGGCTGGAGAGGGCAGTAGAAGCCCAGCAGTGTTGGGCTTCCCGCTGCTGAGCCGGGCGCAGATGCGGGGCAGGCGCAGTTGCAGCACCTTTGCAAGAGCCGAAACGCCTCAAAAGCTCTTCCCAGCCCCTTCCCAGCCCCTTCCCAGCCGGGCTGCTGCTTGTGCAAGCGAAGCACTTCCTGAGAGCAGCTGTGAGAATGTCTGGATTCAGGCACTTGGCGTGGAGTTGGTCTCAGTGGTGAGGATGCAGGGCCGGGGTTGGGATGGGGCAAGGAACTCCCCAGGCACTGCCTCATCTCCTTTCTCCATCCCTACAGGCCAGGAGCTGTGGTGCCATGACCTCTTGCAGCTAAGGGCATCTCTGTGGCTTTTTTGTGGTCAGCCTGGTCCTCCAGCTTCTCCTAGCTGTCAAACAGGAGGTATTTTGTGCCTGCTGATGGCTGACAGCAGCATGCAGCCAGCAACTGCTCTGCCAGACCCCAGCTGGGGAGGGGGTTTGGTTTCCCCTCTTGTTTTCAAGGTATTTGAAGCAAAAGCCCTTGCTGGTGTTTCTCTTCACTGCAGCAGTGAGGGCAGAGCCATGGAAGCCAGGCAGTGCACAGGAGTCCCCATCCTCCATCCCCTCCTGGCCAGGTGAGCCCAAGGGGTACCCAGGGAATAAAACCAGCCCCCCAGAACCCAGTGTGGTAACTGTGATCACCAGCTAAGCCAAGCCCAGCTGGCACAGGCCCCAACACCTCCATATATACCCAGAGAGGTTGTGGAGTCTCCTTCTCTGGACACATTCAAAATCCACTTGGATGCATTCCTGTGTGGACTACCCTGGGTGATCCTGCTTTGGCAGTGGGGTTGGCATCCATGATCTCTGGAGGTCCCTTCCAGAATCATGTAGCAACCAGATTGGAAGAGACCTCCCAGATCACAGAATCACAGAATGTTAGGGGTTGGAAGGGACCTTGAGAGCTCATCCAGTCCAAGCCCCTGCCAGAGCAGGGTCACTCAGAGCAGATCACACAGGAACACATCCAGGTGGGTCTTGAATATCTCCAGAGAGGGAGACTCCACAACCCCCCTGGGCAGCCTGTTCCAGGGTTCTGTCACCCTCACTGGGAAATAATTCTTCCTCCTGTTTCCATGGAACTTCCTATGCCTCAGCTTCCACCCCTGCCCCTTGTGCTGGCATTGGGCATCACCCAGCAGAGCCTGGCTCCAGCCTCTGGGCACTCCCCCTGCACATCTTGATCACCAGCAATGAGGTCACCTCTCAGGCTCCTGCTCTCCAAGCTCCAGATCCCTCAGCTCCCTCAGGCTCTCCTCCTAAGGAAGATCTTCCACTCCATCATTTATGTGGCTCTGCACTGGACTCTTTTGAGCAGTTCCCTGAGGTCCTTCTTGAACTGAGGGCCCCAGAACTGGACACAATCTTCCAGATGTGGCCTCACCAGGGCAGAGTAGAAGGGGAGGAGAACCTCTCTTGACCTACTGCCCACAGCCCTTCTATCCACCCCAGGATGCCATTGACCTTCTTGGCCACCAGAGCACATTGCTGTGCCCAAGTCCAACCCTAACTAACCAACCAGACCATGGTGCTCAGTGTCTCATCCAATCTTTTCTTGAACACCTGCAGGGACACTGAGCCCAGCAGCACCGAATCCCAGAGATGCTGTCAGGGATACCCTGCAGCAGATCCCAGCCCCAGGAGAGGAAGGGCTTATGCTGGATCACTGGAGTATAAAATTGCTCCTTGTCCAGTGTGGTAGCTTCAGGCTGTACCTTTAACATTTTCCACAGATCTTGAACAGAAAGTGGCAGAATGCAAACAAATCACCACTGGGTGTAAAAAGGAGAATAATGATAGGGGCTAAACGATCCCATTGGAGAGATTACAAACATCAGCTGGTTGTGTAGGTTAATTTTTTCTCTCTTTTTGGCTTCCTCACTCTGGGAGACACTAACTTGCTTCTGGATGGCTTGGCTGACCTTGGCTGCATTGCTGTGTTTTGCCTAAGTACTAACAAAATCACATGAGGGTCAACAAGACCAAGGGCAAGGTCCTGCAGCTGGGTCAGGGCAATCCCAAGCCCTGATATAGGCTGGGCAGGGACTGGCTGGAGAGCAGCCCTGAGGAGAGGGACTTGGGGGTGCTGGGGGATGAGAAGCTCACCAGGAGCCAGCAGTGAGCACTTGCAGCCCAGAGAGCCAAGCAGAGCCTGGGCTGCAGCAGGAGAAGTGTGGCCAGCAGGGCAAGGGAGGTGATTCTCCCCCTCTGCTCCACTCTGCTGAGACCCCACCTGGAGCACTGCATCCAGTTCTGGAGCCCCAATTCTGGAGCTCATAGTACAAGAAGGATCTGGAGGTGCTGGAAGGTGTCCAGAGAAGGGCCATGAGAATGATCAGAGGGCTGGAGCTGCTCTCCTATAGAGACAAGACTGAGAAAGTTTGGGGCTGTTCACCCCCTGAGCACCTTGCCTGGCTCATGGTCTGGACGCTGCCAGGGGCCCTAGGCGAACCCTGGGGTGCCAAAAATGGCAAGGACCAGTGAGAGCCAGTCCAGTTTTGGTGGGAGGAGGGGGGTAGAATTTTCAACCCACCACATCCAGCCAGGAGCCCATTGGCAGGAGAAGCTGACAGTGGGCTCACAGCTGCTGCTTGGGTGCAGAGACCTGCTGGGCCCCGTGGCAGGCGGCGGCGGCGGCAGCAGTTTCCATATCTGGGCCATTCACCACTCGAGACTTTTAGTGCCCCGAGCAACGGGCATGTACTGCTGATGAGTTCTTTCTGCTCCAGTAATTACAGTGAGGAATTTGTCAGAACGAGCTTTCTGAAAAAAAAAAACCAAAAAAAAAAAAAACAACGGAAAAAAAGAGAGAGGAGAAAAAAAAACAAACCACCACAAAAAAAAGAAAAAAAGAGAAAAAACCAAACAAACAAAAAAACCAACATGAACACAACCACCATGAAAAAAAGAAAAGAAGAAAAGAAAAAAAAAAAAAGGGAAAAAAGACACCCCCCCACCAGAAATAAAGGAAAGAAGAAAAGAAAAAAAAGGAAAAAAACCCAACCCCCCCACCACAAAAAAAAGAAGAAAAGAAAAAAAAGGAAACAAGAGGAAAAAAACCCCACCACCACACAAAAAAAAGAAAAGAAGAAAAAGAAAAGAAGAAAGAAAAGAGCAAAACCCCCCAACACCATCACCACAAAAAAAAAAGAGAAGAAGAAAAGAAAGAAAAAGGAAAAAAAGAGGAAAAAATCCCCACCACCACACAAAAAAAAGAAAAGAAGAAAAAAAAAGAAGAAAAAAAGAGGAAAAAAAAAAAAGCAAAAATCCCCCCACCACCACCACAAAAAAAAGGAAAGAAGAAAAGAAAAAAAAGGAATAAAGAGGAAAAAAACCCACCACCACACAAAAAAAAGAAAAGAAGAAAAAGAAAAGAAGAAAAAAAAAGAGCAACCCCCCCAACACCATCACCACAAAAAAAAAAGAAAAGAAGAAAAGAAAGAAAAAGGAAAAAAGAGGAAAAAAAACCCACCATCACACAAAAAAAGAAAAGAAGGAAAAAAAAGAAGAAAAAAAGAGGAAAAGAAAGAGCAAACCCCCCCCACCACCACCACAAAAAAAAAAAGGAAAGAAGAAAAGAAAAAAAGGGAAAAAGAGGGAAAAAAACCCACCACCACACACAAAAAAAGAAGAAAAAAAAAGAAAAAAAACCCACCACCACACAAAAAAAGAAAAGAAGAAAAAAAAAAGGAAAAAAGAGCAAAAAAACCCCACCAATAAAAAAAGAGGGAAAAAAAAAGAGAAAAAACCCCAACAGCACAAAAAAAGAAAAGAAAGAAAAAAGAAGAAAAAAGAGGGAAAAAAGCCCACAAAAAAGAAGAAAAGAAAAAAGAACAAAAAGAAGCAAAAAAAAAAAAAAAAAACCACCACAAAAAGAAAGAAGAAAAAAAGAGAGAAAAAAAGGGGAAAAAAATCCCCAACAACACAAAAAAGGGAAAAGAATTTAAAAAGGGGAAGAAAAAAAGGGCAAAGAAAACCCACCACAAAAAAATAAAAAAAGAAAAGTAAAAAAAAAAGAAGAAGAAAAAAACCCCAAAAACACACAAAAAAATTAAAAAAAGGAAAAAAATAGCAAAAAAAAAGAAAAAAACCCCAACAACCTTCATGTCTTGTTCTGATTTTACCTGGAGTGTAAAAAGTCATTAGTAGGGGAAAAAGAAACCCAGAGGCTGTGCTTAAGCCAGCAAGGCAGCCAGAGAACACAGGTTTTGCAGCCACTGCACACTCCATATGCACACCAAAAAACCACCCAAACCCCCCCAAAAAAAAACAGAAAGGAGAAAAAATTAAAATATTCTTCCTGGCTTTTATTATTTGATGGATGGACCATTCAGTGGATAAAGATCTGGCTTGATGGCAGCACCCAAGGAGTGGCTGTCGATGGCTCCATGTCCCAGTGGAGGCCAGGGACCAGCAGAGTCCCTCAGGGCTCAGTCCTGGGACCAGGCTTGTTCAACATCTTTGTCGGTGCCATGGACAGAGGCATTGAGTGCAGCCTCAGCAAGTTTGCTGATGACACCAAGCTGTGTGGTGCAGCAGACAGGCTGGAGGGAAGGGATCCATCCAGAGGGACCTGGACAGGCTGGAGAGGTGAGGCCATGACAACCTCAGGAGGTGCAACAAGACCAAGGGCAAGGTCCTGCAGCTGGGTCGAGGCAATCCCAAGCACAAATCCAGGCTGGGCAGGGACTGGCTGGAGAGCAGCCCTGAGGAGAGGGACTTGGGGGTGCTGGGGGAGGAGAAGCTCAGCAGGAGCCAGCAGTGAGCACTTGCAGCCCAGAGAGCCAAGCAGAGCCTGGGCTGCAGCAAGAGAAGTGTGGCCAGCAGGGCCAGGGAGGGGATTCTCCCCCTCTGCTCAGCTCTGGTGAGACCCCACCTGGAGTACTGCATCCAGTTCTGGAGCCTCTGTTACAAGAAGGATCTGGAGGTGCTGGAAGGTGTCCAGAGAAGGGCCATGAGGATGAGCAGAGGGCTGGAGCTGCTCTGCTATAGAGACAAGGCTGAGAGAGTTGGGGCTGTTCAGTCTGGAGAAGAGAAGGCTCTGAGGAGACCTTCTTGTGGCCATCCAGTATCTGAAGGGGGCTCCAAGAAAGCTGGGGAGGGACTTTTTAGGGTGTCAGGGAGTGATAGGACTGGGGGGAATGGAACAAAACTAGAAATGGGGAGATTCAGACTGGATGTTAGGAAGAAATTCTTCCCCATGAGGGTAGTGAGAGACTGGAACAGGTTGCTCATGGAGGTGGTGAAGCCTCATCCCTGGAGGTTTTTGCAGCCAGGCTGGATGTGGCTGTGAGCAACCTGCTGTGGTGTGAGGTGTCCCTGCCCATGGCAGGAGGGTTGGAACTGGCTGAGCCTTGAGGTCCCTTCCAAACCTAACAATTCTATAATTCTATTTTAACCCAGGTGGAGTTTTCCATCATTGGAATTAGTAGGATAAGAAGGTGAGAGGAGGTAGCAGTTTTGGGCTCCTTGTTTCAAGAGGGACAGGGATCTGCTGGAGAGAGTCCAAGGGAGGGCTACAAGGATGATGAAGGGACTGGAGCACTGCAAGATGCTCTTTTGGGGTGGGAACTGAGTTTGCTGGGGGTGCAGCTCCTTGCAAGGATGCTGTCTGATCGCCACCATCCCTCCTGTCCCTCCAGTCCCTTCTTTAAGGTCCCTCAAGAGGAAACCAGCCTGGAAGATGAGGGAAACTGCAGACTGAGTTGTGATGCTTGTCCCAGTTCAAGAGGGACAGGGATCTACTGGAGGGAGCCCAACAGAGGGCTACAAGAATGCTGAAGGGCCTGGAGCACTGCCTGGTGAGGAGAGGCTGAGAGCCCTGGGGCTGTGCAGGCTGGAGAGGAGAAGACTGAGAGGGACCTGATCAATGTCTATCAATATCTGAGGGCTGGGGGTCAAGAGGGAGGGGACAGACTCTGCTCAGTTGTATGCTGGGATAGGACAAGGGGCAATGGATGGAAACTGCAGCACAGGAGGTTCCACCTCAACATGAGGAGGAACTTCTTCACTGTGAGGCTCACAGAGCACTGGAACAGGCTGCCCAGAGAGGTTGTGGAGTCTCCTTCTCTGGAGACTTTCCAGCCCTGTCTGGATGTGTTCCTGTGTGAGCTGTGCTGGATTCTATGGTCCTGCTCTGGCAGGGGGGGTTGGACTTGATCTCCTGAGATCCCTTCCAACCCCTAACATCCTGGGATCTGTGATCCTGTAGCAGGTTCCTGGGATGTGCTGGCTGCCAGCAGCTCATCTGCCAGCTGGTGGCTACATCTCTGGGTGCTGAAGCACAGAGCATCCCTGGCCACTGGTCCCCTCTGGGATGGGCCAGCTCTGCTGTTTGAAGCAATTTGAGTTTCACCCACAAGTGCCCTTTCAGGAGCCTATCTTCTGCCTGCAAACCCAGGTTTATCAGATATGTGCATCACAGCTTGAGGTGACTCCTGCCATCCTCCAGGATCACAGGATGTTAGGGGTTGGAAGAGACCTCTGGAGATCTTAGAATCAGAGAATCATAGAACCATAGAATCATAGAATGGTCCAGGACAGAAGGGACCTCCAGAGGTCATCTAGTCTGAGCTCCCTGCAGTCAGCAGGGACATCCTCAACTAGACCAGGAGATCACTGAGTACAGCCCCCCTGCCAGAGCAGGATCATAGAATCTAGTGCAGGTACAGCCAGTGATGGTGTTTTGCTCTGTACAGTTTTCCAGTGGAAAACTCACCTGGATGATGTCCTGGATTCTCCAGAGCTGTCAGCATCCCTCTACAGGGCATCAAGCCAAGGATGGGGAAAACCCTCCCTGATCCCATCATGGCCTGAAAATAGCAACATTTGTGGTTTCAAAGCCTCCCAGCCCCTTCAGGCTCTGGTTTCAGGGATAGGAACAGATGTCAGGAAGTGTCTGAGGAACTCAGGCTTGAAATGAGCCAGGAAAAAAAAAACAAAACAAAAAAGTCATACCAGTAGGAAAAAGAGGAGCTGAGGTCAGAAGAAGTTGTGAAGCTGGTCTCAGCTCCCTCTTGCTATTTTCAGCAGGGAGCTGCAGCCCTGGGTTGCCAGCAGCATGAGCTGAGGGTTTTCAGCCCCTCTGGGGGAGGTGGATGGGTGTGATAAGACACAGGTCTTTTGCTTTAAACTTTCCAGCCCTCCCACCCCCCCCCAAATAATCCAAAATTCAGCAAAATGCATAATGTGGCCAAGTGGATTTCACTTAGGGACCTCTTCTCAAGCTCCCTCTGGGGTGGATGCTGCCTGCCTGCCTGGGTACCACATCCATCCCTGATGCTGCTTCACCACTGCTCTACCTGTGAGATTTTCCCATCCTCTGTGGCCTTTGGTGGTTTTGGCTAATAGGAATTGTTGTGTTTCTTGTTTGTTTTTTTTTTTTGTTGTTTTTAAAGACACTGGGCTCTAATCAGAGCATTTTCATTTGGATTTAATCAAATTATAACTTCTTGGGGGGGGCTGAAAGAAAGCCTTCTGGTAGGGGCTGCTTGGATCTCAGGGTTTTCCAGCATCCCAGATGGCTCCTTCAAAGAGGATTGCAGGGCACAGCATCTCTGTCTGCTGATGTAAACCCCTCCCTTCTTATTTACCTCCATGAGATGCTTGACAAAACTCTATCAAGTCTGAAAAGGTTTTTGGTGTCACCAGAGCTGTCTCTCAGGCCCAGAAATCCTGGGGAATGGGAGAATGTTTCATCCTCAGTGTTATCTCCTGGAGACAGAGTGACTCCCAGCTGCCAGGCAGGTATTTTGGTGCCTAGATGGGTATCTGGAGAATGATGTTTATAAGCCAGGCAGCAGGTAAAAGCCTCTGTAAGACAGAGCTCAGCTTCTGCTTTTCCCCTTCCTTTACCCCCTTTGAGTTATGTTGAGGTGCAAAGATCCAATTTTCCCTCTGCTGCACCTCAGCTCTACATGCCTGAAGGGTCCTGGTGTGCAGTTTACAGCACCTCTGATTAATATTAATCATCCCCCCTATTAATAAAGTGAGATCTCACACATGTGCATCCCAGAAAGGCTGGTGGCTTCATGCTTTTACTCCCAGGGTAAATGGCAGGTGGGTAGGATTAGGAGCTGTGAGTCTGAGCTGGCTAAGATGCTTAACCAGCAACTGCCAGAAATGGTGGGGAAATAATTCAAGATTATTCATGTGCTGCTGCTGTGGCAGAGCTAGGCTTGGACCAGAGCTCCCTGAGGTGCAAGGAGCCACTTGGGACACACCAAAGGCTGTGTGGTTCCACCACACCCCTGATTAGGCTCCAAAGAGGGTGTCAGAAGCATTAGAGGGATGGATCTGGGAGAGAGGTGGGGATGGATCTGGGAGAGAGGTGGGGATGGGAAGAGTCTGGGTGCTCCACATTTCTCCCCAGGCTCCCCTTCTGCTACTGGGTGTCCCCAGATAGATGTAACTGTCCTCAGACAGCACCTGCAAATCCCTCCCTCCCTGGATCTTGCTGCCACTCTGCAGTGGAGGCAGGACCATGGAAGCAGTGTTTGGGGTGCCAGTAAAGCTGCTTTGATTCCAGTGTTGGAGAAGAACAGCTCTCATCCAGCTACTATTCTCATTTCACTAAAAAACCCAGCAGTTTTGGGCTGACAGAGGGAAATGACACAGCAGCTCAAGGTCAAGCTCAAGCAGTTTTGGCCAGAACCCCCAGAAAATTAATCCCATGTAGGTGATTCAAAGCATCTGACCTCACAATCCCAGAGGGGAGCTTTCTTTCATCTCTGTGCCCAAACCCAGAGCCAGAAGTTCAGCTGAGTCATGGAGAAGTGTGTGGCAGGGAATTTTGCCACCCCATGCTTGCTGCTCTCCAGGACTCTGCCTTGACCCTTGCCTGATTTTTCAGCCTCTTTTTTTCTATCCCCTTCCCCAGTTTCCAACATTTGTCTATTGCCCTGCTTTGCAGTGCTGCCCTTGACCCTCCTCTTCCCCTCTCCTTCACAAGGATGAGGAGGGTCCGAGTCTCCTTCTCTGGAGACTTTCCAGCCCCATCTGGATGTGTTCCTGTGTGACCTGTGCTGGATTCTATGGTCCTGCTCTTGCAGGGAGGTTGGACTGGATGATCTTTGGAGGTCCCTTCCAACCTCTAACACCCTGTGAGCCTGGGATCCTGTGATCCTGTGGGGCTGAAGGATGGAGCATCCCTCAGATGTGAAACACTGATTGCCAGCACTGCAGTTTGCTCACTTAGAGAGGTACAAATCTCACTTGCCACAAATGCCACCCAGGACTGGGACAAGGGGAAAGGACCTTCTTCAGCAGAGTATTTTCCACAGTGGCTGGCAAGGGCAGGGTCCAAAAGCTGCCCCTGTGGGATGCACCCATTCTGTCCCTGTGCCACCCAAACATTTACCTGCTTCCTGGGGACAAGTTTCTTCCTCAGTACATCCCATTCTGCTGAAGCTGTGGTTTTACTGGGCTGGGCCAGGAATTCTTCAACTCCACATCCCCTGCCCAGACCCTCTGGCATCTCCAGATGCAGCACTGGCAAGGAGAGAAGGGAGTTAAAGTGGCTGGGAAAAGCTTTTAACAAGCCTTGAGGCCGCTTTGCCTCCTCCTGTTGTTTCCAGTAATAAAGCAAAAATCTATTAGCATTAAAAGCCACTGAAAAACCTCCAAACCATCCACCTTGAGGTTTAACATTCCTCCTGGAGAGGAGGGCACCAGGCCCTCACCTGCACTGGGATCAGATTGGCTTTGCCATTTTGGGGAGGAGGTTGGTTGCCAATCCACAGGATTTCAGTGTTGGCTTCCTGCTGGGAAGCAAAGGATCCAATGTGGGAATGGGGCAGGTAGGGAGGCTTGGGTGATACCATTAGGGAGCTCAAAGGTCTGAGCTGGGTTCTTCCACCCTGTACAAAATCCCCCACATTAAATATGGAGCTTTTATTAATAGCCAAATGATCTGCCAGCAGGTGAGGAGCAGAGTCCTGGGATGTGCAGCAGGCTTCCAGGGTTGTGGCAAAGAGCAGCAGCTTTTGAAGGAGCCACACTGCACCCCTGAGACGGGCTGGTGACAGAGCAAGGGGAAATGGAATCTTTCCCCCGAGTTTCTGGCAGTTTTAGAAAGAGGGGGAAAAAAAAACATCAATCCAGGGAAAATCTAGGGAATTTCAGGGATGCCCCATGACTGGAAACTTTCTTGATGAGGTGGGATGGGGCTCTGAGCAACCTGCTCTGGTTGACCCTGACCCTGCTGACTGCAAGGGGGTTGGACTGCATAGCTTTGAAAGGTTCCTTCAAACCCAAACCAGTCAGGGATGCTCTGGTTCTATGAAACTATTGCTTGTCCCCTCCCCCTTTAGAATATGGTCAGATGGAAAAGTGGAGGAGTAAGGAAATTAATAAGGAATAAGGAGTAGGAATAAGGAATAGTGAGTAGGAATAAGGAATAGTGAGTAGGAATAAGAAATAGAGAAATATGGAAATATGGAATAAAGAACAAGGCATCAGGAATGAAGAATAAAGAATAAGGCATAAGGAATGAAGAATGAGGCATAAGAATAAGGAATAAAGAATAAGGAATAAGGAATGAAGACTAAGGCATAAGGAATGAAGAATAAAGAATAAGGCATAAGACATAAGGTATAAGGAATAAAGCATAAGGAAAAAGGGATAAAGCATGAGAAATAAGGAAAGAGGAATAAGGACAGAAGAAAGAATAAGAAATAAGGAATAAGGAATAAGGAATAAGGAATAAGGAATAAAGAATAAGGAATAATGAATAAGGAATAAGGAATGAGGAATAAGGAATAAAGAATAAGGAATAAGGAATAAGGAATAAGGAATAAGGAATAAGGAATAAGGAATAAAGAATAAAGAATAAGGAATAAGGAATAAGGAATAAGGAATAAGGAATAAGGAATGAGGAATAAGGAATAAGGAATAAGGAATAAGGAATAAAGAATAAGGACCAGGACAGGGTCCATTCCTGGCCCCAGGTTCCAATCCCAGTCCCATGGACTGGAGCCGTCCTGCTGCTGCAGCAAAGCATCTCCCGCAGCCCAGGCTGGGGGCTGCTCACGCAGGGAATGCTGCCAGAGGTGCTGCTCGCTTCCCGTCTGGGTAAGCAGGAGTCCAGGATGGAGACTTAAGTGACAAATTGCCTGCTTTTTAGTGGGATTAAAAATAGACAGAGGGCTCCTGGGATGGCACTAATGCTCTGGCAGATCTGGCTTGCAGCCGCGCTGATAGCGCCGGCGCCAGAGCGCTTTCCGGAGCGCTGTGGGGAGGCAGAGGGGGAACCAGCGGTGCCAAGGGTGCCAGAGAGTCCCGCAGTGCCAGGGGTGCCAGCGAGCTCCGCGGTGCCAGGGAAGCCAGCGAGCCCCTCGGTGCTAGGGGTAACAGCGAGCCCCCCGGTGCCAGGGGTGCCAGCGAGCCCCCCGGTGCCAGGGGAGCCAGCGAGCTCCGCGGTGCCAGGGGAACCAGAGAGCCCCGGGCCCGGAACCAGCATCGATCAGTGGCCACCGTTAACTGCTACGAGAGCTGCGGGGCCTCGCGGGGGCTGCTCGCCCAGCTTGGGCTGGACTGGTCCTAACCTGGGTGGGGGTTGTAGCCCATAAGGAGGATGTGGGCTGGTGGGGCTGCCCAAGTCCTTTCTGCCCTCACTGGGATTTGCTTTGGGGTGGAAAAATTGGGGTTTGGTTGGTTGTTTTTCTGGGTTTCCCCATTCCTGGCACATCTACATGGACCCAATGCTTACATCAGGGCTCTGCACTAGGGAGAGGCTCATGGTGGGGTCTGTCTGCTTGCTTTGGGATCTTTCAGCTATTTTTTGAGGTTCTTTTGCCCATCTTGAAGGTCCTTCTGCTGGTTTTGTTCCCTCTGCTTGTTTCTGGGTCCCTCTGCTCAGCACCTTGCTACTGCCCAGCAGTCTCAGAGGCATGTAACAGGGTGGATGGTTCAAGAGGCAGGTAACTGATCAAGATCAATAATGGGTGGAGCAGGGCCATGCAGGTGCTCACATTCCCACCAGCCTGGCTTTTCCCAAGGGAATCACCCCACTGTGAGCATCCCTTCCTCCCCCAGCCCTGGGAGAGGCAGCCAAGGCTCTGAGCACCTCCACAGAGCCCACATGGTCTTGCAGTTTCTGGAGGGGCAACATAAATCTTCCAAGGCTGAAAATTACTTCCTCCCTCCCCTCCCCCCCCCCCCCCATGTTCTGGGTGAAAAAAAAATGGAATTGTTTTGCCATTCTCTTCGGTTTGGCTGGTATGGAGAGACAGGAACAGACACTGTGCACTGCAGACCACTCCCTGAGCAGCCAAGCACTTCTTTTTTTTTTTTTTTTTCCCTTACTGCCTGTTTTTTTCTGGTTTATTTATTTATTTGTGTGTGCCAAGGTGATGTCTGATGGGACAGGGGGCAAACTTGTTCAGCTGGGCTACTGTGGCATCCCATGGCCCCAGGCTGGGTCTCTCTAAGCTGCAGCCCATGGGTACCCTTCAGAGTATGAGCACAGCTCTTCTGAGAGCTGAGATCTGTGATGGAAGGATGGTGTCAGAGCTGGACCTGGGGCTGAAACCCTGGGGAAAGCCATGGGAAGGGCAGAGGGAAGCCTGTAAGAGGGAGTTCAGCCCCTGGTGTCACCCATGCTCCAAGGTATTGGGAGCTTGGCATCTTTCTGCCACTTTACTCTGCTCTGGTGAGACCTCACCTGGAGTATTGTGTACAGGTCTGGGGTCCTCAATATAGGAAGGTCATGGACCTGATGGAGAGGGTCCAGAGGAGGGCCACAAGAAAGATCAGGGGGTTGGAGCAGCTCTGCTGTGAGGACAGGCTGAGGGAGCTGGGGGTGTTCTGCCTGGAGAAGAGGAGACTCCAGGGAGACCTAGTAGAGACCTTCCAGTAGGTGAAGGGAGCTTACAGGAAGGATAGAGAGAGACTGTTTGCAAAGGCCTGCATTGACAGGACAAAGGGACAATGGCTTCAAACTAGAGAAGAGCAGATTTAGGTTGGATGTTAGGAACAAGTTCTGCACTATGAGGGTGGTGGAAGACTGGAACAGGTTGCCCAGGGAGGTGGTTGAGGTCCCTTACCCTGGAGATATTCAGGGTAAGACAAGGCTCTGGGCAACCTGATCTAGTTGGGGATGTCCCTGCTGACTGTGGGGTGGGTTGGACTGGATGACCTTTGGAGGTCCCTTCCAGCCCAGCCCATTCTGTGATTCCCCATTTACAGTGGGAGTGCTGCCATCTCCTAAACCAGCCCTTGAAAAGCAGCATCCTGCCCTCCAGGGAGCAAGCTTCTATCTTCCCTAGGACAGGATGGGGGACTTCTAGTCCCTGGGAGCAAACAGCCTGGTTGCTTGGGGTGGGAGGTGTCTCTCAGGGGGAACATGCTGGTCAGGGCAGTTTGTAACAAGTCCCAGTGACTTGTGGGCTCCTGGCTTTCATGAAACCCTAAATCAGTGCTGATCCCCCAAAACTCAGCTTTGGGCAAGGCTGGTACCAGGGCTGGGAGGAGAGGGGAAAGGGCTAGGGGCAGGAGGCTGGTGGGGTCTGTAGTAGGACTCCCAGCCATAGGATGCAGTGGCAGGGCAGAGCCCCTCCCTTTGCTACCCTTTCATGGCTTTCTGGAAATGACTCAGAATGCAAACCCTTTTTGACCTGTACACAGGGGCAAGTGGGGTCAAGGCAAGAAGAACCCTCAAAGCCCATCTGACTTTGCAAAGCATAACCCCAGGCTAGGGAAGTGCAGCATTTCTAAGAGAGGAAGATGAAGCTGAGGAAGGATGCAATTGTCCATCAGACCCCCAGGGAGGTCAAAAAAAAAAAGGGTTATAGATGTAAGAAAAAACATCTCCATGTCCAGCCTCATTAGCTGGGTTAATGTAAAGGATGCATCAGATGTCACCTAAGATGTCTGGGACTTTAATTGAGCTGTGACCACCTGTAGCCAAACACTGAATCATCTTTGGCCAGATGCCACCAGGGTCAGGAGTGTTTAGCTTGAAAAAATGCTGAGCTCTGATAGAAATTCTTGCTAGAAGCCTTCAACATCAGCTTTTGCCACAAAATTGGGATCTCTTCTCTGCCTGCCCTCCAGATAGCCCCAGCAGCTATCCCTCTGGAAAATCCTCCCTCTTTTCTGCCCATTCCAACATCTGGACTTTCTAGGGACTTTCTTCTTATTGAGCAGAAGAAATTATGCTGAAGGAGGCTTCTCTGACCCCAGCACTATAATTATCCAGACTCCAGTAATGTGTGTGGTTGAAATGGGATTTTCCCTGACACCTCCCAGCCTGCTCCCAGGCTGCTTTCTGTTGGGTATGGGGTTACCTGCAGCTCCAGAGGCTGAGAACAGGTGGTGGAGACACAAAGCCCATTGCCTAGGTTTCCCAGCAGGTTTTTGCATCCTGTGAATGCCCCAAGTGCAAAGCAAAGTTTTTTTTTTTCCTGATGGTTTCAAGTGCATTTTGGGTGTCATTCAGTTTCTGCTGTCTCTGGGACTGCTGTTGCCCACCTGTTGCTACCTCAAGCCCATGCCAGCCACGACACCTGCCCTGCTGTGAGCCCTGGAGAGCAATTCAGGGAGCCAAACCCAGCCCCTGCTCCCACCTCTACCTTGTCCCTGCACTCCCCTTTGCCTCAGATCACAGCAGCTCACTTCCACTCGGGATCTGCCTCCTCCATCCTCACTCCGGGGCTGTTTGAAGGGATTAATTCACTTCGCACCGAACCAGATGGGAAAATGTGTTCTGCTAAACGAGCTCCTGAAAAATTCATGGTCCTAAATGGTCTTCCAGGGGTTTCTTCCCTCTGACAAGGGATGGGAGCAGCTCAAATCCCAGCTGGGAGCTACTAATGGCAGGAAGGGAAAGGGCTTTGCATGGCCCTGCTCCAGATGGGATCCCGTGCCCCCAGGACACTCCAACCATTACCGGGGTGGCCATTAGGCAGCGCTGGGGCTGACCCAGATGAATGAACAGCTGCTCCATTGTCACCCCCCGGGACACGCCGGCCGGGGGATGGGGCTCTGAGCTCTGGGATGAAAGCTTTGGGTTTGGCTCCAAAGGCTGGTGGGCAGGGGAAGTCTCCGCTTGCCAGGGTGAGCTGAGTGAACCATCTGCCCGCAGCGGAACTCCGACAGCCCTCGGGAGCCTCGGGAAAGATCAGGGCTCCGTCTGCCGACTCCTGCCTTGCCCTTAGCTGCTCCGGCGCTTGGTTGCCAGCCCTGGAGAGCGATCCCCAAGGAGGTGTCTTCTGGTGTTGAACCCTGTCCATGGGGGAATCTTCCCCCTCCTGCTGCTGAGGTCTGCCCTTTTGGAGGTGCTCGCGTGGTTTTATTGTTGGGTGCAGCATGGTGGCCGCTCTGCAGGGAGTGTCCTGTAGGAGATGCTCGTGGTGCTGGGACCCAGGAGCTGCCACCACCCCGTGCCCAGGAGCAAAGAGCCCAGTGCCCTGCTGTGCCTCCCAACACAAAGCAGGCTGCCGGGTGCTCGGCCCGGCTCGGCCCTTCTCCCTGCGCCTCCCCCCCTCGCCGTCCCTGTCCCCGACGAGCGCTGTTGTGACAGGTCCAGCCAAGGGGAAAGGGAGGCCCTGCTCCTGCCGGGGCCTCTCGCTGCTCAGCTGGCAGCAGTCCTCAGCCCTGGTGCTGGGGCAGGTGCTGGATGGGGTCCCCCTACGGGGGATGTGGAGCCGCCAGTGTGTGTGTCCCATTTCCAGGGCATCCCGGGAAGGTCACAGGGGCCGTGGCGAGAGGAGGGATCTGAGATAAGGAGCATCTGAGGAGGGAGACAGAGAGGGAGAGTGGGAGAGGGAGGAAGGGAGGGAAGGAGGGAAAGGTGGAGAGGTGGGTGGAGGGAGGGTTGGAAGGGATGGGTGAGGGCTGGAGGGATGGGTGGCTAGGCAGGGAGAGGGTATAGAGGGATGGATGGGAGGGTGGAAGGGGTAGAGGGATGGGTGAGGGGTGGAGAGATGGGTGGCTAGGCAGGGAGAGGGCATAGAGGGATGGATGGGTGGGTGGATGTATGAATAGGTAGATGGAGAGGCAGAGAGAAGATATAGAGGGAGGGCTGGCTGGACAGGTAGCAGCTGACTATCCCAGCAACCAGCTCCAGAGTTACATGGACCTTTGCTCGATCTGAATTGGCCATTTTCATGCTTCTTACAGTGGAATGGAAAGAAAAAATTGCTCCATGAGGCATATAGCCAGGGAAGGACTGGTGAGGAAGCCTCTCTTGACACATTTCTCCTACCCTGCACCTCGTCATGGCTCTCCTCATTTCAAAAAGGGACCTTTTAAGGCTGAGATGTGCATGTGTCTTTGTCAATTTTTCTGTCTTCTTCTTCCCAGTTTACAATGAAAGCCATCACTGGGATAATCACACAGACCTTGCTGCATCCCATCAGGACCCATTTTGCAGGGGCTGGATTGTTTCTCAGCTGGTCTTGGGTGGAAGAACCTCCTTGGAAGGGATTGCTGGAGGCAGATGAAACTGGCAAGGGGTGAGCAGGGGGATGCAGTGGGCACAGGGCCAAGCATCCTGGCCAAATAGCCTTTCCCATGCAATTCCCAGTTTAACCCACCCTGGGAATGGCTCCCTTGAGGGAGCTGCTAATGGGGCAAGCTGCTGGGGACCCACAGGCAAGTCTTGCCTGATTTGAGGCTTCCCAGGATGTTCTTATACCACTCCCCCTATGAATAAATCCAACTCCAGACCAACTTCTCCACTGCCCACAAACTGCCCAGGGCTGGCTCAAGCCTGGAGCATCTCAGCTGGGGAGATGGGGGGGAAAAGTGACTTGGATCCTGCCTCACAAGGCATGGGGCTGAGTGGATCAGTGTGTGCACCCCGGGGGGGCTTGGCCAGGAGCTATTTGATGTGATGGAGAGGACAGCAGGGCCCTGCTGGGGCTGTGGGAAGGCTGTGCCCCATGGTGAGCTCATCTCCACAGCACCATTAAGGGCTGCACAGCCCCCAGTCCTTCCTCCACTGTGGCTCTTATCTGATTAGTGACCAGAAGAGGCCTAAAAGCCTGCAGAAAATCAAACTCCCTGAGCTGAGCCAAGCAAGGGGGTGACTGGGGAGCCAAAGCAAATGGGCTTTTCTCCTCCTCTTAAGTGCTTTTCCCTGTCTGTCTTTTTATCTTGGCCACAGAGGCAGGGAAGGGGGAGGCAGACAGGATGGGAAGATGAGTTGGCACAGATGGGTGTCCCCTGGCAAGAGTGTGGGGGTGCCAGTGGATCCCCATCCTAGACACATTGGCCACCACAGATTCTCCTGCACCCCTGCAATGTCCCAGGCAGCACAACATGGGGAGCAAGGCTGGAAAAGAAAGGATTCTGATTTATTTTTCATGCTTTGTATGTATATATAAGTAGAGGTGTGGTGAGGCAGGGAAGGTCAAAACATCCCAGTGTCCCATCCATCTTTGTGAGGATCCACCTGAGCATCTCCTCTTTTTTTTGGGCATATGATGCACTGGAAAGCCAAATTATGGATTTACTATGAAGTTACCCTAATAAAACATTGAGGGATGTCCAGGCAGGGCTGAGTCTGGCTTCTCACATCCCCCCCAGGCAGCTTGGAGACACCTGCCCTGCCTCTTCCTTGCCTCCTCTCTGCTGTCCAGCCTGCCTAAGGTCTAGAAATAAATGGTTGGAGCTCCAGAGCTGTACAGAGATGATGAATGTCCCTCCTTGCCTCCAGGAGGCCCTGACCATCCCTTGGGGCTCATAAGAGAAATCAGCTGCAAACTCGTCAGCCCCATGGGAGGGAGCAGGGCCAGGGGCAAGGCTGATCCTGCCTGGCCCTGCCTGGCAGCTCTGCCTGCCCTGATATGAGTAAGGCCAACAGCATCCTGGCCTGGATCAGCAACAGTGTGGCCAGCAGGAGCAGGGAATGGCTCTTAGCCCTGTACTCAGCACTGGTGAGGCCACACCTTGAATCCTGAGTTCAGTTTTGGGCTCCTCACTCCAAGAAAGACATTGAAGGGCTGGAGCAGGTCCAGAGAATGGCAATGAAGCTGGGGAAGGGTCTGGAGAGCAGGGCTGGGGAGGAGCAGCTGAGGGAACTGGGGGTGTTTAGTCTGGAGAAGAGGAAGATGAGGAGAGACCTCATTCCTCTCTACAGCTCCATGAAAGGAGGTTGGAGTGAGGTGGGGTTGGTGTTTTCTGCCTAGTATCAGGTGATAGAACGAGGGGAAATGTCCTGAAATTGTGTCAGGGTTTAGGTTGGAGATGAAGAAAATTTTCTTTGCTGCAAGAGTGGTCAGGGATTGGTACAGGCTGCCCAGGGAGGTGGTGGAGTCCCCATCCCTGGAGGTGTTCAAACAATGTGTGGCCCTGGCACTGGAGGACAGGGTTTAATGGCCATGGTGCTGTTGGGTAATGGTTGGACTCAACGACCTTAGAGGTCCTTTCCAACCAAAACAACTCTGTGCTTCCAAGTCCTGCTCCTGGCAGGTTTATCTCCATCATAGTGGCCAAAGAGTCTGTGTCTTGGGCACTAAATCTGCTGAGTTTTTCCCATCAGCCCTCCTGCACCCACAGGCACTGCAGGTCTGGCTCAGGCCATCACCAAACTGCTGAGGTCAGGGTGCAAAACCTGCTTCTGCTCAAGGCTGACACTGCTGCCTTTTTTTCCTCCAATATCTGCTGATGTCTCCCTCATCTGAGGGCTTGGTGTGTTGATTTAGGTGCTGCAGATACCCTCACATAGAATCATAGACTCAGTCAGGGTTGGAAGGGACCACAAGGCTCAGCCAGTTCCAACCCCCCTGCCATGGGCAGGGACACCTCACACTACAGCAGGCTGGCCACAGCCTCATCCAGCCTGGCTGCAAACACCTCCAGGGATGGAGCCTCAACCATCTCCCTGCACAACCCATTCCAGGCTCTCACCACTCTCATGGGGAAGAACTTCTTCCTCATGTCCAGTCTGAATCTCCCCACTTCCAGCTTTATTCCATTCCCCCCAGTCCTATCACTCCCTGAGAGCCTAAAAAGTCCCTCCCCAGCTTTCTTGGAGCCCCCTTCAGATCCTGGAAGGCCACAAGAAGGTCACCTCAGAGCCTTCTCTTCTCCAGACTCAACAGCCCCAACTCTTTCAGTCTGTCTGCTCATAGCAGAGCAGCTCCAGCCCTCTGCTCATCCTCCTGGCCCTTCTCTGGACACCTTCCAGCATGTCCATATCCCTCTTGTAACAGAGGCTCCAGAACTGGATGCAGTACTCCAGGTGGGGTCTCAGCAGAGAGGAGCAGAGGGGGAGAATCACCTCCCTGGCCCTGCTGGCCACACTTCTCCTGATGCAGCCCAGGCTCTGCTTGGCTCTCTGGGCTCCAAGTGCTCACTGCTGGCTCCTGGTGAGCTTCTCCTCCCCCAGCACCCCCAAGTCCCTCTCCTCAGGGCTGCTCTCCAGCCAGTCCCTGCCCAGCCTGTGTTTGTGCTTGGGATTGCCTCGACCCAGCTGCAGGACCCTGCCCTTGGTCTTGTTGAACCTCATGAGGTTGGCTTGTGCTCACCTCTCCAGCCTGTCCAGGTCCCTCTCCCCACCTCCAAAATCACAACACAACAACAGGAGCTGCTCCTCACCCTGCTACTTCCCACAGCACCCAGCACTAGGTGCTCATGGCCTCAGTGCTGCCTTCAGCACCTTGCTGCTTTCAGAGGAGCTGCTTTGGAACTCATCCAAGTGGCTCCATCCTCCCCCGAATTTCCACTGTTGTTTTTATTTGGGGAGGGGAGGGTGGTTGGGAAAAGCAGCAAACACAAAGCAAGAAAAGAAATGCTGTTTCTGGCCTCCCTGGCTGCCAAGATAACCACCCCCTGCTAAGGAGCTGCTGTAATTAGGTAGCTCAGGTCCCCAGCCCTGCAGAAGCATGGGATTGCTGTGGGGATGCTCTGCTCCCACTTCAGGTGGTTCCACAGGCAGCAGAGGCTCCTCAGGTGCACCCAAAGCACAGCCCAGGTCCAGCCACAGGGATTTATCTCACTGCTTCTGCCCTGATAGGGAAACTCAAGCTTTGGCATTTGGCTTCCCCCACCTCCTTTCCCCCTGCCCCTTTTTTTTTCCCTTCCCCCCCTTTTTTTCCTTTTTTGTCCTCCCTATTTTCTTCCCCCCCCTTTTCCCTTTATTTTCCCAATTTTTCACTTTTCTCCCCTTTTCCCACAATTTACCCCCTTTTCCCCCCTCCCCCTCTTTTCCATCTTCCCCCCCATTTTTTCCTTTTTTCCCTTCCCTCCTTTTCCCCCTTTTTGCCACCATGTTTCACCTTGTTTTCTTTTTCCCCACTTTCTTCCCTTCACCCCCTTTTTGCCCCCACTGTTTTTTTCCAGTTTCCCCCCCTTTTTTACCCTTTTATCCCCTTTCCTCCCTTTTCCCCCCTTTCCCCCCTTTTCTCCGCTTTCCACTACTTTTCCCCTATTTTTTCTTTTTTCCCCCCTTTTCCCTGTTCCCCCCTTTTCCCTGTTCCCCCCTTTTCCCTCTTTTCTCCTCACTTTTCACCTTTTTCCTTCTTTTTGGCACACATTTTCCCCTTTCTCTCCCCTTCCCCCCCCCTTCCCCCTTTCTTTTTTCTTTTTTTTCTTTTTTCTTTTTTTTTTTCTTTTCTTTTCTTTTCTTTTCTTTTCTTTTCTTTTCTTTTCTTTTCTTTTCTTTTCTCTTTTCTTTTCTTTTCTTTTTTCTTTTCTTTTCTTTTCTTTTCTTTTCTTTTCTTTTCTTTTCTTTTCTTTTCTTTTCTTTTCTTTTCTTTTCTTTTCTTTCTTTTCTTTTCTTTTCTTTTCTTTTTTTTTCTTTTCTTTTCTTTTCTTTCCTTTTCTTTCTTTTCTTTTCTCTTTTCTTCTTTCTTCTCTTTTCTTCTCTTTTCTTTTTTCTTTTCTTTTTCTTTTCTTTTTCTTTTCTTTTTTCTTTCATTTTCTTTTCTTTTCCTTTCTTTTCATTTCTTTTGCTTTCTTTCCTTTCCATTCTTTTCTTTCCTTTCTTTCTTTTTTTTTTTTTGTCTCCTTTTTTTTTTTTTTGGTGTGTATGTGTGCTCAGAAATACAGCCATAAAAAAAAAAAGGGGAAATGCAAAAATTTCCCCTTGGGGTAAAAGTTTTTAAAAGGAAGAGGGGAAAACAGGGGAAAACATCACTGCTGGCCTGTGGAGATGTTCCTCTGTGAAGCACCAAGCCCTCAGGGCTTTCTCCTCCGGAGGCCATTCCACTCCCCACGTTCCTCTGCTCCAGTCCCCAGCAACTTTGATAACGTCGACTTCTCAGATCAGATCAAATATTAAAAGCCTCAGATACCGGCCCCAAATGAATATTTCAACAGCATGTAAAAGTGGAGGCAAAGACAAATCCAAACAGCAAAACTGAAATTAAACAATTCGATGTCGCCAGGCGGAAAGGGCTTGGTGCCAACTCTTGGATCTGCCCTTCCCTTCCTTTTGTCTCCTGTTAAAATATTCATCTTAATATAATAAATATTGCATCCAATATCTAATGTGCCTTTTATGCTGCGTGGGGCACCCGAAAGTCAAAACAAATTGCTGCTAGTGGGTACCACAGGGGCGTGCCCAGGGCCTGCAGCATCTCGGGAACGCCGCATCTCAGCCTGGCTCTTGCTTCTCCTACTCATTTTCCTCTGCCAGCATCACCCTGGGAAGAAGAAGACTGAGCCATGGGTTGGGAAACAATGATTGGGCAGGGACTGGCTGGAGAGCAGCCCTGAGGAGAGGGACTTGGGGGTGCTGGGGGAGGAGAAGCTCACCAGGAGCCAGCAGTGAGCACTTGCAGCCCAGAGAGCCAAGCAGAGCCTGGGCTGCATCAGGAGAAGTGTGGCCAGCAGGGCAAGGGAGGTGATTCTCCTCCTCTGCTCCACTCTGCTGAGACCACACCTGGAGTACTGCATCCAGTTCTGGAGCCTCTGTTACAAGAGGGATGTGGACATGGGGGAAGGTGTCCAGAGAAGGGCCACCAGGATGAGCAGAGGGCTGGAGCTGCTCTCCTATGAGGAGAGACTGAAAGAGTTGGGGCTGTTCAGTCTGGAGAAGAGAAGGCTCTGAGGTGACCTTCTTGTGGCCTTCCAGGATCTGAAGGGGGCTCCAAGAAAGCTGGGGAGGAACTTTTCAGGCGATCAGGGAGTGATAGGACTGGGGGGAATGGAATAAAGCTGGAAGTGGGGAGATTCAGACTGGATGTGAGGAAGAAGTTCTTCTCCATGAGAGTGGTGAGAGCCTGGAATGGGTTGTCCAGGGAGGTGGTTGAGGCTCCATCCCTGGAGGTGTTTGCAGCCAGGCTGTGGCCAGCCTGATGTAGTGTGAGGTGTCCCTGCCCATGGCAGGGGGGTTGGAACTGGCTGATCCTTGTGGTCCCTTCCAACCCTGACTGATTCCAGGATTCTATCTAATGGCAACAGAGACTGGATAGAAGAGCAGGACAGAACCATGGACTCACATAGAATCACAGAATGGTCCAGGGTGGAAGGGACCTCCAAAGCTCACCCAGTCTGACCTCCCTGCAGTCAGCAGGGACATCCCCAACTAGATCAGGTTGCCCAGGGGCTTGTCAAGCCTCACCTTGAATATCTCCAGGGATAGGACCTCAACCACCTCCCTGGGCAACCTGTTCCAGTGTTCCACCACCCTCATAGTGAAGAACAACTTCCTGATATCCAATCTAAATCTGCTCTTCTCCAGCTATAAGCCATTGTCCCTTGTCCTGTCACTGCAGGCCTTTGCAAACAGTCTCTTTCCATCTTTCCTCTTGGCTCCCTTCAGGTACTGGCAGGCTGCTATTAGGTCTTCACAGAGCCTCCTCTTCTCCAGGCTGAACACCCCCAGCTCCCTCAGGCTGTCTTGGTAGCAGAGGTGCTCCAACTCCCTAATGATTTTCATGGCCCTCCTCTGGACCCTCTCCATCAGGTCCATGTCCTTCCTACACTGAGGGCTCCAGACCTGCACACAGTGCTCCACATCACAAGCCATGAACCCCTGAAGGAAACCAGTTGGACAATTAATTACAAAGGGCTTTCCCCCCCCCCCCCCCCTTGCCTTTGAAATAAGAACATTAAATGAATTTATAGCAATGAAGGGATTTCTATATTGATGTGAGTACCAGAACTACACAAGGGAAGGCAGAGGGTATGAATGTGTTTCAGGCACTGCTTTGAAGGGGAGAGAATTGATAGATATTTCTAATCATGTTCCAGGATCAGCCACTTGACTCCTGCATGGAGCTGGCTGGGGCTGGGGTGCCAACAGCTCCAGCTGCTGGCAGAGAGAGCTGCTGGTGGGTGAGGATTCATCTTTTTGGGAAAATAGTGGGAAAATTGGAGGCTTGAGCTGAGGGTTTCACTCTCCTAGGGTGCTTTCTTCCTGGTTTATAGGTGATTTACCTTCTTTGGAGGATCCTTGGGATCCCAGTGTGAAAAATAACAACTCAAGAGTGCAAACTCCCAGCCCTGGCTCTTGGTTTGCTGCTTAAAGGCCCCACAAAAGGTAGGAGTTGGTGCTGTGTTTCCCCATGCCAACGCATCCAGAGTGGGGGTTGCACCCACAAGCCCCCTCTGCTGTTCCTGGCTCCATCTTTTCATCCCAGCAAACTCCTCCTATTACCCCTGGAGACAGGCAGCATGGCTGCAGGCAGCTCGGATGTGCCCTGGGGGACATCGTCCCTGTGCCTGTTTCAGTTTCCTCATGCAAACAGAAAGGGGAATCCCTCCTGGACCCCTTGCCCACCACCTATGGCTTGTCCTCAGCAGCCCCTGTGCCCATTGCCCACCTGCCTCAGCAGCTTGGCTCTGCTACAACACCTCCAGCACAGCTCCCACAGGGATTAGGGCAGGATTTGGTGATTAGTGCCTCCCGGGCACTGTTATCCCAGCTGTTATCCCAGCATTAGTGCTGTCCCAGGATTACAGGCAGGTGAAATGCAGGCCAGGGATTACCAGGAGAGGCTGGGCTGTGCTGGCACTGCGAGGTGTACTGCTTCACAGGCACTCTGGCTGGGGCTTGTTCCCACAGTCAGGGTTTATCCCCGTGGAAGGCAGCAGCTCCAAAGTGCCTCCAGCCTGGAGGGTTTGTATCCCAAAATTCTTCCCTGCCTAGAGGATCAAGGAGCTGTCACAGTCAGAGCAGATACAGTGCCATAGGGAATGAAGCCAACGCCACCAGGGTGAGTGGGACATGTGGTGGGAGGTCGCCAGTGCCCAGTAGTGTCCCCAGGCTGCCTGGGGATCATGTGGGAAGCCAGACCCAGTGCTGCCTGGTCATCCCTCAATGTTTTTTTGGGGTAACTCCTTGGGAAATCCATCCTTGAGCTTTCCAGTGCTTCATATGTCCAAAAAAGCAGGAGATGCTCAGGTGGGTCCCCATGAAGACAGACAGAAGCCTGTGCTGTGTTGGATTTTGGCCTTCCTTGCCTTGACTCCTGCTCAAGTAACAGGATTTACCCCTAACATCTCCCTGGTACAAGCAGCAACCTTCCAGCACAGCAGCTTCAGCCCTCACTTGGGAAAGAGAGCTCACAGCCCACCCCAGCCCCTCTGCCTGCCAAAGCTGGAGCCATAAATAAAACCCAGCTAGGGTTAAGATACTCACTTCTGTAACAGCTGAAAAATATCCCAGTGGTGGTGCCAAGATCCTGCCAGAGGTGCTGTGGGAAGGCAGGAGGAGCGACACCCAAACACTCTGCTTTAAAAGCCTTCTTCCATCAGTGGGAAAAGGCTCCTGAGATGGGCCATGAAGCAGTGTGGTCCCATCACCAACCCCAGTGTCCCAGTGCCCAGGCCTGTCTGAGAGAGGGGAAACTGAGGCTCTGCCCCATTGCCCTCCAGGCAAGCTGGGGAAGGATGAATCATGGCCTGGCCACCGCTTCACACTCTGCTGCTTTGCCATCCCTGGGGATTCAGGTCCGTGAGTCAGCCCTCCCCACCCCAAAGCAATCTGGAAATTGGCCTATAAATCATGGGATTTTTATGAAAACAAGCAGCAGTCTCCTGGGCAGTGGTGTGGGGCCATTCACCACCGCAGCCAGGCCATTTCCAGTCACCAAAAATGATGCTCTGCTGTTCCTGCAGGGCTCTGGGTGGTGGGGTTTGGGGCAGACCCCATCTCCCTCCTTTTCTTGACCCTGGTCCCTCTGCCATCTCCCAGCATCATTTGCAAAGACCTCCCAGCAGCACCCAGAGGAGCCAGAGGTGTGCAGGGGCTTGGCCTGGAGACTCTCCTTCCACCTCGGCACTGCTGGGCTGCTGCTGCTTCTTGGGGGCATCTTCAGCTTCTGTCACTGCTCAAGGTCAATCCCATTAATTGCTGTGAATTATTTTGGCACTAATGGAGATGTCTTATGCACTTCCACTGTAAATGAGGCTGCCAGGATGAACACACCGGCCAATATTTCCTGCTGAAGGCAGACAGGGAAATATATGGCAGCAGAGCAGGGAAGAAGAAGGCACATGGGGTGCTTGTGGGCTGCTGGAGGCAGGGAAAGCCAGCCTGGGGCTGGGGCAGCTGTGCCAGATGTGAGGCATTGCTCTCAGGGAGGGAAGGTGTGAACCATGGAGGGAATGGCTGCGATGGGACCTTGGTTCCCAGACATCAGCATCCCTGCTGGGCACCATGTGGCTGAGGGGAGCATGGCATTCCCGGGGCATGAGGGTGGCAATGCTCCCCCAAACCCACCTCTCCCACGGCTCTGTACAGGCAGTGGCAGGCCAAGGCAACAGGAATCCCTTCCAGCCTTACTGAGGGCATCTCTGAGTCCTGTGGGACAGATCCTGTGTGGTGTGGAGGGGACCAGGCAGCCCACGAGGGACAGGCGTGAGGCAGTGCTTGATCCCCCAATCCCAGGGGAGCACAGGGGGTCCCCAGCCACCTGCAGCCATGTGTGGGGGCTGCAACCAGGTCCTGCCTGTGTGCACGGTGCTGCAGGGATGGAGTAACAAGGTTGAGACCCCCCCGGCCCCCCACCCAGGTGGCACTAGCAGAGGGGAAGGGGGAGGCAGAGGTCCCCCAGACTACAGCAAATCTGGGGAAGGGACCCAACCCCTGCAGCTGGCCCTCTCCATCCCGGGGGTGGCAGGGCATGTACTGCCTGCGGTCGGCACCTCCTTGCTCCCACCCTGCCCCCGTCCCGGGGGGTCCTCAAGTCCCATTTGTTTTTTATCCCCTTGCCTTGCAGCAGCGGGGTGCATGGCAGGCAGGGGGGAGCAGGGCTGCGCAGCCTCCCTGCCGCACCTCGGGGCGCTGGGTGTTTGCTGGGAACCTGCTGAAGGGGGGCGAGAAGCGGGGCGGGGCGGGTAAGGGCTGCCTTGCATTGCACCCCCCGGCATCGCTGCTACCCCATCGCGACCTCTCCCTCCCCGCCCGAAGAGGAGGAAGAGGAGGAGGAGAAAGACACCTCCCCCTGCCGCCCGCCCCTCGCTGGCCCCCACCGGAGCCCGATGCGGCTCCGGCCGGGCGAGCGGCCGCGGGAGCGCCCGGCGGCGGGCAGGGGGAGGTGGGGGGCAAGAGGCACAACCCCCCAAATCTGCCGCTTTTCCCGAAGCTCCTGCACCCCTCCTTTAATTTTATCTGCCAGCAGGAGCAGGGGGCATCCCCGCCTCTTTAATCCGAGGAGAGGGGGGCCGGAGAGAAGGCGGAGATCCCTCTCTTTTGCACGCCCATGGCCGAATCCCCCTGCTTCCAGCCCCGCCGGGATGCAGCGGGTGAGCCCCGGCCCCGCTCCCCCCAAACTTTGCCTTCGGATGCGGAGACCCCTCCGCCGAGCTGCTCCAGCCGCTGATTAATTGCATCTGCCTGGGATTAATTATTCACCCGCCTGCTCTGGGCTGTGGGTTTGTTACAGTTGGGTTGTTTTTTTTGTTTTGGTTTGGTTTGGTTTTCTCTTTCTTGGGGGGAGCGCTTTAATTCAGCTGGGTTTTGGTGTGTTTTTGTTTTTTGTGGGTTTGGTTGGTTGTTTTTTTTTTTAATTTTTTTTCCTTCCTTTTTTTCCTTCTGAAGACGACGCTTGGAAATCTTGTTTTCATTCTTGTGTACTGGGGAGGGTAGGGGGGGGGGGGGGTTTGGCAACCTGCTAGCCCTGCAGCAGCATCCATCATCAGCACAGCTTTTCTTTGCTTTTTTTTCTTTCCGGGAGGGGGTTACACGTGGTCTTCCCTCCCCGATTCCTGAGGAGGAAGAGGAGGAGGAAGAGGAGGGGGACCCGCCCCCGCTGGCTGGGCGCTCCCCGGTCGCCCTGCAGGCACCGGGGAGGGGGGGGGGGGGTTGTTGCGGCAGGTTTGGGGTGTGGGGTGGGGAGGGGTGGGGGGGCCGGAGATGGGGTGCCCTGCTCGCTGAACTGGGGCGGGGGGCTCGGCTTTGCCCCCCACCCCCGCAACCTGGAGCTGAGCACCCCCCATTCCCAAATTCCTTCGTTGGCTGCGGGTCCCGGCTCGCACGTGGTTGGATTTAGGGGATTTTTGCTGGTTTTGGTTTTTTGGTTTTTTTTTTTTTTTTTTTTTTTTGGTCCTCTGTTTGGATTACTTTTATTTATTTAAATTTTTTTTGCCACGGGGGTGGCTCCGAGCCCCCCCTCCCCACTCGGCTTTCTGGCTACCCCCCACCTTGCCATGGCCTCTCCGGAGAAGATGCGCCCTGGGCCGGCCGCGCTGCTCTGCTGCCTCTGCTCCCTGCTGCTCTCCGGTAAGTGCGGGCCGGGGGTTTGTATGCGATCTGTCTGTCTGCACCACCGTCTAGCCCCAGCAGCCCATCCCCAGGAGCAGCTTCCTACCGCTCTGTGCCCGGCTGGGACACCGCCCGGCTCCCCCGGCCGCCACCTCCCCGGGTCGTCTGTGCCCCCCTACCCTCGCCCCCAGCGAAATGGGTGCAGGTTGGAGTTCATTCCTGGCTCAGTGAGATGCCAGCTTGTGCCACCAGCGCCTGCGGCGAGCTTGTCGCTGGGCAGCGAGCGAGGTGCCAGGGGGGCACATGAGGCGAGGGGGCGATCCGGTTCCCCCCCCCGCCGGCTTCCCCGGCCCTTGTCTCCGTGCTGCAGAGCTGCTTCGGCGGGAGGATCAGGAGCTTTATCCGCTATTATCTCCTCGCTTATTCCTCAGACCTGCGTCCGGGCACTTTCCCAGCCTGTGCTGAGTTTACAGGGCAAGCGCTACCCAGGTGGCATCATTTTTGGGGGGTGTGGGGGTGCCGCCTCTCGTCCCTCCGCTTCTTTAATGATCCCCTCCACCATGGTTTGGGGGTGGCAGCGATGCCTTTGCTAGCTGAGGCCTGGGCGGGGGGGTCCCCGCTGCCCTGCACCGAGTCGCATCCAAATCGCTGCCGTGCGATGCGTGCTGACAGCCCTGGGGACAGTGGCACCTGCTGCTGGGGGCATTTTTTTTTTCTGCGAACGAGGCCGGAGAGGGGTCATGCATCCTGTGGGGCACGGGACTGTTTTCCTTGGATGTTTTTTTTCCGAGTGGTTTCATGTAAAACAAGCCCCCTCCAGATGCTCCAGTTAAAGCGGCTTTCCCCGGCAGCCGAGCAGGAAGCGGGGGGCTGCCCTCAGTCGGCGCGGGGGAGACGAGGGGGGCAGCATTCGGACCCCTCCTTCAGCTCAGCTCTGCTCGCAGCCTCGTAGTGTCCCAAGGGCTGAGAGCTGTGCTGTCCAGCTCAAATGACCACCCCCCCCCCCCCCCAGAAACTGGAGTGGTCTCTGATCCCTGCCCAGCTCCGCTTGGCACTAGCAGCTCCTGATCCAGGTGCTCCTGGAGCTCGGACAGGGCTTTCCTGGGCATCTGCAGTCCCCCCGAGGTTCTTTGGGGAGCTGCTCACCCACAGTGGTGAAATGAGGAGGGGGGATGGGAGCATTGCGGGGATCTGGCAAGGGGATTCCACCCTCTAAAACCCTCTGACCCCACCAGAGGAGCTGGAGCAGACATGCTCCAGGCTGGCGAGCCCCACAACCTAACGTAGCATCCTTTGGGGCGACAGAGACTGCCACCCTGCCCCCCAGGACTGCCTGTTTCCTGGGGTACTGCCCTGGCAGGGCTTGGTGAGCACAGCTCCTCTCTGGGAGCAGCGGAGCGGTGGGTTTGCAGGCAGGGCTCTGGCCGCCGGTGGTGTAGAGCAATCTCCTCCTGCTCCTCAGCTTGCCTGGGTGAGATTCATCCATCTCGGGCTGCACGGCAGCTTTGCTGGCAGAGAGGCTGGGAAATATCCCTGTGCAAGTGATCCACCAGGAACTGCTGCTGATGCAGTGGCTGGGTACAGCCCCCTCCTCCCTATCCTCATCGGGGCGTTTTTTAAGCCCCTGTGTTGCTGCAGGGGCACCAGCAGCCCCATGGGTCAGGCCTCTGCTTTGCACCAGGGCGGGATCTAGGTTGTGGGCTGGGGGGTGCGATAGGTGGGAGGGGATCCCTGTGGTGGCCGTGCCGGTGTGAAGTGGGTGAGGGGGCCCTGTGGTGTGGTTGGGGCTCACCACGCTGCTGCAGGAGGGTTCCTGTGCCGGCAGAGAGAGGAGCCTCTGCCAGGAGTTTTGAGGCTCCTTTCAGGATGTGCAGCTGCCCTTGCTGCCGCTTCGGCCTCTCCTGGACAAATAAACCTCTTGGAGGGAGCCGGAAAAGGAGTCTGAGAGCCTCTGGTGCTCTCAGCCTTCCCTACAAACCACTCGGGTGGCAGCAGGGGTCAGCTGGCAGTGGAGCAGCAGCACCCTGCTTTCCTGCCTGGGGTATTTTATTCTCTTTTCCCTTGGTGGTTTCCTTTTTTATTTGTTTGAGAACGATCCTCGGTGCCAGTCTCGACCCTGCTGCGCTCCCCTGCTGGCTCCGGGAGCCCTGGGAGCCGCTTGGCTGCCAGCCCTGCATCAGCTGCTTCCAGAAAGGGTGGGATGGCCCTAGGGTGTCCCCAGGGCTTGCAGGAGGGACGGATGGACCCTGGAGCCGTAGCATGGTGGAGGGTGCCAGCGGTGTGCGTGTGTGTGGCATGTGCTTGGCATGGTTGTGCTGGGAGCTGCCGGACATGGCACTGGGGAGGGGATTTAACCACCAGCTTGCAAGAGAACTGGCACTGTCCACGGGCTTGAGCCTGGACACCTGCATCTTCTCTCTGCCCACTGAGCCTTGTCCCCACAACGTGCCTCAGTTTCCCTCTCCCAGAGGTGGTACTTGTCTAGAGGCAGTGATCCAGGGATGCTGGGGCTATTCAGGTTCTGTCCTGGTGTGCAAAGCAGGCTTGGGGGTCCTGTGCTGGATCCTACAGCCTCAGCACCTCCATCCTGCTGTCGGTGGGAGCGGAACTGTGCCACTCTCCTATCTCCCACAGCTTGTTCCCTTCCATGGGCATGTCCCAGGCATGGGGCTGGAGGTGAAGGATGGTGCTGTAGCCCGTGGCTCCATGCCTGGTGGGGGGCGCTTCAGAGTGGGGATACAGACCACCCTGCATCCCTTTTTCAGCTCAGAGCATCTCCTGGCTGGGAGATTTTCAGACCAGCAGGTGGAGATGCGCAGTAACCTGCTGCGAACCGGCAGCATACGCCCGGCGTTTGCTCACTTAACGACCGAACCGGGAATTACACCCGGGCTTTGCTCGTTTAACCACCCCCCGCCCCGGCCATGCCGATGGGATCTGAGCCTCCGAGCGTCCTCAGCTCCAGCCAGCAGTGGAGAAGAGGCAATAGAATCTTTCTTTGCCCTGGCAGGCAAGTGAGAGGGCAGGATCTGGCCCGAGCTGGGTTAAACCTGGCACGAGTTTTGCCTTTGGTGCTGCAGAAAAGGGGTCGTGCAAGAGGAAACAGAAAGGGGTTTGACTCCAGGATGTCCTTGTGTGACCCCAGGGCTCACTCCATCTTCCTTCCAACCTCAATACTTTAAATCCCAGCAGGGTGTTTGTGCTGGGATGTGGGGGTGCAAAGTTGAACACCCCACCAGGAAATTGCCTTTTCCTCTCCCCCTTTTGTCCTCTTGTTGTGGATGGAGAGATGGAGAAGAAGACCGAGGGGGGGGGGGAGGGGGGGGGGGGGGGGCGGAAGCTATCAGTGGTGGGCTGGAAATCCTCTGAGGGCTGATTTTGGCAAGCATCCATCGCAGGGTCTGGCCCTGGGGATTTTGAGATGCTTTGGGTGACTCGGTAGCCTTGGCCAGGACCTTCTTTTTGGGCTGGCACCTGTCTGTGTGTGCACGATGCCACACCCCGGGCCCAGCCCTGCTGCATTGCCAGGGGAAACTAAGGCAGGGCATCAGGCAGCAGCAGCCCCCAGGCTGGGCATTGCTCAGCGATTTCCCCCACCCCCCCCCCAAGAAACCTGGCTATTTTGGTCTTTTCTTTATGTGCTACTCTGGCTGCTGAGGTCCCTCCTTGCCCAACCTCTCTGCATCCTAAAAAAAGAGGAGGAAAGGAAAAACCAACCCAGCCAAGTCCCTGCAGAGCATCCCTGGTGTTGCACCAGCATGTTCCAGCTCCATTCCCTCCCATAGCTCCCCAAGCTCTTGTAGGCAGGTGGGTGGCCTTATTCCAGGAGATGCTGGGTGAGGGAAGGGTGCTTGCATGGCATAACCTGGTTTATTTTCTTGGCATCTGCCTGGCCAAAATAGCCCCCGATGGGCGTGGGGAGGGAGGGGAGGGATCCGCCAGCTGTCGGTGCCTGTCTCTGCCGTCCTAGGAGCCTCTCATTCATCTGGAAAAGGTCACTCTTGCTAATCTAATCAGTCTTTTAGTATTAAATACAAGGCTCTGCTAACGAGCAGCCCCCTAGGGTGGGACGGGCTGTGACAGGGTTAGGGACCCCATCGGTGCCTTTGGGGACAGCGTCCTGCCCCCGGGGAGCTCGTCCATGCGCGACGCCAGAGAGAGAAGTGGTTGAGCGGTGTGAAGTCAGGCAGGTCCTGGTGCTCCTCGCCAAGGGGAGAGGAGCTAGAAGCTCATCTTTGTCCTCCTCCACACGCCCCTGAGTTCGTGATGCAGAGGCTGGGGACTGGTCACTTTCCTAAGCTGTTACCTGAGCTGTCGCTGCTCCCCGCGGGGCTCAGATCCCTCCCTGCTGGCTGGGTGCTGGGCTGGCCTCCCAGGAGGATGCCCTAATCAAGGCAATTCACAATGGTCTGATGAAGCCTCTGTCTCCTCCTGGCGAGCATTTTCTCATCAATTGGGCAATATTTGCCGTCCTTGATGTTTCAATAGCCCTGCTAAAAGCCCGAGGGGATGCTGTGAGTGGCTTTCCCTTGCTCGCAGTTGCTGACGCCTCCCGAGCCCTGCAGGAGATAACGGGGCAGGTTTTGCCCTGATGGAACGAACTTGACTGGGCTGGGGTCTTCCCCAGGGCTGGCAAAGGCTGGGAATTAATATTAAATGTATTTTTCTTTAAGGATAAGCTGTGTTTTCCCTCTGGAAATCAATCTGAGAGCTCAGTGCCTGCTGCTGCTGGCTCGGTGTGGCTGCTGGATGCCCTCCTCCCCGGTACCAGCAGACAGGGATGGATCTGAGCTGTGTGGGGTTGCTGCTGTAGCTGCTTTGCTGGGGGATAAAGTCCCCAGCCTGGTGAAGAAGTCCCCAGCCCTGTGTCTGGGGCTGCTGGGTTGTGGATTGGGGCTGATGCTGGATTCCAGTCCTGGTTGTTGGGGTCTGGCTTTATCTGTGGCTCCTTTGGTGCCTCTGGAATGGAATCCTGCTCCAGCTCTGAATGCAGCCTGACACATGTCATCGGGGAGGGGGACACTAATCAGCATCTGATCAGTCTGTAACCTGTCACTTGGCACAGCCTGGGCTGGCAGTGGCAGTGTGGGAGACAGAGCCCGGGGGATACTTTTGGTGTTCAGATTTGGAGGGCGTGGGGAGGATGCTCCTGCTCCTGGTCATGGTGGGAGGAGATGGAGAGAGGGAACAGGGGGCATCCCAGCAGGATATGTCATTGCATTGTCTTTGCCCCAGCACCATGATGCTAGGAGCTTCTTCCTTGGGAGCTGCTGTCCCCTATTCCTGCTTCCCCAGACCAGCCTTCAGGGTTCTTTTCTGTGGCTTTTCCTCCTGTTTCTGGTTGTTCAGGGTTTTGTTTTTTTTTGGGGGAAACCATCTCTGCCCACCTAGTACTGGAGGGCTGCTTTCAGCTTCTGGCATGGGAGGAATCCACCTTGGGTGGGAAGCCAGCTCAGGACCTACCACAGCATGTGCTGGGGCTGCTGTCTTCACCCTGGGGCTGTTCCCCTTTCCCTCACTGCCTTTCCTCTGAAAGGAAAGGGCTATATCCCTGTGGATATTCATGGTCAGGTACTTGGTCATCCTTTTCTCCCCTCCCTTTTAATTAATTTCTTCGTTTTTCTTCTTCTTCCTCTGTGAAGGCCTCTCCTGTCCCCAGCCTGGCCCTTGCTGTGATTTGTGGAAATTGCTCTAAAGTAGCTGCTGTGTAAAAGCCTTCCCTGCTCAGGGAATTTATGGCAGGCTGTGCCTCTGCACAGCACATCCCATTTAGGCCATATTTATTTATTCCTCTAGGTTCTCTGCTTTTTCTTTTTCTTTTCTTCTTTTTTTTCCCCCTTTTTTTTTTTTTTCCCCCTCCCTTTTAATAATTTCCTGAAGGAAATGCAGAGCTCAGCACCACAGCCTAGGGTGGTGCTGGGATGGTTCCCTTCTGCTTACTGCTGCCAGCCTTGAAATACAGGCTGTGTGCTGGCTCAGGGCCATGGCCCACTAGCAGCTCTGCTTCTTATTGCTTCTGCTGCTGAAGCTGGGCTGGACCTTTTGGAGTGGGAGAAGTCTGAAGGACCTAGAAGAAAGGAGAATGTAGCAGTGCCCACCAGGTGTAAGCACAACCCTATATTAGACATGAATTAGAACCCACTCTGGAGCCAGCACTGCTGCTCACAGGAAGGCTCAATTTGGTTGTTTTGACCAACACTCCCTCAGTTCCTACCCCAGGCTGGTCTTGGGAAGCTTGGACCAAGTTTAACCTCTCAGGCTGAGTGTTGCAGTCCTTCCCAAGCCTGTCACCCCATCACCAACGTGGCCATTGGCAGAGCTGGGGGCTGGGAGTATCCCTGTGTCTCTCCCTCCCCTGTGGCTGCAGCCATCTCCCTGTTGCAAGCTGGGGGAAGGTAATTCTGCATCTGTAATCATTATGCACTTAATTGAGTCCCAGTTAGCTAGGACTGGAGGTGAAGGCTCTAAGTGCATTGGAGGGAGAGGAGAGCTGCTTGTGTTTTATGTCACCCAAACCAGTTTTCATGGCTCTGGCTGCTGGGAAATGTTTTGGAGGTTTCCAGGAGAGACCTCCTTGTGCTTTCTGATTTTTTTTTTTTTTTTTGGCTTGTGTTTCATTACTGGGTGGGTTTTGCCCCAGCTGCAGGGAGGTGCAGAGTGGAGGGGGGCTCTTATTGGGGCTGATCGAGTTTTGGGTGGAGGGGGAGATGTGGAGGCTTCTGTTTCCCCATTTTCTTGGTGTTTAGGGTGTTTGGAAGTGCTGCCCCCACTTGGGTGGCTGTGTGCCATGGCAGGGATCAGTGCTATGGGGTGGGGAGGGAAAGGGATGGCTGCAATGTCTGGGGAGACATTGTGTGAGCCTTCCCACCTCTTGTTGGACCATCCAGCTGTTGGGGCATCCAGATATGGAAGCTCCAGGTGTGGCACATCTCTAGCATTTGGCACTGTTGCCAGCTAGGTTTCCTCTTTGTGCTTAGCCCTGATGGCTCTGGGGACAAAACCTGGACCACCAGATTTTGGGGCCCTGAAGCCTCAGAGGAGGGTCTGTGGGATGCTTGGGTGAGTGGGTTGGCTTTATGCTGGCTTGATACGAAACAGTGGTGAGGGCATCCCTGCTGGTGGCCTGGTGGGGAACATCTGGGCTGGGCTTCTTCCCCAGGGGCTGTGGGGTTTTGCTGTGGTCTCCTGGCTGCTGGTGTTCTGAGCAGATCCATCACCCTGTTGTCTCATCTGAGTGCTTTCCACATGGAGGCAGTGGCATGTCCTGCCCTCATCTCCCTGATTCAGGGGCAGGGTCATCACCTTGCCATGCTGCTTTGGGGCTGGATCAGGGCAGAATGGCAGCAGGAGCAGTCTGGATGTTGCTGGCAGCCCCTGCTTCTGTTTGTGGAGAACTGGAGATGTGGTAGCTGTGCCCCTGTGGTTTGCAGGGCCCCTGTGTCCAGGGTCTTGGACCACTCATGAAATCCACCTGGGCTTTTCATCCCACAGCCAGGAATCCTGGTGGCCAGTGACCACTGGAAGCCTTGCAAAGGAGTCCTGAGCTGGACTTGCAAGTGAGTGTGAAACTGTCTGCTAGGGACCATAGCATAGCTCTGTGCCACACCCCTGCCACCCCTCCTCATGGATTTAGGGAGGATTTTATCATCATCATCATCACCATGCCAACTCAAACCATTGCTTCATGGACAACTTTCCTGACTTGCTCCTAGATGGGACCACCACAGAAGCCCAGCTGTGATGGACTGGCTTTGGCCATGGCACATAGTGGTGGCCTGGCAGGAGCTGGGGCTCCTGTCTCACATCAGCAGGATTTTGGTCTCTCCCTCAGAGCTGGGGTTGGGCTGTTGACCAAGCACCAAGCCTCCTGCAGTGCTGCCTGTTAACAGCAAGAGATTTTAACCCTCCTGACATGACCTCAAATATCCCCTCCCTCTTTTCTAGTGCTTTTCCCTGCTCTTCCCCTGTTAAGTGGGGATATATGTGCTGGGAGCCCCTGCTGCATCCCATGGGATAAGCTGGGATAAGCATCTCCCCTGCAGCGTGGCTAAAGCGATCCCTATGGCAGGCAGCTGGGGCTGGGGCTGAGCTGGAGCTCAGTGCTGGCTGTTGGTGTTAGAGGAGGAGGAGGAGGAGGCTTGGGATGGTAGCTGGGAGCAGGGGTGAGGCTGCAGTGGGCTCAGAGGCTGCGTTGCCTTCCCCCTGTGCCCTGTTTCCTGGGGATTCAAGGCAAGAAGGGAAGGTGAAGGAGCTGATGTTCCCTGCTGGCCTATTTTCCTTTGTGCCTGTCTGTCTGACCTCAGCATTCCCCACTAGGAGTGTGGCTGGTGGTGACTAAAACCCTTTGGTGGGGGCCTTGACAAGGGGGCAGTGTGACCCATGTGGGGAAACTGAGGCAGTGGCATGTCCTGCCCTTATCTCCCCAGCTCAGGGGTAGGAGCACCACCTTGCCACCCTGATGTGTGGCTGGGTCTGGGGAGAATGAGGGGGGGGGGAACTGACTTTTGGTGCTGCAGACCCCCAGAAGCAACCAGACCCCTTGATCTGGGGGGGGGCTCATCTTGATTTTAAGGCAGGACTGGAGGGTGCTGCTGCTGTCCCTGTGTGCCCCCTCTCAACAGGGGGAGAGCTCAGCCCATCTGGCCACATGGCTGTGGCTGGCATGGGGCACATCTGGCCAGGCAGATGTGGGGGGCTCAGTGAGGGGGCTGCTGGCAGTTGTGTGTTTCCATCTCCATCTCTTCCCCTGCTCTCCCCACCGTGGGACGCAGGTCGCTGTGGCTCCCCACAGGCTGCTGAGGTGGGATTGAGGGGACTCATGGGAGATCTGCCCCATCCTGCTGGGGTGCTGGGGTGGCTCCTCAGCCTGGGAGGGTCCAGGCAGCCCCCGGGACAGTGGGAGCCTGGCCAGGCACAGAGATCTGCTTTTTTGCTCACGGTGCAGAGCTGGGAGCATGGAAGGACCATATGGTCCCCTCTGCGCCAGCCTAATAAACCCAGGAATGCAGGTCAGGCACTGCAAATCCCCTTAACTGCAGCAGGATGCAGAGCAGAGCCACTGACCAGGGCTTAACCCTTCTGTCCCCCCAAACCCAGCCAGAGATGGGGGCATGAGAGCCACCTTCCCTCCCAGGAGCTCCAAGAAACCAGGGCAGGGCCTGGGGACAGTGGTGGTGGACCAGAATCTCTGCTTGGCCTGCCTGTCTGGCTTCTCCTGAGCCACTGTGCTCCTTCCACCCATTGCCTCTTCTCCCTCTTCCTGCTGCTATTCTCTTCCTGGCCAGGCATTTCTCACCTGTGTGTGTCCATCCATTCACTCACCCTCTCTGCTGGTTCCTCTATCCTTAGCCACCCTTTCTTCCTTGCTACCTAGCCAGCATCCTTGCAGCCACACATCCTCCTTCTCTCCCTACCCTTTGTCCCTCCAGGGTGTAGAGACTTGGGCTGGACTGGGCTGTGGTCCACCCTCCTGGCCCCCACCCTGGGCTGGATGTCCCTGTGTTAAACCCTCTCTGGGCAGGATTAGTTTGTGGCCAAGGAATGGAGGTGCTGGTCCTGTCCCCCTTCTGGTGACAGATGACAGCATCATTTCCAATCCATGCTGTCTGTGGAAGCAAAGAGCTGCTCTGGCTGCTGGCAGTCCTCCTGTGCTGCTCTTGTGACCACCACGACTGTCTCCATCCCAGCTCAGCCCTGTTCCCATCCAGCATGGCCAAGGTGTAGGTCTGTGCAGGGGCTTGGTGCTGGGACCACCCCCATCACAGCAGGGCTTGCCCACACCAAGCTGCTGTGGTGGCTCACCTGAGCTGAGCAGGGTCCCAGCCTGGCTGCAGGGGCAGAGGAACTTTCCCTGCCCTCCACACAATCCTTCTTGGCAATTGGAGAAGCCCCATGGCAAGGAGGAAGGAGCCAGATGCTGGGGGGGTTCAAGCTGGGGGTCTCTGCCACGAGCTGGGGCTGGGTGCCAGATGGAAGACAAAACCCCAACTGGTTCTGCCCTCTCAGTGCCCGGGGTGGCAGTGGGCGCCCCTTGCCAGCAGGAGGCTGGCTGCTCACTGGGGTGGCACAGAAGCTGGCACAGAGGCTCTCCCTTCTTCCCCCTCAAGGCACAGGAGGTGACACCAGGTGCTTTGCACCATCCTAAGGGTGGGTTTCACTCGGGGCTGTGCCAGGCATTGAACTGGGTGGCTTTGGGGTAGCACTTTGTGAAGTGACCTGATCCTTCCCCACACCCCAGAGAGTTTTTCAGGGCTCAAACCTGCTGCTGTTCCAATGAATCAGTTAAATGTCATCTCCTTCCCTGGCTGCCCCAGCCCTTCCATGGGCCTGCTGGTCCCTCACCCAAGCTCCTGGGCTTCACATCCTTCATCACAAATAAGCTCATGCCTTGGCAAAGATCTCCTTGTCTGCTGCCTGAGGATGGTGGGAGCAGCTGTGGCTGTGCAGGGGGGGGACAGGAACCTTCACGTTTCATGGCAGAAAGCAACCTTCATGAGAACCAAGAGGTTCTCTCCAGGGGGCTCAGCACCTCTCCTGCAGCTCCTGGCTGTGTGGGAGGTGGGAAAAGAGAGCAGGCGAGCAGGATGGGCGCAGCGGGAAGCAGGGTTAGTGAGTCAGTGCCAGAGCTGTGCCCACAGCAGTGCCAACATGGTGGCCTCCATGGTGGTGCCAGCAGCATGTGCCTGGCTCTGGGGGAATTCTCTGCCTGGCTCCTCCCAGGCAGTGGAGCTGTGGGTGCTGCCTGTTCCCCTATGAACACTAATCCCTTTATGAGCCCTGTAAGCTGCTTGACCTCCCTGCAGCAGTGTTCCCCAGGTGGGCTGCGGGATCCCCCTGCCCCTTCAGCCCTGGGGGGCTGGCTGAGGCTCCCTTCCTGCCTAGGGAAAGCCCTGGGGTCCCAGCAGGCTGCTGTGGGGGTGGCTGAGCTGTTCCCAGAGCCGAGCTGTCACCCATGTCTTTGGCTGCCGTTTGCTGTGGCTAATTTGGGCTCTCCTGCTCTGGAGCCACCTGGGAGCAGTTGCAATCAGCCAGGCATGGGGAGTGCCAGGGGCTGGCAGAGAGCTGAGCGGGGCTGGGGCCCAGGCCTCCTGGGAATCACTGGCAGCTGGTGGAAGCAAAGACCTTGAGATGTCTTCCAGACTCCCCTGGCTTGCCAGCATAGGCTGTGCCATGGGCCCAGCTCCACACTGGCTGCCTGAGCACTGAGGCTTTCCCAGGCTTTCCTCTGCTTGCTGGCTGTGGCTGTGGGGTGCTGGCTCCCTCTGAGGGGCTGGGGCAGCTCGGGGCCCTGGCAGTGTGTGGCAGCTCCATGCTGCCTGCCAGGGGCTGCCTGCTCTGCTTGAGTGGTGGTTATGCTGTGTTTTAAAGCCAAGTAGTCAAAACAAAGGGCAGAAGGGATCTCTGAAGGGCAGAGGGGATCTCTGAAGGGCTGTCAGACCTGAGTGCTGCTGGGGTGTGCACAAGGTGGCACCAACATCACCTCCATTGCTTCTCTACCAAGTCTTGCCCATGCCTGGAAGAATTTAGGCTGTGGCAGCTTTGGTGCACAGGGATGGCACAGCATGGGTGGCACCCCTGGGTGGGTGACAGGTGACAGGCTGGGGGTGACATCCTCCTTGTAAGCAGCCTGCAAGGACAGAGCAGTTTTGGGGTGAAGGAGCCTGTTTGGTCAACTTCCAGTGTGATCTGGGAGCTGAACACAGGAGAGAAAGCCCTGACTGTAGATATCTGAGGAGATCTGCCAGCAAAAAATTAGCCTGGACTGGCCTCAGTTTTGATAATGAGCCTCTGGAGAAACTGTCTGCTGGATGTAGCCACTGATGCTCTGTTTCTACAAGTAGCTCCATGCTGTTTGAGTTGCTGCCTTGGCATGGCTGCTGGGTTGGGTAACCAGAGCTTTGGGCTCCCCAGGGACAACACAGGGTAGAATGCAGCTTCATCACACTCTGGCCCAGCCTTAGGCAGCCTCTTAAGCCTCCTTCCTTACTGCACCATGCCAAGAGTGGTTTTGGTGAGGCTGGACCCACTTTGAGAAGCACAATAATGCCTGAGGTCCCAGGGAGGTCTTCTGCATTCTTGGTTTGCAAGACAAGAAACCCAGCTAGGCTTCTGTTGTTCTTGTGAGGGGTCTGAGGACTCTGAGGATTCTATGATTCTAGGACTGAAGCACCAGCTTCTCCCTGCCACAGTGCTGGACTGCACCTGTCTGGGTCTGCTCTCCCTGCCCTGGGGCTCACAGGAGGATCACAGAAACATTCAGCTTGGAAAAGACCTTCAGGATCACCAAGTCCAACCATTAACTCTACTCTACAAGGGTCACCTCTAAACCATATCCCCAAGCACCACATCCCAACCACCTTTAAACACATCCAGGGTTGGTGACTCAAGCACCTCCCTGGGCAGCTCACTCCAATCCCTGACCACTCTTGCTGGGAAAAAAAATTTCCTACTGTCCAGTCTAAACCTACCCAGTTGTAGCTTGAGGCCATTCCCTCTTCTTCTACCACTAATTACCTGTGAGAAGAGACCAACACGAGCCTCTCCACAACCTCCTTTCAGGTAGCTGTAGAGAGCAATGAGGTCTCCCCTCAGCCTCCTCTTTTCCAAACTGAACGGCCCCTGCTCCCTCTGTTGGTCCTCATAAGATTTACTCTCCAGGCTTCCTTGCCCTCCTCTGCCCTGGCTCCAGCACCTCCACATCTCTCCTGTATCGAGGTGCCCAAAACTGGACACAATACTGGAGCTGGGGCCTCACCAGAGCTGAGCACCAGGAGAGCTGAAGTATGGCAGCTGAGTACAGGAGCTGAGTGCAAGAGCTAAATAGGGCAGCAGAGTACAGGAGCTGAGTAAAAGGGGAGTTGGATACAGGAGCTGAGTAAAAGTGGAGCTGAGTACAAGAGCTGAGTGCAAGGGGAGCTGAGTACAAGAGTACAAGGGGGGCTGAGTACAAGAGCTGAGTGCAAGGGGAGCTGAGTACAGGGGGAGCTGAGTACAAGAGCTGAGTACAAGGGGAACTGAGTACAAGAGCTGAGTACAAGGGGAGCTGAGTACAAGGGGAGCTGAGTACAAGGAGAGCTGAGTACAAGGGGAGCTGAGTACAAGGGGGGCTGAGTACAAGGGGAGCTGAGTACAAGGGGGGCTGAGTACAAGGAGGGCTGAGTACAAGGGGGGCTGAGTACAAGAGTACAAGGGGAGCTGAGTACAAGAGCTGAGTACCAGGGAAGCTGAGAATGAGCTGACTACAAGGAGAGCTGAGTACAAGAGCTGAGTACAAGGAGGGCTGAGTACAGGAGCTGAGTACAGAAGCTGAGCACCAGGGGAGCTGAGTACAGAAGCTGAGCACCAGGGGAGCTGAGTACCAGGAGGCCCCACGCTAATCCTCGCTCTCCATTTCCTTTGCAGCCCACGCCAAGGGACCAGCCCCGGGCACCGCCCCTGCGCCCACTGAGCCCCCCGGTGCCATCACGCTGCCCGTGAGCTACCGCTTGTCCAACACCCGCTTGGCCTTCTTCCTCAAGGAGCTGGGAGCCAGCCCGGTGGGCAACGGCAGCGCCCCGCTGCAGCGCGCCGAGCCCTTCGTCGTCTTCCAGACCAAGGAGCTGCCCGTGCTCAACGTCACCCTGGGGCCCTTCAGCACGGGGCTGGTGCTGCCCAAGGAGCAGCTGCAGCCCTCCAGCACCCTGGAGGTGCCCGACCGCCTGACGGTGAACTGGAAGGTGCGCGCCTTCATCGTCCAGCCGCGGCTGGTGGCCAGCCAGCCCGTGGTCCAAGTGCTCTTCTATGTGGCCGGCCGGGACTGGGACGACTTCGACGTGGCCGACAGGCTGCCCTGCGTGCGGCTCCACGCTTTCCGCGACGCCCGGGAGGTCAGGAGCTCCTGCCGCCTGCGGGGCGCCCTGGCCATGTGCCTGGTGCAAGCCGAGCTGCCCCGCGCCTGGTTCGGGCCCCCGGTGGCGGCGCCGCCGCCGGGCAGGCGGAAGGGCCAGGAGAGCCTGGAGGCGCCGGGAGAAAGCCAGCAAGCGGAGCTCTACTACACCCTGCACGCTCCCGACGGGGCCGGCCAGTGCCTGGGGGAGGTGGTGGCCCGGCGGGGGCCGGGGGCGGCCAGGACGGAGGGTCCCACGCAGCACCCGCTGCTGCGCATCGGCAGCGTCAGCCTCCTGCAGCCGCCCCCCGGGCAGCCCATGCAGGAGCACCGCCTGGACGGCAACGTCTTCATCCGCCTGCCCGATAAGCCCCTCAAGCCCGGGGAGGTGCTGAGCATCCTCCTCTACCTGATGTCCAACTCCACCGTGGAGCACTTCACCCTCAGGCAAGGGCCCAGGGCTGCCCCCCCTGCTCCGGGAGCAGCTGTGGTTTTTGGGGGGAGGGGTGGTTGTTTCGGCTGGGCTGTGCCGAGGCGCTGTGGTAGGTTGAAAATTCACCCCCCCACCAACATGAAATTTGCCAGACCAGCTCACTTGGAAGCAGATGGAGCTGTAGTTACAAGCAAAACTACGATGTAGGGGGGGAATTTTCACAGGTGCTGTGGGCAGAGTGGAGAGGATGAGGAGAGTGTGTGACAGTCTTCACCGTGAGGGTGGTGAGACACTGGCACAGGTTGCCCAGGGAGGTGGTGGAAGCCTCATCCCTGGAGGTTTTTGCAGCCAGGCTGGATGTGGCTGTGAGCAACCTGCTGTAGTGTGAGGTGTCCCTGCCCATGGCAGGGGGGTTGGAACTGGCTGAGCCTTGAGGTCCCTTCCAACCCTAAGAAGTCTGTGATTCTATGACTCTATTTATGGGACCTGCTGGGGGCTGGGCTGGGTCTGCAGGGCTCTGGGAAGGTGAGGAAGGCCAGGGGAGTAGCCAGCACGTGGTTTTGGAATGCTTTAGGGCTTGGCAGTGGGAGATTCTTGGAGGGGAGAGCTGCCCATCCATTTTTTTCATCTCTTCATTGCCACTGTGGACTGTTGCTCTTTCCCTCCCAGTTGCACTGGGATTAGGACCCCATCTACAGATGTGGGTTTGGTACCAGACACTGGGGTCAAGGTGCCATGTGGCCACGGGGCAAGTGAGGACAACCTCCCTGAATCCCTCTCATCCTGCCCCAGAGCTGGGGTGGCAGCAGGATGGGGCAATGAGCAGGAGATGCTCAATACCTCAGTCCCTGGGTGTGCACTGGGGGACTCCCCTTGCTGCATATCCCTAAGTACAAGGGAGGGCAAGCCCCTTCCCCATACCTTTGAAGGGCCTTTGGGAGTGTCCCTTTGGCCACTGGGCCAGCAGCCATCCCCTGGCATGGGGGACACAGCACTTGAGGCTGTCCTGTCCCTCACCCTAGGGACATCCATCCCCACAGGGATCTTATTGGCTCGGGGGGGTGGGTGTCAATGCTGGGGCTGGGGGCTCAAACTCCAGCTGGAGGGGTGGTGGGTGGACAAAGTCCCATGAAAAGGAGGGGCAAGGGTGGACTCAGTCCCATGGCTGTGGTAGGCAGCTTGGGTGATGCTTCTGAGAGCCGGGAGGGACTGGGAGCAAAAAGTGCCCCCGAGTCTGGGGCAGGGAGTCTGGGGCGGGGGGCCCAGAGGTGCCTGAGTGTGAAGGTCTGGCCCTTACTGTCCCTCTCCACAGGGTGAAGGCCAAGAAGGGTGTCAACCTGCTCAGCACCAAGTCGAGGAGTGGGCAGTGGCTGGTGAGCTCGGAGCTGCTGACGGGCGGCAAGCATTCCACTGCCACCATCGATGTGGCCAGGGTGGATGGTGCTGGGCCCAGGTAAGGGGCTCCCCCCCAATTCCTGGGGGGTGTTGTAGAAGTTGCTGGAGTTGGGGAAATTGCTGGGGTTTGGCCCAAAGCAGCTCTGTCTTCATCCCTGCTCTGGATGCCTGGGTTGGCTACGGTGCCATGTGGCTGATGGTAGGGGGAATGGAGGGACAGCATGGCACAGACTTGGCACTTGGAGGTGCTGAAGGGGAATGAGCAAATGTGGGGTCAAACTCTCAGTCCATCTGAGGTTGGGTTGATCCCACATCGACATGGGAAGGGGCTTTGTTGTGTGTGTGGTTTTGAACCTTGGCTGGCAGCGTGCAGCTGGCTAAAGGGCAGGGAGGTGGTGGAAGCCTCATCCCTGGAAGTATTTAAGGCCAGGCTGGATGTGGCTGTGAGCAACCTGATCTAGTGTGAAGTGTACCTGCCTGTGGCAGGGGGGTTGGAACTGGCTGAGCCTTGCTCTGAGCTGGGATCTCCTGGCTGTGTCAGATGCTGGTAGGCACATGTGGTGGATTTCAGAGCTGAATTATGAATCTGTGGAGGGTCCTCAAGTTTGGGGTGAAAATATTTAAATTTTTAAAGGAGTTTTAATACCATGAAAGGCAGCAGGTCTTTGCTGGTGTCCCCTCTGGGAAGGAGGCAGGGCAGTCCCTAAGGAAAGGTCCCATCTGGACCCTAAGGTGATGGATGTGAAACATGAACCACAGCAGCACCTGAGACAGCCACTTCTGCCCTGCTGAACAGGATAGTGCCCTTACCTGGGGCTCCAGGAAAGGCTTGGGTTGGTGGAGGAGAGTCAAAGGAACAGAAATGAGAATGATCTAAGGAGTGAGGACCTACAAAGCCAAGTTGAAAACCCCAGAGGCTGCACAGTCTGGAGAAGGGGAGACGTGGGACTGGCCTGGGAGCACATGGAGGATGCCAGAGCAAGGAGCATCCACATGGGCAGGACTCAGCAAGCAGGGGCAGGGGATGGGCACAGGGTCAGAAGCCCCCAAAGGAAAGCCTGCAGTGCTGGGAAGGAGGTGTTCCTGTGTTCCTGGGCTCTGGTATCTCCATCCCTGTGTCTTTACAAGGAGGGAGACAAAGGTTGTTGATGTGGTTAAAGCAAATTGATGTGGTCAAACCCTCTGTGCTGGAGATCTCCCTGCACCTCTGCCCTCCACTGCAAAACTGGGGATGAGCTCTGGCAGGAAGGAGATCCTCAGCTCTGCCTGCTTTGACTGTGAGCTCCAAAGCTGCCTGCAGAAAACCCCTCCAAAGAGCTTCCCTGGAGGGCTGATTTTCCTTTACCCCACACCATTGCTTCCCGACACAAAACGCAACCTCAGCATCTGAGCCCTCAGCCCTGTGGCTGGCATTGGGACGTCCCTGGGGCCACCAGCCTGCCCCCCCCCTACCCCTCCATCCTCTGCACAGCCACCCCAGCAGCCCTGCATGCAGGTGCCAGAGCTGCCAGCAGTGAGATGCTCTTCTCCTTCCCCCTCTCCCCGTCTGCCGCCGCTTCAAATCAGCCTGGAAAGGTTAGCGACGGAGGATGAATTTAAAGTGATTACAATCACCTTTTAGACAAACAACTCCATCAAATATTAACAGAATGGAAAGTATGAATGACTCAAAGCTGTGTTGCCCTCCAGGCTGTGCAGCTAGAGGAGTTTGCTTTGCCAGGGCTCTGGGGGCTTTCGGCAGTGCTGGCTGTGCAGGAAGGCTGCAAGAACCCTGAGCTTTGGGGTGCTAATGGCCACTTCAGGATGTTCTGCACCCCAGCAGCTGTATCCTAAGTTATTCCACATGTCTGGGCAGCCCAGCTCTTGTCTGTGCTGTGGCTGAGAGCTGGTGATGCTCAGGGAGGGCAGAAGATGCCCCTGGTAGGGCTCCTGGGATGCTTTGAAGCACCTCATGGTGAGGAGTCCCAGCAGTGAACCATCTCTGGTGTGGAGCCACAGCTCTGGTTCACCTTTGAGCATGGCTCTTTCTGCCTGTGTTTAATCCTTTGCATTGGAAGAGGCAGTGAGCAGCCAAAAGCCCTCCTTCAGAGTGAGTGGTGATTTTCCTTGCACCCCCACAGCTGTTTTGGGGGGCACTGAGTCCCAGCAGGACCCCCTCGCACAGCACACAGCAGCTCTGCTGCAAAGGCAGTTCCTGCTGTTGGGAGCAGGATTTGCTGCAGCCCAGAGCAGCCCTGGTTTCTTGCTCTCCTCTTTCTCTGCTCCCTTTCTCTCATGAGATATTTATCAGAGAGAAACCTAACTGTGTCCTGCACCCCCAGATGGATTGGACCTTCTCAGTAGGTGCCCTAAGGGTGGAGCTGGTCCTGGGGTGCCCTTCTGCAGGGGTTCCACCTTTCCTCCTCCTGCTCTGCAGGGCCTTTTGCTGGCTTTGTGAGTAGCAGGGACTCTGAGGATGTCCTGGGAGCAATGGAGAAGTATGACCTGAGTCCTCCCAAGAGATTTGCAGGTTGGACATAGAGGTGGGAGGGCAGGATCACATCTGGAGAGCTTTGCTCAGAGGGGTAGGGCATAATGATTTACACTGCTGCTGTCCCTATGTCCAAGCTGTGATGCAGAGGACGAGGGACACCACCTGCCAAGTTCCATTGTCCCCTTAGACCCAACACCAGGTGCCAGGTTTGGCAGTGCACAGCCTCCTGTCCTGCCCCACTAATGCCACAGGGTTTGCTCCCTGCCTGTTAGCTCTGGGTCATGCTGTCCTCAGCACTGACATGAAAGGTGTGGGGTTTTGATGAGCTAATAGTCTGGGGGCTGTCATCCCTTGTTGGTCCTGTCTGCCTCCCAGCTGAGTCCCAGCTCAGTGTTGTCCCATCTGCTGTCCGTGTTTGAGCCTCTTTCTCTGTGTCATTCCCTTGGAAGGGGCTGTAAAGTTTGTCCTGGGACTTACTTGCCATCCCTCTGGCATGCTGCTCTCCTGGGTGTGGGACACTCAGGGTCTGACCTGCAGGAGACAAAGGCAGGAGCAGCCCTGGGGTGGTCAATCTGGCTGTACTGTGGGAAAGGTGAGGGCAATTTGGAAAGCAGCCCTGAGGAGAGGGACTTGGGGGTGCTGGGGGATGAGAAGCTCACCAGGAGCTGTCAGTGAGCACTTGCAGCCCAGAGAGCCAAGCAGAGCCTGGGCTGCAGCAGGAGAAGTGTGGCCAGCAGGGCCAGGGAGGTGATTCTCCCCCTCTGCTCCACTCTGCTGAGACCACTCCTGGAGTACTGCATCCAGTTCTGGAGCCTCTGTTACAAGAGGGCTATGGACATGGGGGAAGGTGTCCAGAGAAGGGCCAGGAGGATGAGCAGAGGGCTGGAGCTGCTCTGCTATGAGGACAGACTAAGAGAGTTGGGGTTGTTCAGTCTGGAGAAGAGAAGGCTCTGAGGTGACCTTCTTGTGGCCTTCCAGGATCTGAAGGGGGCTCCAAGAAAGCTGGGGAGGGACTTTTTAGGGTGTCAGGGAGTGACAGGACTGGGGGAAATGGAACCAAGCTGGAAGTGGGGAGATTCAGACTGGATGTGAGGAAGAAGTTCTTCCCCATGAGAGTGGTGAGAGCCTGGAATGGGTTGTGCAGGGAGGTGGTTGAGGCCCCATCCCTGGAGGTGTTTGCAGCCAGGCTGGATGAGGCTGTGGCCAGCCTGCTGTAGTGTGAGGTGTCCCTGCCCATGGCAGGGGGGTTGGAACTGGCTGAGCCTTGTGGTCCCTTCCAACCCTGACTGATTCTAGGATTGTTGCTGGGTGATAGGTTGGACTTGATGATCTCAAAGGTCTTTTCCAACCTGGCTAATTCTGTGATTCTTTTCCTTTTTCCACCCAGTAGTGATTTATTTCCATTCTACCACTTTCTGTTCAAGGTGTGTGGAAAATTTGGAAGGTACACAGCCTCAAACCACCCCAGCAAGAGACACTGAGATGTGTTTCTCTCTCCTGCTGAGTGCTCTGGGACCCTCTTCGGCACCGATCCTGCAGGGAGGTGGGGGCTGTCTGAGGGGCCTGGAGGCACCCAGCTCTTCATCTCCCTCTCCTGTCCTCTCTGCCCAGGGATGAGGACTTCTCCTCTGAGATCATGCAGCTGGATTTTGAGATGGAAAACTTCACCAGCCAGTCTGTGACACGCCGTATCATGTGGCACATTGACTACCGGGGCCGCAACCCCCCGCCCGACCTGGAGAAGGTGGTGACAGAGCTGACAGTCATCCAGAGGGACATCAGGGCCATCGTGCCCCTGGCCATGGTGAGCAGCTTCCTGCCCTCTGCTCTGCTGTTAGGGCAGAGTTGAGTTGGGTCCCCCCCTGACGGAGCTCCCACCAGCCCCATCTGGAGAAGAGAAGGGGATTTAATAAATGTTTATCCATATCTGAGGGCTGGGGGTCAAGAGGGGAGGGGACAGGCTCTGCTTAGTTGCCCAGCATGATGCCAGTCTCACCTGCACCCCTCCCTCCACCCCTCCCTCCACCCCTCTCTCCATCCCTCCCTCCATCCCTCCCTCCATCCCTCCCTCCATCCCTCCCTCCATCCCTCCCTCCATCTCTCCCTCCATCTCTCCCTCCATCTCTCCCTCCATCTCTCCCTCCATCTCTCCCTCCATCCCTCCCTCCATCCCTCCATCCATCCCTCCTCCTTCTCTCCATCCAGTTCACCCTTTATCCCTCCATGATCCATACCCAGTTCAAGAGGGACAGGGATCTTCTGGAGAGACTCCACTGGAGAGCTACAAGGATGACTGAGAGCCTGGAGCACTGCCTGATAAGGACAGGCTGAGAGCCCTGGGGCTGGTTAGTCTGGAGAGGAGAAGACTGAGAGGGGATCTGATCAATGTTTATCAATATCTGAGGGCTGGGGGTCAAGAGGGAGAGGACAGACTGTGCTCAGTTGCACCCTGGGATAGGACAAGGGACAATGGAGATAAACTCCAGCACAGGAGGTTCCACCTCAACATGAGGAGGAACTTCTTCACTGTGAGGCTCCCAGAGCCCTGGAATAGGCTGCCCAGAGAGGTTGTGGAGTCTCCTTCTCTGGAGACTTTCCAGCCCCATCTGGATGTGTTCCTGTGTGACCTGTGCTGGATTTTCTGGTCCTGCTCTGGCAGGAGGGTTGGACTGGATGACCTTCAGAGGTCCCTTTCCAACCCCTGACATCCTGGGATCCTGTGATCTGCCCCACAGCTCCTCTAGATCCATGCATCCCACCCACCTCCGACACGCAGGTCCTGCTTTTCCCCAGGGCTGCAGCCCGAGAGGGGCCAGCCTGAATCTGACCCCATGGGGACAGGCTGCCCTCTAAGGTGTTGGTCCCCTTTGCACCTTGTTCCCAGGACACAGAAATCATCAACACAGCCATCCTGACAGGGCGGACGGTGGCCATTCCCGTGAAGGTCATCGCCATTGAGCTGAGCGGCGGCGTGGTGGATGTCTCAACTATGGTTGAGTGCAAGTCCAACAATGAAGACATCATCAAGGTAAGTGAAGGGAGGGAGGTCCTGTGGCCCTAGTGCAGGGCTGAGCTTCCCCCAGGGCAGCTGGCTCCCAGCAGTGGTGTAGGGTGGAGCTGCATGGGCTGGGGGCTGCTGGTTGAGCTGATGTGCCACACAGGTTCCACCCCATCATAGAGGCTTGAGTTGGAAGGGACCTTAAAGATCATCTAGTTCCACTCCCCTGCCATGGGCAAGGACACCTCCCCCTAGATCAGGTTGCTCAAAGCCTCATCCAGCCTGGTCCTGAGTGCTTCCAGGGATGAGGTGTCCACAACTTCTCTGGGCAACCTGTTCCAGCATCTCACCACCCCCGTGGTAAAGGATTTCTTCCTAATGTCCCAGTTGTGGTGGGTTGAAGATTCCTCCCAACATTCACTTTGCCAGAGCAGCTCAGCTGGAAGCAAATGGAGCTGTATTTACAAGCAAAACTACAATCCACAATGAGATGCCACTCTCCCACAGGATCACAGAATGAACCAGCTTGGAAACGACCTTCAAGATCATCCAGTCCAACCTATCACCCAACACCATCTAATCAACCAACCCATGGCACTGAGTGCCTCATCCAGCCTTTTTTCAGACACTTCCAGGGATGGTGACTCCACCACCTCCCTGGGCAGCATATTACTCTTCTTCACAGAAAGAATGTGCTGCCCAGGGAGGTGGTGGAGTCACTCTCCCTGGAGCTGTTAAAAAAAAAAACAAACTTGGATGTGGCACTTGGAGCCATGGTTTAGTTGTCAGGATGTGTTAGAGATTAGGTAATAGGTTGGACTTGATGATCTCTGAGGTCTTTTCCAACCTGGCTGATTGTGTGATTCTGTGAATATGTACAAAATGCACAGTATTTGCAATCGATAAACAGCACAAGAACCACCCCCCCCCCCCCGCCCCCGACCAAAAAATCAGGGAAGCTAATAGCTTCTCCTTCCCTGCCCCCTCCTTACCCAGCCCTGTACACAAAGGGACAAGAGAAAAAGAGCTGAGAAATTGTTTTGTTAATACCAGGCACAACAAAGCAGTGCAGCCAAGGTCAGGCAGAAGTGAGTGAGTATCTCCCAGCCTGAGAAAGCAAGGAGAGAATGTTTTTGTGCCACTAGTTTAAGTCCATTGTCTCTCCAATGGGTGGTTTAGAACTTATCATTATTTTCCTTTTTTACACCCAGGAGTGATTTATTTACATTCTACCTCTTTCTCTTCCAGAGCTGTGAAAAAAATTTTAAAGGCACAGCCTAAAACTTGCCACACCAATCTAAATCTACCCTGCTCATCCCAAGCACCATCCCCTCAGTGGCTTCAGCTCACATGTGCCTCTCCCTGGGATCTGTCAGGAGGAGTCTCTGGAGTCCTCTTTGCCACAGTCTCTGGAGAGGCCACAGGATGCTGCAGGGTGGTGCAGGCTGGCACCCCCCCATCCATGCCTCCACTCACCAGACAGAGGCCAAGAGCCATGCCAGGGGTCTGGGCTCTCCCATTTTCCCCAGGCTGGGACCTCCCCCTTCTGCCCTTCTTTGCTAGCCACCACTGAGTGCTCTCCCAGCTGAGCCACAGGATGCTGCAGGGCGGTGCAGGCTGGCACCAGGCAGCAGCAGTAACTTGGTGCTGGTGAGGTAAAGCCTTGTCCCTGTGCAGGGTGAGCTGCACCTTCCCATCAGCAGCTCTGTGTGTGTGCCTCTGGCTGATGTTTGTGCCCTGTCTGGGCTGGGGTCGGGTCCCAAAGCGTGGGGAGATGAGCTGGGCAGCTGGGGACAATGGGAAGGAAAGGAGGTCTGAGGCAGCAGCAGCAGCAGCAGCAGCCACTCCCCCTGGATCCACCCCAGCTGCTGAGGCAGTGGTCCCTGCTCACATCCAGCCCTGCTGTTGCCATCCTCAGCCCCACTCATCCAAACCCTTTTCCCCATCACTGCTACCTCCCCATCTGTCCCCCTGCCCATTTTATTCTATCACCTGTTCCATCCATCCATCCCTGGACATCGTTGCCTTCTCCCAAGCACCTCCTGCCCCTCTCTCTTCATGCCCTCATCCAATCCACCCCATCCATGCCTCCACTCACCAAGCAGAGGCCAAGAGCCATGCCAGGGGTCTGGGCTCTCCCATGTCCCCCAGGCTGGGACATCTCCCTTCTGCCCTTCTTTGCTAGCCACCACTGACTGCTCTCCCAGCCACCCAGGGATGGTGGACAGAGGCCTGGCCCAGCTGGGACTGGCTCTGCCTGGCAGCCCCTGGGTGTGTGGGTGGGTGACAGCCAGTGTCACAAACCATCTGCCCAAGTTCTTGACTAGAAGTGGGATGGGTGCAATTCACAGCACCAGCTCTTATTTATGGACACCAGTCCTCCACAGTGTGATAAAACACTGGAGCAATAATACACTTCAGGATGGACTCCAAGACACTTAAACTGTTTAATGTGCTGCCTTTCTACTCATAAATCTATTTACAGGCTGTCCCCAGACCTGGGGGGGGGATGGAGCAGGCACAGGCACATGAGCAGGGATGAATAATGCATGGAGCAGCCCTCCAGCCCCAGCTGCCTCCTGCTCACCCCTCGGAGCCCCTGCAGCCTCTTGCTGAGTTATTTTGTGTTTGTGCTGGAGCTCTGCTTCTGAGGGAGCTCTTGGTTACCTGCTGAGGTTGGGGAGAGGCTGGTTGTGGTGTGAGGGCTATAAACCTGTGCCATAAATCAGAGCTCACAAGCGGGGTGTGCTGTGGTGCTGGGAGTGTGGTGCTGGAAGGGAGGAGGCTGCTGAGCTGCTTCTGAAGGGTGAGGAGACACTGGAGCAGGTTGCCCAGGGAAGTTGTGGATGTGCCCTCCCTGGAGATGATCAAGGACATGAGCAACCTGCCATGGGTAGGGACACCTCACACTACATCAGGCTGGCCACAGCCTCATCCAGCCTGGCCTTAAACACCTCCAGGGATGGAGCCTCAACCACCTCCCTGGACAACCCATTCCAGGCTCTCACCACTCTCATGGAAGAACTTCTTCCTCACATCCAGTCTGAATCTCCCCACTTCCAGCTTTATTCCATTCCCCCCAGTCCTGTCACTCCCTGAGAGCCTCAAAAGTCCCTCCCCAGCTTTCTTGTAGCCCCTTCAGATACTGAAAGGCCACAAGAAGGTCACCTCAGAGCCTTCTCTTCTCCAGACTGAACAGCCCCAACTCTCTCAGTCTGTCCCCATAGCAGAGCAGCTCCAGCCCTCTGCTCATCCTGGTGGCCCTTCTCTGGACACCTTCCAGCATGTCCAGATCCCTCTTGTAATAGGGGCAATGTGTAATAGGGGAGATGCTCAACCTCACCTGCTGTGTGAACCTTTCTTATGAGCCTACCATCCACACCTCCCTGAGGACCCTCCAGGGGCAAGTCTCAGTTCACCATGACTGAGCCTCAGAGACTTTGGTCACCCACAGCCACCTTCACAAGCTCTGGCTGGCTGTCATGGGGTGCCACTGGCAATGGTGACTCTTGCCTCTCCCTGGGGCCTTGGAAAAGATGTGTCCCTTTGAGCCCATGCTTGAGGCTGTGCCAAGTGGGGAGCTCCTGGCTGCAGGAATGGAGCTGGTGGAGCTTGGCTGGGAGCCCAGGCAGACCTCAGCCTCTCGCTTCCTGCCACCTTGCTGAAATGCAGGAAGGCTCTCCAGACAAGGATGCACTTCATTTTAAAAGCTGATCTGCAGTCACTCCATCATCAGGGCAGGCCTGATGTGCTGGGATTTTTTTTTTTTGTTGTTGTTGTGGTGGTAGTTTCAACCCCCTCCCCTCCCCCAGCTGCAAAGCAAGAGGTCCCCAGAAGAAGATGCCAAGGGGGAGTGATGGTAATGCAAGCAGCAGCCCATCATATTTATTGTGATAAATGGCACAATATCCACAGCACTCCTGAGCTGGAGGACTCACCCAGCAGCTCATCTTTATTCAGACACCACCCTGCCAGAGATGAGATATTGTCCTTTCAGACTTGCTGAGCTGGTATCTCTGATAGGAAGACAAGGAACAAACCCGCCTGTGTTACACTTCCCTCCCGTGCCTGGGGATCAGAGACTTCCCAAGGAGCTCAGGTCTTGGGCTCTGCCTCCTCCACTGGCCCCAGGGACCACAAATGCCTCGTGGTGGTTTCCTGCAGCTGAAATACAGCACTCATGTAGAATTAGAGAATGGTCTGGGTTGGAAGGGTCCTCCAAAGGTCATCCAGTCCAGACCCTTCTGCAGTCAGCAGGGACATCCTCAACTAGATCAGGCTGCCCAGAGCCCTGTTGAGCCTCACTTTGAGTATCTCCAGGGATGGGGCCTCAGCTACCTCCCTGGGCAACCTGTTCCAGTGTTCCACCACTTTCATGGTGCAGACCTTGTGCCTAACATCCAATCTAAATCTGCTCTTCTCTAGTTTGAAGCCTTTGCCCCTCGTCCTGTCACTGCAGGTCCTTGCAAACAGTCTCTTTCCATCCTTGTAGCCCCCTTCAGTACTGGCAGGTCTCCATTGGGTCTCCCTGGAGCCTTTTCTTTTCCAGGCTGAACACCTCCAGCTCCCTCAGCCTTCTCAGGTCCTGCTCCTGGGTTCAGAAATACAAAGTTTCTGGAGCTGAATGACCACAGGTGGTCAAAGATAAGATGGGGAGAGAGACAGTGATGCTCTCACCTCCACTGTCAGCTACTGTGCAGCATGGACTTGACTCCTTATCAGCCAGAAGAGAATCCACATGGGAGAGCAGCTTGCTAGAAATCAGCAAGAGATTAAAGCCTCCCCAGCCTGGTTGTCTCTTCCCACTCTTGCTGGGAAGGAGAAGGTGCTGCTGACTCTCACAGCCCAAGGGGAAACAGGGGCTGTGCTGCATCCCATGGGTTGGGGATGAGTGACCCCTCAGGATGTGTGTTTGTTTTACAGAGAATTCAGAGTGGTCAGGCATTGGAATGTGCTGCCCGGGGGAGGTGGTTGAGTCACCAGCCCTGGGTGTGTTTAAAGGTGGTTTGGATGTGGTGCTTGGGGATATGGTTTAGGGGTGAGCCTTGTAGAGTAGGGTTCTGGGTCGGACTTGGTGATCCTGAGGGTTTTTTCCAAGCTGAATGTTTCTGTGATTCTGTGAATTTAATGAGTGGCATTTGTGTAAATGGGAATGAAAGGAGAGCCAGAAGGTGAATGGGAGGGTTCAGGTGGGCTCTGGGAAGCTGTTCCTGGGGTTAGCAGGAGGGATGGACACAAGGCACCAGGCTGGTCTGTGCTTGGTGCTTGTGCCCTCTGGCCGTGAATAGATATTTTGGGGGCAGCTGTCCAGGAGGAGCAATTTGCAGCCTCTCTGAAGTACCCATGGGTGCCTCTCAAGTGCAGTAACAAGGTGCAGCAAGGTGTGAGTCCTTGCAGGGCCCAAGGAAGCACCAAACAAAGGGCTGGCAGAGGAGCTGGATCCCAGGGAGATACCTGGTATGGCCATGGTGGGGTCCACACCTCTGAGCAGACACCTCGGGGAGGGGAGAACATCCCAGCTCCTGAACCACATTTAGACCAACAGCTGCTTCCCTGGCCTTTCCCATCCTCTGGACAGCCTCCTGCCAGGGTCTGTGAGTGTGTCTGTGGGAGTGCTGCAATCCCTCCATCCTCCCCCAGGTCTCCAGCAGCTGTGACTATGTCTTCGTCAGTGGGAAGGAGTCGCAGGGCTCCATGAGTGCCAGAGTCACCTTCACCTACGAGCACCTCTCTGCCCCCCTGGAGATGACAGTCTGGGTGCCCAAGCTGCCACTGCACATCGAGCTCTCAGATGCCCGCTTGAGCCAAGTGAAGGGCTGGAGGGTGCCCATCCTGCCGGACAGGAGGTGAGTGCCTTGGAGCCACTGCACCTGAGGTCTGTCCAGCCTGGAGAAGGCAGGGTGGAGGTGGTGGTTGTGGTCCAATTGGCCTTCTGCAGATATTTAATGAGGGAGTTTTAGGGATGGTGCAGCCTCAGGGGTCCTCGGTGAAAAGGTGAGAGGGATCTTGGGCACAGGTTGCATGTTTGGGTATGGAATGAGGGAGATTTCATAGAATTGTAGAATCAGTCAGGGTTGGAAGGGACCACAAGGCTCAGCCAGTTCCAACCCCCCTGCCATGGGCAGGGACACCTCACACTACAGCAGGCTGGCCACAGCCTCATCCAGCCTGGCTGCAAACACCTCCAGGGATGGAGCCTCAACCACCTCCCTGCACAACCCATTCCAGGCTCTCACCACTCTCATGGGGAAGAACTTCTTCCTCACATCCAGTCTGAATCTCCCCACTTCCAGCTTTGTTCCATTCCCCCAGTCCTATCACTACCTGATAGCCTAAAAAGTCCCTCCCCAGCTTTCTTGGAGCCCCCTTCAGATCCTGGAAGGCCACAAGAAGGTCACCTCGAAGCCTTCTCTTCTTCAGACTGTAGGGGGTTTCATAAGGGGGTTAGTCAAATGCTGGAGCTGGTGGGAAACATCCACTCTTTGCAGTGGTCAAAACTTCCCTGGATGAGGCCAGGGGCAGCCAAGCTGCAAGTAAGCAAGCAAGGTGGCCTTGCTTTGAGGTCTGGAGATCTCCAGGTGCCTCCTGCAACCAGAGGTACTTTGTCCTACCCAGTTAGGGGGCAGAGGTGACCCTATTACCACATGCTGCTAAAGCCCCCCAGAGACCTTGTGGTCAACCTCTTGGCAAGGAGCCACTGTTTTGGGGTGACCTTGAGTTTCTCCCTGCCCAGTCACCCCTCTCCTTTCCTGTGGGGTCTGAAGAGCCATGGCACAGGATGGGAGGGGGAGGGCAGTTGTTAGCACTGTCCACCCACTGCCCCATCCCACAGGTCGGTGCGGGACAGTGAGCATGAGGAGGACGAAGAGGAGCGGAAGCAGAACCGGGGCTGTGCCCTGCAGTACCAGCATGCCACCCTGCAGGTCTTCACCCAGTTCCACACCACGGCAGCAGAGGGCACAGGGCAGGTGGTCACCATGCTGGGGCCTGACTGGCTGGTGGAGGTCACTGACCTGGTCAGCGACTTCATGCGCGTGGACGACCCGCGGGTGGCACACCTGGTGGACAGCTTCACGCTGGCAGGGAGGGAGCCGGGCACCACCCTCTTCAAGGTACCCCCTGCTTGCCTTTTTGCCCTCTCTGCCCGCTTGGCTGGGGGTGGCAGGCGGTGGCAGGCGGTGACGGAAGCCCTTGTGCCCTGCAGGTCGTGTCCCCCCTCGTGGAGGCGGTGCTGGGGGAGACGCTGGTGACAGTGGCAGAGGAGAAGGTCAGCATCACAGACCTGAAGGCTCAGGTGGTCTCCAGCCTCTCCCTGTCCCTCCACCCCAGCCCTGGCAATAGCCACACCATCATTGCCCGGACATCTGTGCAGCAGACCCTCAGCTTCTTCAAGCAGGTGAGGCCAGGGGGCTGCATTCAGGCTTTTGGGGGGACCAGTGGGGAACGTAGGGAGAGGGGGAGGGCTCTGTCTGCAGTGCTCCCCTCCCAAATCCTGCCCCCAGTCACTCCAGCCCACCATGGCACCTGCTGCCCTTCAGACACCCTGGTGATGCCAAAGCACCCCAGAAACATACACACAGACCTATGAACCAGCCCTGCCCAGCCTGGGGACAGGACCATGACCACAGGGACAAAGGGTTCTGGAAGAAATTCTCTCAGTTGCCAGTTCTGGCAGCCACATCTGGCACCTCTGGAGCCTGGGCGAGCATGGGGAATACTGAGGGAAGAACAGCAGAAAGGGAAAAGCTAAGTGGTGGCTGGAAAGAGCAAGATCCCAGGCTCACAAGACAGATTCAGAGGCAAAAATCTAACTCAATTATAAACTGGCCTTAGAAAGCCATTAGCTGTGTGGTTTTCCTGAGGTGGCAGCACATGAAGGTCTCCGTGTGGGCATTGCATGTGCCACCTCCTGCAGTGTCATAGGATCATAGGATCCCAGAATGTTAGGGGTTGAAAGGGAGATCATCTCATCTCTGGAGATCATTGAGTCCAATCCCCCTGCCAGAGCAGGACCATAGAATCCAGCACAGGTCACACAGGAACACATCCAGATGGGGCTGGAAAGTCTCCAGAGAAGGAGACTCCACAACCTCTCTGGGCAGTCTGTTCCAGTGCTCTGTGAGCCTCACAGTGAAGAAGTTCCTCCTCATGTTGAGGTGGAACCTCCTGTGCTGCAGTTTCTATCCATTGCTCCTTGTCCTATCCCAGGGTGCAGCTGAGCAGAGCCTCTCCTCTCCCTCCTGATCCCCACCCCTCAGCTATTGATAGACATTGATCAGATCCCCTCTCAGTCTTCTCTTCTCCAGCCTGCACAGCCCCAGGGCTCTCAGCCTCTCCTCACAGGGCAGTCCCTTCAGCATCCTGGTAGCCCTCTGTTGGATTCTCTCAAGTAGATCCCTGTCCCTCTTGAACCGGGGATGGATCATGGAGGGATAAAGGGTGAACTGGATGGAGAGGAGGAGGGAGGGAGGGATGGAAGGAGGGAGGGATGGAAGGATGGATGGAGGGAGAAAGGGAGGGAGGGATGGATGGAGGGAGAAAGGGAAGGAGGGATGGAGGGAGGGAGGGAGGGATGAAGGGAGGGATGGATGGAGGGACGGACAGATGGGTGCAGGTGAGACTGGCATCATGCTGGGCAACTGGGTGCCTGTGTTGGTCCTGCAGGAAGCGATCCTGAGCCTGTGGATTTCCTACAGCGATGGCACCACCGCTCCCCTCTCCCTCTACGACCCCAAGGACTACAACCTGGTGGTGAGCAGCCTGGACGAGAAGGTGGTGTCGGTGACCCAGGACCGGGCCTTCCCCTTGGTGGTGGCGGAGAGCGAGGGCGTGGGGGAGCTGCTGCGGGCGGAGCTGATCATCTGTGAGAGCTGCCAGAAGACCAAGCGCAAGAGTGTGCTCTTCACGGCCTTGGCCAGCGTCAGGGTCCACTTTGGCTCCGAGGAGGACCCCACCTATGACTATGACCACGTGCCCAGCAAGCCAGGGCTGGCGGAGGCCGGGGCGAGCACCACCCTGCGGGCAGAGGTGGAGAGGAAAGCGGAGCCGAGCGAGGGGGGTGGGATTCCCGGCGCCTCCCACCCCACCCAGGACTTCCCCACCATCCCCACCGGCTTTGTGCAGGTGACCAGGGGGCTGACGGACCTGGAGATCGGGATGTACGCCCTGCTGGGCGTCTTCTGCCTGGCCATCTTGGTCTTCCTCATCAACTGCATCGTCTTTGTGCTGAAGTACCGGCACAAGCGCATCCCGCCCGAGGGTCAGACCAACATGGACCATTCCCACCACTGGGTCTTCCTGGGCAACGGGCAGCCCTTGCGGGCTCACAATGACCTCTCCCCCCAGCCCGAGAGCCCCGGGAACCCCCTGGAGAACGTCCAGACCTGCTGCCACGGGGACCACCACAGCAGCGGGAGCTCGCAGACCAGCGTGCAGAGCCAGGTGCATGGCCGCGGGGACGGCTCCTCGGGGGGCTCCACGCGGGACCAGAGCGAGGACCCCCTCAACTCGCCCACCTCCAAACGGAAGCGGGTGAAGTTCACCACCTTCGCCACCCTGCCCTCCGACGAGCTGGCCTACAACTCCATCCCCATCGCCGACGAGGAGGACCTGGAGTGGGTCTGCCAGGACATGGGGCTGCAGGACCCCGAGGAGCTTCACAACTACATCTGCAGGATCAAGGAGATCGCTTAGCGCCGGGGCGGGAGGGAGGGGGCTGCCAGGCCGTGCCACGCCATGCCACGCCATGCCACACCACGCCACGCCACGCCAGGGCTGCTTCCCTGGGGCTGGAGACCCATGTTTGGCTCTTATCTTGCACATCCCCTCTTCTGCACACCTCACGTCTGCACCCCGTCAGAAGGCACCCCCCTGGGGGCCTTTCCTTGCCCTTCGCTGCCAGGTGTTCCCAGGGGAGGCATCAGCACACCTGTGCCCATCCCCACCTCCTCCCCCAGCCCTGCCCCCAGCTCCCTGGCAGGAGTTGGGGGGCAGAGATGGATGGGGTCAAGAGCTTGGTGTGTGCACTGCCTGTCCGGTGGTGAAGGGGGCAGGAGGGTGCTGCAGGTCCTGCCGTGCAGGGGATGGAAGAAGGGAGATGTCCCAACCCCTCCAGGAGCCCAGGGGGGAGGAGGTGGGTGGGGATTTCCCAAAGGTGCTCACCCCCCCTAGCCTTTGCTACACTCGGTTGCACAATTTTGGAGGTGGGTGCTGGTTGCTGGTTCAGGGATTTGCCACCCCATGGGGGCTTTGGGGCTCCCCCACCCAGAGCCCACTGCCCCCACACTGGAGGTCACGCTGGGTGGGGCAGGAGGCTGCTGGGGAGCTGGACCCCCGTGGCCATCAGTCTGGGGCACCAATGTCCTCATGACCTGCTGTGTCCCAGCCCCCAGCATTGGGACTGCTCTGCTCCCCCTGGGGTGGGCACTGTGGGGTGGTGACACCAATGTTTGCCACAGGAGCATCCCCTGGGGCTGCCTCTGCCCCCCAGGCTGAGGGGTGGCCAGCAGCCTGTAAGCCTTGCCCTTGCCTGCCCCTCTGCTCCCAGCTGTGGGGCCAGTGTTGGGCTGAGCCCCCCCTGCCCAGGGCAGGCCTCTGGTTTCTGAGCCCTCTGTGCTGGGATGTGGCTCTAGGACTGGGGTTGGGGCAGGGGCTTCCCACAGCTTTGGAGCTAAGCCTGGGTGGGGACCCCCCCCCCCCCCCCCCAGCACCCACCCTGGCTCCAGGCTCCCAGTGCCAGCCCAGCGGATGCCCGGAGCCAGGCTCAGCCTCCGTGGTGCCTTCTGCCTGCCATAACCCAATGCTTCCCTGGTCACCTCATGCTGGCAGCAGCTCCTGGACACTCTAACCTGCCTGAGAGATCTCCTGCCCTGGGGCCACCCCCTCTCCCAGCCCAGGGCAGAGGATGGAGTGCCAGGGCTGGAGGGCTGGGGGGTCCTGGGCTGTGCCATCATACCCATGGGCACTGAGCGTGTGGGGATGGATCCCCCTGGCACCAGCCAGTGAAGGGGGGAGGTGGAGGCTGGCAACAGATAATTTCTGGATCAGAAGTTACCCACCACTGTGTCTCTCTTTTTTTTTTTTCTTCTTTTTTTCTTTAATTTTCTTTTTTTTGTTGTTTTTTTTTTTTTTCTTTTTCTTAAATAAAAGACCAGAAGAGATAAAAGGAGACAAAAAGCTGAAGCCAAAAGGCTGTGAGATGCTTTGGTGCCGAGGGTGGGTGCTCCCAGGGGTTTGGGGGTCAGTCCTGGTGAGCCATGGGGTCTGCTGGGGGCTACACACACTGCCCCCCCGGGGTCCTGGAGGCACAGCTCAGCTTTGGGCCCCACCTAAGCTCTGAGCACTTTGGGCTCAAAGCTGTGGATTTGGGGCTTCCCCCTGCAAAATCCTCCCTTCTTGAGCAGCCTGCTCAAGGGCTGGTGGGCAGGGGTGGAGCAATGCCAGCCCCCTCCCCTCACTGGCCTCCCCCTACCTGCTTTTCCCTAGTGGCAGCAGCCTGTGGTGGTGTTCAAAAGCCTCTTGAAAGAGTTGTTCAGTTTGTGGCTATGAACATTTCTCCCCTGAGTGGCCTTAAAACTTACCTGAGAGCTCCATGCTGGTTTTATACAAACATATATCTATAGCTGGAGGGGTTGGGAGGGGGGGGTGGGGGGAACTGAGATGTGCTCAGAGGCCAGGCAGAGGATGGGGAAAGGGAGTGGGGAGGGTGGTTAGGTTTTATTGTGCCCTGTTATCTGGAGGGCTCAGGTCTGGCTGAAGGAGCCACTGAGCAGGCTGGGAGCAGGAAAATTGATACAGATGGCTTCCCTGCTTGGAACTGCCAAAGCTGTGTGGGGAATTAGCATACATGAATATTTGTTGAGAAAAAGGGGGGGGAAAATAAGGAGGAGGAAAGGTAAGAGAAGTGTCTAATAAAATTGTCTAATTGTGATAAGACTCAGCAGCAGCTGACTCCTGGTCCCTGAGCATGTCCCAAGGGCTGCCAGGGTGGAAGGGACACAGAGCTGTGGGAGTCAGGGAGCTTGGTCAGGCTCAGTGTGATGTGTCCCCACGGCTGAGACTCTCCCAGGTTTTGCTCTCCTCCTCCTGGCTGCTGTCTGCCAGCCCCCTGAGCAGTGCTGGCTGCTTGCCCACCACCTCCTCCCGGCACTGGGTGGCTGTATTCTGGCACAGGGTCTGACCCCCAGCACCAGCAGCAGTTTTCCAGCCCATCACTCCCAGTTCTGGCTGGTGGATCTGGATCAGGTCTCCAAGAGCCCTTGAGAAGGCAGCAGCCCTGGACCAGGGAAGCCTGAGCTGTTTGTGGGGCTGATGATGCTCTCAAGCCCACACTCCCCACAGCTCCTGTCCTACCAGTGGCTCTTGCTACCCAGTTCCCCCATCCAGGTGCTTTACCCCTGCCAGCTCTGCTGCCTGCCCACAGGTGCTGTGAATGGTCCAGCACTGGAGAGGGATGAAGCAGGGAGGGCAAGAGACCTGCTCTGGGTTGGATTTGCTTGGACAGCTCAAACCCATAGATGGGTTTGAAGAGCTCAAGCCCATCTCTGTAGCTGTGTAGCTCTCTCTCTCTGTTGATACATGTTTGTAGTTCAGGCATTTGTGTATCTGGGTAGGTTCCACACATGGATGTGTGCAGATGTGAGCTGGGAGTGCACAGAGACATTTATTTTTCTTTTATCCAGATCTATACAGGCTGCGTGTGTGTGATCCCTGCATGGCTGGATGCCAAGGGCTTTGCTCAGGTTGTGTGCATGCACAGACACCCACAAATGCTGGCCCCTGAGCATCAACCACCATCCAAGCCCTCAGAAGGTCCTGGGTGTTAGAGTTGTAGAATCACAGAATTGTTGGGGTTGGGAGAAACCTTTGAGATCCAACTGCTCAGCTGCAGTTCACAATCCAACCACTGCTGCTCTCAGCACCATGGCCATGAGTCTTCTAAACCCCTCCAGGGATGGGGACTCTACCACCTCCCTGGGCAGCCTGGGCCAGTGCCTCAGAACCCTTTCTGGGAAGAAGTTTTTCCTAATATCCAACCTGAACCTCCCTTGGCTGTTTCCTCTTTTCCTTTCACTTCTTGCATGTTGAGGGTGATGAGGTTTCCCCTCAGCCTCCTCTCCTCCAGGCTGAACACCCCCAGTTCCCTCAGCTGCTCCTCCCCAGCCCTGTTCTCCAGACCTTTCTCCAGCTTTGTTGCTTTTCTCTGGACCTTCTCCAGCCTCTCAATGTCCTTCCTGGAGTGAGTGATTGGAGGTGTGGCCTCACCAGTGCCCAGTGCAGGGGGACAAGCACATCCCCAGACCTGCTGGCCACACTATTCCTGCTCCAGGCCAAGATGCCATTGGCCTTCTTGGCCACCTGAGCACACTGCTGGCTCATGTTCAGCCAACCATCAGTCAACAACGCCAGCTCCTTCTCCACCAAGCAGCTCTACAGCTACTCTTCCCCAAGCCTGTAACACTGCATGGGGTTCTTGTGGCCCAAGTGCAGCACTTGGCACTTGATCTTGAAAAAGAATCTACAGAGGAAGGGAAGGAGGAGGAGCAGAAGGGAAGCAGCTCAGCCAAGCATTTTTTGGGGCTCATGATGCTCTTGAAGCCTGGCAGCAAAGTCAGCAGAAGGCAGTGGGCAAAATGCTGAGGACACTGCAAGGCTCTGGTGGGAGGCTAGCAGTGCCTGGTCCCTTCCCCAGCTGGGCCTCTGCACTCCTGCCACTTGATTTGATTTGTCCTCATCAGGAAGGATCTGCTGGGACATGGAAATGAAAAAAAAAAAGAGACCCTAGAGAGCAGATGAAGATCACAGTCTCACAGTCTCACAGTGTACATGAGAGGTTGGAAGGGACCTCCAGAGGTCATCAGGTCCAACCCCCCTGCCAGAGCAGCATCACCCAGGGGAGTCTGCACAGGAATGCATCCAGGTGGGTTTGGAAAGCCACCAGAGAAGGAGACACCACAACCCCCCTGGGCAGCCTGCTCCAGGGCTCTGTCACCCTCACTGTAAAGAAGTTTCTCCTCATGTTGAGCTGAAATCTTCTGTGTTCCAGTTTGAACTCATTGTTCCTTGGCTTATCACTGTGTCCCACCCAAAAGAGCCTGGCCCCCTCCCCTTGACACCCAGCCCTCAGCTATTGATAGACATTGATCAGATCCCTCTCAGCCTTCTCTTCTCCAGACTAAACAGCCCCAGGGCTCTCAGTCTGATGGTGCAGCTGGAGCTGCAGCCCACCCTTGTGCTGGGAGCTGGGACAAGCCACCTGTGACCTGGCATCCACCTAGTCCCAAACCAGCACCTTCCCCACCTTGGTGCTTCAGAGCCCATCACACAGGACCCCCCAGCCCCTCAAACACCAAATCACCCAGAAGGAGAATAAACCCCAACAAGACAAAATAATTACAAGAAGCCTCTCCTGCTGCCCTCTCTTTACTCCCCACTGCCTTTCTCCCTTTGAGGTTGGTTCTCCTATCTGCTCCTGGCAGACAGGGACCAATTTGCATCTTAATGTGTTTTGGGAGGCTGCACAAAACCAGCTGTGAGGAGGAGGCAGAGGTAGGGATGGACAGCCCCTCCATCCCAGTGCCTCTCACCTCCCAGAGGGATGCCTTATCCCCCCTGATCCTGCCTCAAAACAGTGATCCACAAACCAACTGACCTCTAAAGCATCCAACTCATTCCTATGGCAGGGAGAGAGCAGGGAGCAAAGGAAGGTGAAACCCAGGAATTTTCCTCCACTGAGGTCAGCCTCTCCATCCCCTTCTCCTTCATCCACCCCCCACTAACATCTCCTCCATCATTTCCCTGGGCCTTTGGATTCCTCTCCACTGGCCAACAGCTCTAAGGGCTCCTTTTCCCTGGTGCCACACCTCCATAGAATCATAGAGTCATAGAATCACCCAGGTTGGAAGAGACCTCCAAGATCCTCCAGTCCAACCTATCCCCAGCCCTATCCAATCAACCAGACCATGGCACCAAGTGCCTCATCCAGGCTTCTCCTGAACATCTCCAGGGATGGTGACTCCACCACCTCCCTGGGCAGCACATCCCAATGGCAAATCTCTCTCTGTGAAGAACTTCCTCCTACCATCCAGCCTAGACCTCCCCTGGCACAGCTTGAGGCTGTGTCCCCTCCTTCTGCTGCTGGGTGCCTGGGAGGAGGAACAACTTCAGGGAAGTCAGAATAGGAAGATTTTAGAAGGAATATCCTCTGAGGTCAGGGATTAGCATCTCCTGAGTGAAGTCCTGGCTCTCCCACAGGTGCCACATAGAAGGAAGGATTTGGGAAGATATTTGCCCTGCTCCTACCTTCATCCTACTCATTTTCTTTCATACCAAATATTCCTTCTTAGTTGGTACATGCACAGTGCCAGGAGGTCTCTGGACACTGTGGTGAATCAACCAAGCCTTGCTCCACCTGGGAGAAGAGCCCAACCCCCACCTGGCTACAACCTCCCCTCAGGTAGTTGTAGACAGCAATGAGGTCTGCCCTGAGCCTCCTCTTCTCCAGGCTGAACACCCCCAGCTCCCTCAGCCTCTCCTCAGAGGGTTTGTGTTCCAGACCCCTCCCCAGCTTTGTTGCCCTTCTCTGGACACCTTCCAGCACCTCAACATCTCTCTTGAATTGAGGAGCCCAGAACTGGACACAGGACTCAAGGTGTGGCCTGAGCAGTGCTGAGCACAGGGCAGAATAACCTCCCTTGTCCTGCTGGCCACACTGTTCCTGATCCATGCCAGGATGCCATTGGCTCTCCTGGGCACCTGGGCACACTGCTGGCTCCTGTTCAGCCTCCTATCACCCAGCACCCCCAGGTCCCTCTCTGCCTGGCTGCTCTCAGCCACTCTGTCCCCAGCCTGTAGCACTGCTTGGGGTTGTTGCGGCCAAAGTGTAGAACCCTGCCCTTAGCCTTGTTCAATCTCATCCCATTGGCCTCTGCCCACCCAGCCAGCCTGGCAAGGTCCCTCTGCAGGGCCCTCCTGCCCTCCAACAGATCAACTCCTGCTCCTCACTTGGTGTCATCTGCAAATTTACTGATGATGGACTCAATCCCCTCATCCAGATCATCAATAAAGATATTGAACAGGATGGGGCCCAGCACTGATCCCTGGGGGATACCACCAGTGCCTGGCCACCAACTGGATGTGGCACCATGCACCACCACTCTCTGTGCCTGGCCCCCCAGCCAGTTCTTGACCCATTTCAGAGTGAAATGCCTCATGCCACATGCCTCTTATGATGCCCTTAAGATGCCTCCAGCCACGTCCCCTCCACAGGCAGCTCTGTCCCTGTGCTGGGGCTTCTCAGAGAGGGGCAGGGAGCACAATCCCCAGGGGGCCCTGAAGGATCTGATCCCTTTCCCAGCCCTGCTCTGGCCCCAAGCCACAGCCTCCACCACCAGGGTCCTGAGCGTGGAGCTGCCCCACACCACGTGGGTGGAAGGATATTCCCAACAGCAGGAGAGGTCTATTTGCTGGGAATAGAATGAGAGTCTCTCTGCAGCCACCTCCTCTGACCTGCCAGGGAAGGTTTGGCTGAGGCAGGGCCAGCACTGTCCCCCTCACTGTTGGCATGAACTGGGCAGGACCTGCACAGCAGCCAGGATAAGGACTTTGGTAATTGCACCCTCACTTCTGGGGGCTCTTGGCAGCTTTTTTTTTTTTTTTGCTTGACTCAGCAAAGAGATCATCCTGTGAAAAGAGGAGGGGCCCTGTCTTCTCCAGGAGAGCTGAGGATGTGCTTCCTGGGTGGCCTCAGGGAGCAGGAATAGGAAAGCCCATCCTGTCCCAAGGCTCTGGGGCTCCTCCTGTGTGCTGGGAAGCTGTTCCCCTCCTGCCATCTGTGGCTCCTGTGATGCCAAAATACTGCCCTGGGCAAGGGCTGCCTGTGCAGGGAGAGGAGCTTGAGCTGGATCCTGCTCTGGAGAGGAGCAGGCTGCTGGTTCCTGAATCAATTTGGAGCACTGGGGACTCTCCCTAAGGTTTTTTGGAGCCTGCTATGAATCTCACCCTGATTTCTAGGAATTCCCCAGCACTTTCCAAGAATGGTGGGACTGGAGCCCATCTTGGAGGTTTTCAGGACTTGCTGGGATTTCTTTTTTTTGCTGCTCTGCAAAACTCCAGGGCCTTTCCAGGGTTTCTCTGCCTTTTCCAGGAATTTCCATTAGCTTCTCATAGGTTCCCAGATCCAGAGGGGATTTATAAGCCCTTGGCTGCACACCTGGGATAACAGCTTTAGTGAATCAGTAGCTATTTGAAACATGCAGCACCCAGGCCACAAGAAAGAGAGAAAGAAGGTTTGATTCTCCAGGTGTGACTCAGTTTCCCCAGCTGTCTGAGGTCAAAAGGCATGGACCACCTCTTGAAGGGTGCCAGTGAGCAGCTCTGGGATGCTTTGCCTCAGCTGGCATCCTACAATCACTGCATGTCCAGAAATTCCTTGAAGATGCAATCAAACATCCCTGGGTGATGGGAAGATGGAGCCCATGGCAGCAGTGGGATGCTCCAGCGTGGCCCCAGGTTGTGGGGCACCAGGCCCCACATTTTGCAGAGAGAGCCATGCTGCCAGCTCCTGTGGCTGGAGCAGAACCTGCTGTGAGCCCTCATTCAGGTGGGGCATTAGGAGAGGCAGATCCCTTTGAACCACCACTGCACTTGAAATAAGCTTCATGGAATCACAGAAGGTGAGGGGCTGGAAGGGACCTCAAGAACTCATCCAGTCCAACCCCCCTGCCAGAGCAGGGTCACCCAGAGCAGGTCACACAGGAACACAGCCAGGTGGGGTTGGAATATCTCCAGAGAGGGAGACTCCACAACCCCCCTGGGCAGCCTGTTCCAGGGTTCTGTCACCCTCACAGGGAAAAAATTCCTCCTCCTGTTTCCATGGAACTTCCTATGCCTCAGCTTCCACCACTGCCCCTTGTGCTGGCATTGGGCATCACCCAGCAGAGCCTGGCTCCAGCCTCTGGGCACTCATCCTGCACATCTTTATCACCAGCAATGAGGTCACCCTCAGGCTCCTCCTCTCCAAGCTCCAGAGCCCTCAGCTCCTTCAGGCTCTCCTCATGAGGAAGATCTTCCACTGCCTTCATCATCTTTGTGGCTCTGTGCTGGACTCTGTCAAGCAGTTCCCTGAGGTCCTTCTTGAACAGAGGGCCCCAGAACTGGACACAATATTCCAGCTTCTCTGCTTCCCACCAGGCACAATGCTCATTTCCATGTCACCAGCTTGGCACTGGGGGGATAATCTCCCACACTTCACTCCTGCCCTGCCAGTGAGCTCATGCCTGGCACAGGGCAGCACTGCTAGGGTGTTCCATGTGTTCTCGTGGTGCTCTGCCTCCAGCCAATGCCACAGGCACCACTGGCAGAGCTGAGTGGGACCACTGTGCCCAGTGATGCCACAGGGAATCAGAGAATGGTTTGGGCTGGAAGGAACCTTAAAGATCATCCAGTTCCAACCCCCTGCCATGGGCAGGGACACCTCACACCAGCCCAGGTTGCTCAAGGCCTCATCCAGCCTGGCCTTGAACACCTCCAGGGAGGGGACAGCCACAGCCTCCCTGGGCAACCTGTGCCAGTCTCTCCCCACCATCACTGCAAAGAATTTCTTCCTCCTCTCCAGTCTCAGTCTCCCCTCTCCCAGCTCAAAGCCATTGTCCCTCATCCTGTCACTCCCAGCCCTTGTCCAAAGTCCCTCCCCAGCTCTCCTGGAGCCCCTTCAGGTACTGGAAGGTTGCTCTAAGGTCTCCCTGCAGCCTTCTCTTCTCCAGGCTGAACAGCCTCAACTCTCCCAGCCTGTCCCCCCTGGGTTCTCCAGCCTCTGATCATCTCCATGGCCTCCTCTGGACCTGCTCCAACAGTTCCATTTCTTTCTTGTGCTGGGGCCCCAGAACTGGTTGCAGTGCTGCAGGTGGGGGTCTCACCAGGACAGAGCAGAGGGGCAGAATCCCCTCCCTCATCTTCTGGTCACACTTCTTCTGATGCAGCCCAGCCCACAGCTGCCTGCTGGGCTGCCAGGGACCCTTGCTGGCTCAGGTTGAGTTTTCCCAGTGACAGTGAGGGGGCTGACCTGGGGCTGGGGCAGGTCAGGAGCCCTTGCCTGCAGCCCTGGAGGGGGTGGCTGCCTGCAGAGGGGTGCAGCCTGGTCCTTTGCTAAGTGCAGCTCCTCCTGCCCACGCAGCAGATGCTGCTGCTGCTGCTTCCAGCAGGGTGGCCAGAGAAAGGCCCCAATTTTATCAGTTCCTGGATTTAAAGGTCACCCAAGAGCATCTTGTCTGCCCTCCTGTGACACAGCTCAGCCACTGGCACCCAACCACCCCTCTGCTGAGGCTCTGCATCAGGGCTGATTAAAAGAGTCTCTCTGGAGCATGATTGAAAACCAGGCTGTGAGGACCTGGTGTGGCTGGTCCCTTGGTTTTCCCCCCACCCCAGGAAGCTGCCTGCCATGGGACAAAAGTCCTCCCAGACATTTAGCTTCTGGGGCCAAGACACTGTGTGGGTTTTGGTGCAGCCCCAGGGGAAATGAAGCCTTTTGGCCATGCAGAAAAGCAAAGCACAGATCCTGGCTCCTTGCAGGTCAGTTGTTTCATGGCTTTCTTTTGGTGCCACTCTGCTTCTTCACTGGGAATCCAAAGGAGGAAGTGCTCCCTGGGATGTGAACCTCCATGGTGGGAGAGACCACCTCAGCCAGGAGGGAAAAATGCCTTAAACTGGGATGCAGCTGGGAATGCCAAACTAGGGATGGAAACAGCATCTCTGGCATGATTCTGCACGGTGGGGACAGGCTGCAGAACTCCTGTCCCTCAAAGCCTCCCTGAGTGGCCCTGTGAAATGGCTTCACCTCTCTGTGCCTCACTTTACCTGCTCTGTCCTCCCCCTCCTGGGCAGCCTGGGACTATGCAGGGCTGGGATCTCAGATGCAGCCTAACTAATGAAGCAATAATTCACTGCTGAGTAATTAATCACAGTCAATTTCCCACCCTCTCTGTCCTCCTGCCTGGATTTAAAGGCTCTAATTCCTTCCCCAGATGCTGTGCAGGACACTTAGAGCTACACTAAAATCCTTCCTCAGCCCAAATGTGCCTCCCAGCTCCAGCTCCAGTTTTGTCAGCACTCTTTACCAGGCACCTGATATCCCAACACACCAGGACAGGGTCTCATTTCAGCTCTTCTATTATCCTAGGAAGGTTGGACCAGGTGATCCTTGGTGTCCCTTCCAACCTGTCACATTTGCCTGCCCTGACCTTGCAGGGGTCCCTGTCCCAGTTGAAAGTGGTGGGAGCCCAGCTGGGGGGCACACAAGGAGTAATTGGAGGCAGCATAGATCACAGCACCAAATCCAATTAGCCAAGGGTTAAGCACTCCACTGATGAAAGCCAAGGGTTCAAAGTGCTGAGCCAGCAAAAGCTCTGTCCTGATCAATGCCATGCCAAGGGAGCCCCTTGCTTTCTGTTTCAGCAGCAAAAATGCTTTTCTCCTGGCAGGAGCTTGGTGAGCAGATCAAGAAACATCACTGCAGCTTGGGGGTTGGGTGGGGGGCATGGGGAGACACCACCCTGGTGCACAGAAGTTAAACCATAGGAGTCATAGAATCAGTCAGGGTTGGAAGGGACCACAAGGATCATCCAGTTCCAACCCCCCTGCCATGGGCAGGGACACCTGGAGGAGGAGTTTGGTTTGGAGTGAGGGGGATGCTCTGAGCTCTGGCTGCAGAGGAGGGGGGAAAATGCTGCTCCCAGATCAGGGTGATCCAGCCACCAGCTTGTGGAGCCCTCTGGGGAGCTCAAGAGAGGGGATCTGAGCTGGGAAACACAGACAAGCACCCAGTGAGTGCACTCATCCTTGCCTCTGCAAGGTCTGTGGGCAAGGTCTGAGTGCCACTGTGACTCTCTTAGTGGCTGCTCAGGGCTGTTCCTCTTCTTCAGCATATTCTTCAACGAGCTGGATGAAGGGATGGGGTCTCCCCTCAGCCAGTTTGATCATAGCACCAGTCTGGGAGGGCTGGCTGACACCCCCTCAGGCTGGGCTGCCTTCTGCTGTGACCTGGCCAGGCTGCAGAGCTGGGCAGAGGGAACCTCATGGAGTTCACCAAGGGCAAGTGCAGGGTCCTGCCCCTGGGGAGGAACAACCTCCTGCAGCAGGACAGGGGAGGAGGAAGCAGCTCCAAGGAGAAGGAGCTGGGAGTGCTGGGGGACAAGAAATTCCCTATGAGGCTGCAATGTGCCCTGGTGGCCAAAGTCTGGAGATGTGAGGAGCTGAAAGCTGCCCAAATGAGGACTCCCCAGAGGGGAAAAGGGGTGAGGGGCTTCGAGGACCATGGTGGTGTCACCCTGAGTGTCCCAGGCTGACTGCAGGGGCTGGAGGCTGAGCATGCCCTGCCCAAATCAGTCTGTGCCCAGCCTGCTGGGTGATTCCAGCCCCACAGGACACACCTGGTGGTCAGACCCATAGGCATGGCTGGCTGGGGGCAGAGACACAGCTGGGGGCTGGGGATGGCATCCCTCTGGCTGCTCCAGGAGCATCTCATCCCAGGAGTTTGCTCTCAGGCTCTTGGATTTGTCCCTGCTTCATCTGACTGCTCATGGAGGAAACACCAAACAATTCAGGAGAAAAAGGTCAGGGAAAAAAAACCCCAAACACCACATTCAGCCCTCAAAATACTTCCTTTTGACATGTTTACTTGGCTTGCAATAAGCCTGCTTCCATCTTTTCATCTGAAGTTTCTTCCCCCTCCCGTGACATGTCCTTTGATTCCATTTATTTCTTTCTTGCCTTAAAAAGCTGGAAATCAACCCAAACCCTTTTGGTTTGACTGGAACACAGCAAGAGCACAGATGATGTCTCTGGAAAGGGATTTTTATTTTATTTCATTTTATTTTTTTCTCCCTGAACCACTCCAAAACTGGAAAGAAACAACCCCCCAAGCACACCTGTTGCTGGCACAGCTGAGAAGGAGATCTTACCATAGTATCATAGAATCAGTCAGGGTTGGAAGGGACCTCAAGGCTCAGCCAGTTCCAACCCCCCTGCCATGGGCAGGGACACCTCACACTACAGCAGGCTGGACACAGCCTCATCCAGCATGGCCTTAAAAACCTCCAGGGATGGAGCCTCAACCACCTCCCTGCACAACCCATTCCAGGCTCTCACCACTCTCATGGGGAAGAACTTCTTCCTCACATCCAGTCTGAATCTCCCCACTTCCAGCTTGGTTCCATTCCCCCCAGTCCTGTCACTCCCTGATAGCCTCAAAAGTCCCTCCCCAGCTTTCTTGGAGCCCCCTTCAGATACTGGAAGGCCACAAGAAGGTCACCAAGCTGTGTGGTGCAGCAGACAGGCTGGAGAGCAGCCCTGAGGAGAGGGACTTGGGGGTGCTGGGGGATGAGAAGCTCAACAGGAGCCAGCAGTGAGCACTTGCAGCCCAGAGAGCCAAGCAGAGCCTGGGCTGCAGCAGGAGAAGTGTGGCCAGCAGGGCCAGGGAGGGGATTCTCCCCCTCTGCTCCTCTCTGCTGAGACCACACCTGGAGTACTGCATCCAGTTCTGGAGCCTCTGTTACAAGAGGGATCTGGACATGGGGGAAGGTGTCCAGAGAAGGGCCAGGAGGATGAGCAGAGGGCTGGAGCTGCTCTGCTGTGAGAACAGACTGAGAGAGTTGGGGCTGTTCAGTCTGGAGAAGAGAAGGCTCTGAGGTGACCTTCTTGTGGCCTTCCAGGATCTGAAGGGGGCTACAAGAAAGCTGGGGAGGGACTTTTGAGGCTCTCAGGGAGTGACAGGACTGGGGGGAATGGAATAAAGCTGGAAGTGGGGAGATTCAGGCTGGATGTGAGGAAGAAGTTCTTCCCCATGAGAGTGGTGAGAGCCTGGAATGGCTTGTGCAGGGAGGTGGTTGAGGCTCCATCCCTGGAGGTGTTTGCAGCCAGGCTGGATGAGGCTGTGGCCAGCCTGCTGTAGTGTGAGGTGTCCCTGGGCATGGCAGGGGGGTTGGAACTGGCTGAGCCTTGTGGTCCCTTCCAACCCTGACTGATTCTATGATTCTATGATTCTATGATTCTATGATTCTATCCCAGGCTACAAACCTTCCCCCAGAGCAGAGAGAAACTTCTGAACACAAAGGGCTAGAGAAATACCATTGCTGGTGCCTGGGGGCTGTGAGAGACTTTCCAAAAGTGCCCATGTCTGTGATTGTCCATCAGGGGTGGAGAAATCCAACCCCTTCCTCATTTCTGGCCCTCAGGACCCAGCTGGGGTCTCTTTTGCCTTGCAGGTTCTTCAGATGCCATGCCTGCCCACCTTGCAAAACCCCTGGGGCCCAGCCTGAGCTCAGGGTCTTCCTGCTGGGCCAGTTGGGTTAAATCCCAACAGAGGGAGCAAAGATGCTCTTCCTCTTGCTGGCCCCTAGCACACAAACCACCTCTGCCCTCTGAGAGATGTTTGATGCAGCGTGGAACAGATCCAGACTGGCTGTGGGGAGCTCCAGCTGTTTTCCTTTCTTATTTTCTTTCTTTCCTACCCCTTTCCCCCCTGACCCCCAGCACCATGTGAGCTACAGCAAGGTAACAGCTTCAGCTCCTTCAAATTGCTTATTGAGGGCTCTGTGGTAAATCAATGGTTCTAAATGGGATCACAGAGCAGCAATCCCAGCAAGAGTAGAACAGAAGCAATAAATGGAGTGGGCTGGCAGCAGAGGGAGGCAATGCAGCCAGGCTGGGTGCTGGATGTGGCTGTGAGCAACCTGCTGTAGTGTGAGGTGTCCCTACCCGTGGCAGAGGGGTTGGAACTGGCTGAGCCTTGAGGTCCCTTCCAACCCTAACAGTTCTATGGTTCAGTCTCTGCTGCCAGTGTGGGCACTGGAGTTGCCAGCATGGCATATGGGAGCCAGGATCTGTCTGACCCACCTGGAAACCTTCCTGGGTGGAGCCAAGGGAGGGGTGAGCTTGCAGGGGTCTGAGTGAGCTCCTCTTGCTCCTTTGTCTTGGGTGCCTCAAGTAAAATTTGGAGCAGCTCTTCAGCACCGTGCCTGGGACAGGATCCACAATGTTGAACTTCCACTTGTGGCTCATGGAAGGTCCTACAGCAAGGTCCTGAGCTTTCTTGTACAGGGCAGGGAAACTGAGGCACAAGGGCATGTGCTTCCCAAGCTCTGCCCACAGGATCACAGGCTCACAGGATGTCAGGCTTTGGAAGGGACCTCTGCAGATCTTTGAGTCCAGCTCCCTGCCAGAGCAGGACCATAGAATCCAGCACAGGTCACACAGGAACACATCCAGATGGGGCTGGAAAGGCTCCAGAGAAGGAGACTCCACAACCTCTCTGGGCAGCCTGTTCCAGTGCTCTGTGAGCCTCACAGTGAAGAAGTTCCTCCTCATGTTGAGCTGGAACCTCCTGTGCTGGAGTTTCTCTCCATTGTCCCTTGGCCTATCACAGGGTGCAAGTGAGCAGAGCCTGTCCCCTCCCCTTGACCCCCAGACCTCAGATATTTAGAATCATTTATTAAATCCCCTCTCAGTCTTCTCCTCTGCAGCCTGCACAGCCCCAGGGCTCTCAGCCTCTCCTCACCAGGCAGTGCTCCAGGCCCTTCAGCATCCTTGCAGCCTCCAGCTGGACCCTCTCCCCAGCAGATCCCTGTCCCTCCTGACCTAGAAAGCCCAAAACTGGCTGCAATATTCCAGGTGAGGTCTCACCAGGGCAGAGCAGAGGGGGAGGAGAACCTCCCTGGCTCTGCTGGCCACACTCCTCCTAATACACCCCAGGACCCCCTTGGCCTTCTTGGCCCCCAGGGCACATTGCTCTGTCCCATGCAGAACTTCTTACCCCATTGAGCTCTGTGGCCATAAATGGAACTAAAATCTCCCCACATATCCATGAGGGTCCCTGTGCATGATTCATGTCCCACATTGTGTCTGCAGAGAAGGTGCAGACAAGGTCAAGTTCCTACCCAAGCCATTCCTCATCCCTTCCAAACTTCATTTCTGGGTGAAAATCCTCCCCCCAGGTGCTCCCAGAGCAAGCAGCTTGGTGGTCTCTACTGAGGTACATGAGTTAGCAGGTCCTTAAATAGCCAATTTTTTTTTTTTTTTGTTTGCTGCTTTGGAGTGCTCAGGTTCTCCCAGTGAGCAGAAATGCTGTCACTTAGCAACCTCCCCAGACTGGAGGCTGAGAAGGGAGGTGGTGAAGGGAGAGGATTTTTGTCTTCTGCTGGGGTTTCCAACTTGGCTCAGGCCTGAAATATCTCTCTGTGTGTGTGTGTCTCTGTGTGTGTGTGTCTGCAAGGCAAGACAAAATGAAGATGCAGACAAACAAAAGCACCCCCAGACATGTCACTAAGAGGATGAATGAATCCTCTTCCCTTCAGGTTTTTCCCCTCCTCCTTGATTAATGAAATTCATTTCCTGCATTAACAACAGTCAAGGCAAGGAAATGGTCCCTGCATCACTGCAGGCCAAGTGGATAGAGATGCAATGGATGGAGGGATGGGAGAGAGGGTAGTAGAGATGGGCTTTTAGTTGGCAGGGTGCTGCTCACAATCTTCTGCCTGGCAGGATACAAATCAGTTTGATGGGAATCCCACATGCCTTTCAGGGATGGGCTGAAAAGAGTCCTCCAGCATCACAGGACAAGTTTTCTGCTGCTCTTTGCAGTGATTTCCTATCTTTGCAACCCAAATCTGGAGCATTGCAGTCCATCCAAAGCTGCTGTGAAATGTCTGGGAGAGGGAGAGTTGGGTGAGGCAATGCCAGAACCCAAGAGCAGGCTCTGGAGATGGTTGTGGTAGTTCTGAGACCATGTGGGTAAATTCAATCCCATTAGCTGTGGGATGGGATAAGAAGTGGGTTGAAAAAGGCATTTAGAGAGTCTTGCACGGGCATGGAGTGGAGTTGGGATGGATTTCATTCAAGGAAAGAGAAGCTGGATGGAGTTGAAGAACCTTGGCTCTGGGGAGAGCTGTCCTGTGGGTTTCAGGTTGAAAAAGAGTGGAGATGAAGGCACCCAGGACCCAAGGCTGAGCTGTAACTGCAGCCCCCAGGTGCTTGAGCACCTCCAGACCACACTGCAGGACTGCCCTTGGACACAGGTCATTGCTGAGCAGCCCAGGAGACCATGAGAAGTGATGGAGGAGAGAGATGATGATGATGATGCTTCTGCTGCTGGCATCCTGGCCTGGATCAGGAACAGTGTAGCCAGCAGGACAAGGGAGGTTATTCTGCCCTGTGCTCAGCACTGCTCAGGCCACACCTTGAGTCCTGTGTCCAGTTCTGGGCTCCTCAATTCAAGAGAGATGTTGAGGTGCTGGAAGGTGTCCAGAGAAGGGCAACAAATCTGGGGAGGGGTCTGGAGCACAAACCCTGTGAGGAGAGGCTGAGGGAGCTGGGGGTGTTCAGCCTGGAGAAGAGGAGGCTCAGGGCAGACCTCATTGCTGTCTACAACTACCTGAAGGGAGGCTGTAGCCAGGTGGGGGTTGGGCTCTTCTCCCAGGCACCCAGCAGCAGAAGGAGGGGACACAGTCTCAAGCTGTGCCAGGGGAGGTCTAGGCTGGATGTTAGGAGGAAGTTCTTCACAGAGAGAGATTTGCCATTGGGATGTGCTGCCCAGGGAGGTGGTGGAGTCACTGTCCCTGGAGATGTTCAAGAGAAGCCTGGATGAGGCACTTAGTGCCATGGTCTGGTTGATTGGATAGGGCTGGGGATAGGTTGGACTGGAGGATCTTGGAGGTCTCTTCCAACCTGGGTGATTCGATTCTATTCTATTCTATTCGATTCGATTCGATTCGATTCTACTCCTATTCTATTCTATTCTATTCTATTCTATTCTATTCTATTCTATTCTATTCTATTCTATTCTATTCTATTCTATTCTATTCTATTCTATTCTATTCTATTCTATTCTATTCTATTCTATTCTATTCTATTCTATTCTATTCTATTCTATCTACAGGTTGCCCAGGGAGTTGTTTGGTGCCCCATCCCTGGAGATATTCAAAGTGAGGCTTGACAGGGCTCTGGGCAGCTTGATCCACTTGGGGATGTCCCTGCTGTCTGCAGGAGGGTTGGACTGGATGACCTTTGGAGGTCTCATTCTATGATTCTCTCAGAGTGTGTGCAGAGCAAGGACATCAGGACTGCCCCTGCCCACGAACTGGGAGAAGCAGCAGGCAAGCAGAAATGGTGCAGAACCCCACCCTGACTCCCCTTCTTTTGCAGGGTGCAGGATAAAGGAGGAGAGCTGCAGGCCAGCAATGCTCATGGAGAGGGTTTCTACCACTTCTCCCCTCCCTCCTTTGCTCCCCATGGAATTCTGGCTGCCATGTGGGTCCCACTCCAGCACAACCCCAGTGGGAGATGGCACAGCCCCACTCAAAGGAAGTGTCTGAAGCACAGCCCCTGTTGTAACAAACCATTCATTACAGACAGCAAGCAAACTGCCACCAGCCTTCAAATACAGCTGGAGCAGCACCACCACTGAGCACCACATTCTTAATCATTAATTGTTGATTCTTTTTAGAGGCAATGTGTAATTAGCTGTGTTTGAGAAGCTCTCTGCAGGGCTGGATTCAGCAATCTTGGCCCACCCTGAAGAGAGGAGTTAAGCACATGCTTAACTTCAAGCAGGTCTTTTTGCCTCACTGACTCCACATTAAGCATCCACCTCACTCTGCTGCTTATTCTGCTCTTGATTTATTGACTGATTTACCTAAAAATGTAAGGTAGCCTTTCTGACAGCTTGAGCCTCAAAGACCTGGCCAGGAATAATTCTTATGGACAGACTCAGAGGCAAAAATCTAACTCAATTATAAACTGGCCTTAGAAAACCATCAGCTGTGTGGTTTTCCTGAGGTGGCAGCACATGAAGGTCTCAGTGTGGGCATTGCATGTGCCACCTCCTGCAGTGTCATAGGATCATAGGATGTCAGGGGTTGGAAGGGACCTCTGAAGATCATCCAGTCCAATCCCCTTGCCAGAGCAGGACCAGAGAATCCAGCACAGCTCACACAGGAACACATCTTGAAAGTCTCCAGAGAAGGAGACTCCACAACCTCTCTGGGCAGCCTGTTCCAGTGCTCTGTGAGCCTCACAGTGAAGAAGTTCCTCCTCATGTTGAGGTGGAACCTCCTGTGCTGCAGTTTCCATCCATTGCCCCTTGTCCTATCCCAGGGTGCAACTGAGCAGATCCTGTCCCCTTCCTCTGGACACCCAGCCCTTAGATATTGATAGACATTGATCAGATCCCTCTCAGTCTTCTCCAGACTGCACAGCCCCAGGGCTCTCAGCCTCTCCTCACCAGGCAGTGCTCCAGTCCCTTCAGCATCCTGGTAGCTCTCTGGTGGACTCTCTCCAGCAGATCCCTGTCCCTCTTCAACTGGGACAAGTATCACAACTCAGTTTGCAGTTTCCCTCATCTCCAGGATGGTTTTCCTCTTGAGGGACCTTAAAGAGGAGACAGGAGGGACAGAAGGGGTAGTGGAGATTAGACAGCATCCTTGTGAGGAGCTGCACCCCCAGCAAACTCAGTTCCCACCCCAGAAGAAGATCTGGGATGAGAAGACATAAGGACCAGAAGATGCCACAGTTCCTAGCAAAGCTGTTGTGTTTTGCTGGGGTTGAGGCAAGCACAGTGAGCAGGATGGATCCCACAGTGGGTACCTCTGAATCAGGAGGGGAACAGCCCCCTCTGCCAACCCTCAGGCTGCTGCCTGTGTTGGGGACAAAGTGAGCAGCAGCCTCATCTCACTTTGCTGCTCTCCCCATCTGTAAATACTTGGAGATAGCAGCTCTAAAAGTACCTCAGAGAGCAGGCAGCAGTGAAATTACATCAAGCCTAGGGGCTTAAACTGATTGATGGATGCATTTTCTGAGCTGATACAGCTAAAGCTGCAGCAGACCACTCCTGCACTGAGCAAGCAGAGGAGTTTGATCACTTCTTGCCCTCCTAACTGGACAGACAGCTGGGGAAAGAAAGAAAAAGAAAAAAAAAGCCCCACAAATATTTTGGAAGGGTTTTCAGGAAGAGAAGGGGCAGTGATGGGGAGGAACACAATAGCCAGAGGCAGAAGTCTCTGAGATCTTGCCATCCTGGAAAAAAAAAATAATAGGGGTAGTGTTAATCTTGGTGTGGTAGAGGTGCAGGCTCTGCTGTCTTCTGGTCATGTCGAGAGGATTCTGCATCAGGTTGTGAGAAGCAGTGGTGGTCCTGGAGCTGCTGCTGTTGGGACAGGAAGGAAGAGGGAATGGGAGAGGGAAAGGGAGAGGGAGAGAGAGGGGAAGAGAGAGGAGGAGGGGAGGGGGAGGGGGAGAGGGAGAGGGAGAGAGAGAGGGAGAGGAAGGGAGAGGGAAAGGGAGAGAGAGAGGGAGAGGAAGGCAGAGGGAGGGGAAGAGGGAGAAAGAGGGAGGGGGAGAGGGAGAAAGAGAGGGAAAAGGAGAGGGAGAAGGAGGGGGAGAGGGAGAGGGAGAGGGAAAGGGAGAGGGAGAGGGAAAGGGAGAGGGAGAGAGCGACTACCCCACCAAGGGCACGGCTCCAGTGTATGTATTATCTTTAAACAAAAAAAGACTTCTGCACACCCCCTCCCCATCGCCCCTCTCTCCCCACACACCTCCTCCTGCCTTCTCTCTGCCCCTTCCCTGGAGGCTACATCGGACCCCCCCCCAAGCCCCAGCCTGTGGCGTCGCATCCCGCCCCGGAGCGCGGAGGGTCTCAGCCCCGCAGGACCTCGGCTTGACAGCCAAGATGAGATCGGCTGCGTTTGCTCCGACCCTCCCTGGCACCTCTAATTATGATGAATGGCCCTGAGGGTTATCTGGCTGACTGCGACTGCGGGCCCCGACCGGCGCTTGGGGCCGCGGGTGCCTGACCTGCGCCGGCGTGCGGAGCTCGGCGCTGACACCGAGGATCCATCACGGCGGCTGCGGCACTGCCCGTGGCCAGCAGCAGGAAAGAGAGAGCGCAGGGAGCAGAGGGAGGGATAGCTTTGCTCTGCGGGGAGGAATTTTCCCCCGGGGGAACCGAGGAGATGTGCCGAAAAGATCCTTAAACCTCTTCAGTTAACTGCGTTGCACCTTCTCCGGGCTTGCCAAAGGGGGGGAGGGAGGAGATGGGGCAGGGGTGGAGGCTTTTGACTGCCAACTTCGACGCCAAAATCTTGATTGATTTGTGTCAGTACAGCCCCCCAAACCTTCTCACACACCCCCCACCCCCCGGCCACTGGAATCTGGCTGTCAAAGGCCTTAAACATCCACTTTCCCCTTCCAAGGGGTGGCAGATGGCAGGAGCAGGATGCAGCTTCACATCCCATGTTCAAGGGACTCACACTCCAAGCCCTTTCCCCAGGCAGAGCTTGACACAATCTTGACTCCTCAAGACCCTCCATTTCCCCAAGCCTTCAAAGGACAGATGGTGTTGGAGCTGCTTTGTGCCTGGCTCTGACAGAGAGGCTTGGGGAGTGAAAGCCACCAAGCTCCTTCTCATCCTGTCCCCTCCTGTCCCATCCCCAGCTTGCACCATCCCTCCTGCTGGCAGAAGGGAAGGGAAGGCAAGAAGAGAGCAAGGGCAGGCAGGGCAGAGGGCAAAATGACCTCTGTTGGCATCAAGGAGGGATTTAAAACAGTTTCTGCTTACATCATGGTGTCAGCTTCCAAGGAGAAGGAAGTGGCTGGGGTGGGGGAGCCTGGAGCTGGGTGGGATAAGACTGTGAGCCACTTGTGCTTAGGGAGACAACATGAAGCAGCCCCAGGGAGCACTGATGGGGGTTAACCAGATGGAGGAGGCTCTGCTGGCCTCACCACTGTGATTTCAGCTTTGCCTAGGTGCCTGGGGGGGGGGGAAATATGGGCCATGAATTGTCTAACTGCAGCTGAACTTCCTGGTGGCCATGGTGCCAGCAAGAGGCTGCTGTGGTACCCAGAAGGGCTGTGATGGTCTTGGGGGGAAAAGCAAGGCAGGAGTCCTGGTGGCAGCTCTCTGCTCTCTGGTGCTGCAGCTCGTTTTGGAAATGGTTCCTGGCTTTGTAATGAAGCACAAGGTTCTGCTGGACTCCAGCAAACAGCCACAGACATGGCAATATGCTAATAAATGCTGATTGAAATTTGCTGGCAGCTGGGAAGAAGGCTCCCAGAATGTATTAATTAGTGTGATTAGGAGGTGTTTCACAAATGAAAATGTAAAGCAGAGGCTATAAGGACGAGAGGTATTTAAGGAGGGAGAGCCTTTGAAGCTCTGTCCAGGAGGATTTGCCTGGATGCCCACGCCAAGGCTGATCCTTTCCCCAGGACCTGCTGCAGCACCTTGCCCTGTGACCACCCTGAGCCCAGGCCCTGGGCACCCTCCCAGCACCCAGCACAGGACCCTGAGCAGCCACAGCCCTGCACTGCATTTGTTGAGGTGTGGTGGGGAGTGGGAATCAGCAGCCCAGCTCTTCTCCCCGAGCAATTTGGCACTACAAACCCAACCCTGTCTGGTTGAAAAGACATCAGCAGCTCCAGAACTCACCTCCTGCCCTGCCCAAGTGCTGCTGCTCTGGGAGCAGCCTGCAGGGGCTGGCTGCCAGTGGGGCAGGAACATGCTTCCCCTGGAAGGGAAGAGGCTTTCAAAGTGAATCTTAAATCAGCAAGCTGACAGGCAGCCATGGCTGATTTCCTTCTTGCTCTCTTTTCCTTATTGATGTTATTTTACCCCAAATATTCCCAGCTGCTACTTCCTCCACCACCCTCCCCCCTGCCTCCCTCCTGCAATTCCCCAAATCACACAATGTGCATCAAACTCATTCTTCAACCTCCAACCCGGGGCTGCTGCTTCCTCTCTGCTGCAGAAACCTTCCAAGTGCCTCCCCTAGAAATGGCAGCTCATGGAGGAGAGGGAAGAGCTGCAGCTCTGCCATCAAGACTGTGAGCATCACCCTGGGGTAGAGCAGACCTGGGCTCCCCTCTGGGCACAGCACCAGCACCGAGTGCTGTGCTTGGGTGTGATGCTCCAGAGAGCTCTCAAACAACATCTCTGGGCTCCTTTGATGCAGAGCTGAGTGAGGAGATGATGCTCAGCAGGGCTCACTTGCCCAGCAAGGTCTATCTGGCCCTTTGCTGAAGGTTCCATGAGCATCCCAAAGCAGACCTCTCTTTGTTTCAGCAGATTGCTAATGGTGTTGGTGCAGGTTCCCCCTACACAGTGCTGCAGGAGAGTGCCAGTGCCAGAATCAGGCAGAGATCACACCTCTGCTCAGTGTCACCCCAGCCCCACTGCCATGGGAGTGGCTGGATGGACAGGCAGATGGATGTGTGTCTGGAGGAGGCCAGGAAGGATGTATGGGGATGTAACTTTCAGCTAGCTACACAGCCCAGCTGGAAAGATTTCCCTCTCCTGCCATGGGGCAGGTTTCTCTGCTCCTACCTGGCACCATCAAAGCAGACACCTCTGCAGCAGCTCCCCATGCACATCTGCATGCACCCTCCACTGCAGCAACCCTGCCTAGCACAGCCCTGTGGCTCCTTGCTGGAGCATCAGCACTGTGGTCCTCCCACCCTCCCCTTCACAGCCAGGACTGATCCTCAGCTGAGGGCACAAAACCTCCTGACTCCTGCCCTGTTTGCAGGGACAGATGTGCAGCTGCAGCCTGAGCTGTCATGGCTCCAGACTGACCTGTGGGGAAAGAGACCTGGAAGCCACTCCTCTTGATCTAGCACAAGGCAGGAGCTTGGCTAATGGGCAATCATCATGCAGCAGTCTGCCCTCTTGCATCTGCCCTGGCATCATCAAGCAGCACTTTGTCCTCTGGCATCTGCCTTGGCTCTCCTGCAGAGTGGAGCTAAGGTGAGGTCATGCTGGGAGGGCTCACACCTGTTCCTGGCAGGAGCAAGGAGCACTGGGAAAACTCTTGCACAGATTTCTTGCAGGGAATGAGTTGAGTGCTGAGAAGAAAGGCTTGGAGAGGACAAACACACAGGGAGAGCCCTGACCCCCTCCCCCCTCCCAGCTAAGCTCCACATCAGTTAATTAGGGCAGTGTTAATTAAGGTAGCCCAGCTGGGCTGCAAAGCTGAGCTCAGGTCACTGCAGGCTGCCAGCCTGCCCTGGTGTGGGAATCCCACCCTGCCCACATGTGCCCTCCAGGGGGTCCTGGCACACTCTGGCCTTGGTGCTTGGGTTTGGTGGAGAGGAGAAATGGCATTTGCTACCCAGGTCACCTCAGCTGCTCAGCTTGGGTGGTTTTGGAGTTCGAGGAGAGCCCAGAGAGGGGGTGGAGGGAGGTGGAGGGGTAGCATTTATCCTCCAGAGCAGCAGTGACAGCAGGGCTCTGCCTGAGCAGGAGGGACAGCCCTGTCCCTCTCTCTTGCCAGCACACACAGGGGCATGAAAACACCAGGGGCTGTCTGCAAGAGGGGCTCCAGGTGGGGCAGTGCATGAGCCAGATGTGGGCATCCCACAGCACACAAGTGCCTACCCTGGGGACTCCCTGCCCAGATGTGGAGGAAGGTGATGAAGGCATCAACACCCCCCTGCCCCAGGTCTCATCACCTCCTCTCACTGGCCTGAGGGCATCTCAGAGCAAATGTGCAAAAGGTGTGAAGGGAGGAAAAAAGAGCTCATGGGGATGTTATCCCATTGCTTCCCACAGCTGGACTGGGCAAGCAGAAAGGAAACCTGGCACAGCAGTGTGCTCACGGCAGGAGGCTGAGCAGGGGTGGGGGTAAAGCCACCAACACTCAGGGACTGAGCCCTGCTGCACTGGAGGGGGCTGAGGCCTAATGCCCTGGGGCTGAGGTCTCATGGTCTAGGGCTGAGGTCTAACGCTCTGGGGCTGAGGTCTAATGGTCTAGGGCTGAGGTCTCATGCCCTGGGGCTGAGGTCTAATGGTCTAGGGCTGAGGTCTAATGCTCTGGGGCTGAGGTCTAATGGTCTAGGACTGAGGTCTAATGCTCTGGGGCTGAGGTCTAATGCTCTGGGGCTGAGGTCTAATGCTCTGGGGCTGAGGTCTAATGGTCTAGGACTGAGGTCTAATGGTCTGGGGCTGAGGTCTAATGGTCTAGGACTGAGGTCTAATGGTCTGGGGCTGAGGTCTAATGCTCTGGGGCTGAGGTCTAATGGTCTAGGACTGAGGTCTAATGGTCTAGGACTGAGGTCTAATGCTCTGGGGCTGAGGTCTAATGGTCTAGGACTGAGGTCTAATGGTCTGGGGCTGAGGTCTAATGGTCTAGGACTGAGGTCTAATGCTCTGGGGCTGAGGTCTAATGGTCTAGGACTGAGGTCTAATGGTCTAGGACTGAGGTCTAATGCTCTGGGGCTGAGGTCTAATGGTCTAGGACTGAGGTCTAATGGTCTAGGACTGAGGTCTAGTGCTCCCAGCTCACCCAGCTCCTGTCCTGGGAGGTGATTCCCTAAACTCAGCTAAAAGCCACTCAGGGCACTCATGGGAAGCAGGAAAAGGGGCCAAGAAGGTCCCAGGAGAGTCAGGGGTGTCAGGCAAGCCTGTGCTGGATGGATTCTTGGCCAGGGGCTGAGCACATGACAGAGCTGCTCCTGGAGGCAGAGAACTCAGGAATCCATCAGCCAGCCCAGCACAGGCTCTGCAGCCAGACTTTAATAGACTTATCTTCACCACAACAATGCATTTTACTTTTTTTTTTCCCCCCCAGTGCACATTCATCCTTCACACACTCCTTTCCCCATGGATTATGTATCCTGCCTGAGCTCTGTCCTCCTGCCTTGTTTGCACGACGCTGGCTCTGCTACCTCCTTATTTTTACAGCATTGTCACCTCCAAACAGGTTTCTATTCAGTCACCAAACCCAATCACACAGCTCAGTGGAGATGTCAGGGGGAGGGTGCCTGTCCCCTCCCCCAGGCCCTCATCTGCAACAGCCCAGCTGCTGGCACTGGAGCAACCTGCCTGCAAGGAGTCTGGGGGCTCTCAGAACACCTCCTGCATGGATCCTCCACCACTGTGGGTGAATCGTTTCACAGAATCACAGAATTGTTAGGGTTGAAAGTCTCCAAAGAAGGAGACTCCACAATCTCTCTGGGCAGCCTGTTCATAGAACCAGAGAATTGTCAGGGTTGGAAGGGACCTCAAGGCTCAGCCAGTTCCAACCCCCCTGCCATGGGCAGGGACACCTCACACCACAGCAGGTTGCTCACAGCCACATCCAGCCTGGCTGCAAACACCTCCAGGGATGAGGCTTCCACCACCTCCCTGGGCAACCTGTGCCAGCCTCTCACCACCCTCCTGGGGAAGAATTTCTTCCTGATGTCTAATCTGAATGTCCCCTCCTCAAACCTGGATCCATCCCCCCCAGTCCTATCACTATCTCACACCCTAAAAAGTCCCTCCCCAGCTTTCTTGGATCCTGGAAGGCCACAAGAAGGTCTCCTTGGAGCCTTCTGTTCTGCAGACTGCACAACCCCAACTCTCTCAGTCTGTCCTCCCAGCAGAGCAGCTCCAGCCCTCTGCTCATCCTCATGGCCCTTCTCTGGATGTATTCCAGCACTAACCTTGTGGCTGCAGCATCCAAAGCCCAGAGATGGAGTTTGCTGGAGGAAGGGTGATGGATATCCAATGCATCAGCCCTGCTGCTTCATCCCAGGCATAAAAGGGCCTTTAAAATTCTCCCTGAAATTGCCTCGCAGCAGAGCTTCCCAGTGCCACATGGCACAGCAAAAAAAACCCAAACCTTTGAATTGTGCTGGGCTACATAGTCCATGGATATTTTTGAATGCTTCAGACCTGGGATGACCCAGAGCACACAGGGATGAAGCACTAAGTAGCTGTTCATTAAGCAGGGACATCTGTGAAGCAGGTGAGTGTAGGTGTAGAGGAATGAGCCACATCTGCTTGGAGGCAGAGAGCTTAACTTGCAAATCTTCTGCACACAGCAGCTGCAGGAACAGCACCTTGGGAACCCACTTCCCAGCATTTCTCAATTTCCAGCCTCTTGGCATGTTCAAGTGAGGAGTGCTCCCTGCTGTGGGTTTGTTATGTGCCCAACACTCACTGACAGTCACAGGATCCCAGGCTCACAGGATGTCAGGGGTTGGAAGGGACCTCCAAAGATCATCCAGTCCAACCCCCTGCCAGAGCAGGACCAGAGAATCCAGCACAGGTCACACAGGAACACATCCAGATGGGGCTGGAAAGGCTCCAGAGAAGGAGACTCCACAACCTCTCTGGGCAGCCTGTTCCAGTGCTCTGTGAGCCTCACACTGAAGAAGTTCCTCCTCATGTGGAGGTGAAACCTCCTGTGCTGCAGTTTCTATCCACTGTCCCTTGTCCTATCCCAGGGTGTGACTGAGCAGAGCCTGTCCCCTCCCTCTTGACCCCCAGCCTTCAGGTATTTAGAAACATTTATTAAATCCCCTCTCAGTCTTCTCCTCTCCAGACTGCACAGCCCCAGGGCTCTCAGCCTCTCCTCCCCAGGCCTTTCAGCATCCTTGTATCCTCCCTTGGATTCTCTCCAGCAGATCCCTGTGCCTCTTGAACTGGGGAGCCCAGAACTAGATGCAATATTCCAGGTGAGGTCTCAGCAGGACAGAGTAGAGGAGGAGGAGAACCTCCCTGGCTCTGCTGGCCACACTCCTCTGAATGCCCCCCAGGACCCCATTGGCCTTCTTGGCCCCCAGGGCACATTGCTGTCCCATGCAGAACTTGTTACCCACCAGCACTCCCAGCTCCTTCTCCTTGGGGCTACTCTCCACAGATCCCCTCCCTGCCTGTCCTGCTGCAGTTTACTCTTCCTTCCCAAGGGCACATCCAAAGCCTCCTGCACACGAAGCTTCCATGCCACACCTTCCCCCTCACACAGACACTCTGCTAGCAAACCACCCAACGCCCTGGAGATCTATTTTTGAGCTGGATCTCGCCTGGGTTTGGCATCCTGGTGTTTTGTGGAGGATGGTGATTTGATTTCCCTGCTCTCCTTCCCTGCAAGAGGGAGGTTACACCCTAGAAAGAGGAGGCTCATGTTTGCATGCCTGCCTTCCAGTGTTGGGAGAAGCAGCACAAAACTTCTGCAAGCTGTGAAGGGCTCCAAAAGGAGGAGAGACTTTTGAGTGTTCTGTTCTGAGGCTTTTTCTGTTTTGTTTCGGTTTTGGTTCTTGTTTGTTTGGGTTTGGTTTCTTTTGTTTTGTTTTCCCTCTGAAATGGCTTCTAGCTCTTAGAGGAGCTGCACCCTGGGGTCAGGGCTGGTTCCTCAGGCAGGGAAGAGCAGCTCAGTGCCTTCATCCCAACCATCTCCCTTCTCTGTTTGCTCAGCTTCAGCCCTGCAACCCAGACAGGGAGGATGGGCTGAGAAAAACAAAGCCCCAAGTGCTCAGGGAGAGATTTTCCCTTCCAGATGCTTTATCAGCCTCTCTGTAGGGGCCAAGCAGCCCATACCAGGTGTCCTCCTGCCCATGTAAGCACACATTGGGCCTCATCCTTCACCTTCTCATTGGGTGCCCCAGTACCAGGCAGGACATCCAAGTCATGCTTCCATCCCCAGGCACAGCCTTGCCAAGGCCACTTCGTGCCCCCAGAGCCCTGCCCTGCTGCCCTGCTCTCAGCCTGCACCCTCCTCACAACCTTCATCCATCACTGGATCCTTGTTTTCTCATCAAAAAAAACCTCCTGAGCCATGAGCTGGGATGGATCCAGCCAGGATGGCTCCCTGCCTTGCACTGCTCTACCCCAGCAGAGCTCTGGCTTCACTGCAAGGAAGCTACTCTCACCCCTAACTCCTCTCCCCCACCTTTAGCCAGTGCATTATTCTGCCCACATCCCTGCACTCGCTCCCTGCCTTCACCAAGAGTCATGAATAAGGCATAAAGAACACTAAAAGGGAGAGAAAACATTTAATCTTTTATTCTTGGTTGTTGCAGAGTCGAGATGCATCCTTCCTGCAGCTCCAGCTGGCAGCTCCTACCCTCCCTGGCACTCACAGACAGAGGCAGGAGGGTGTCAAAGGATGGATGTTGGTCCCCTGGGGTTAACCTCCCCAAGCAAATTTTCTTTGGTTTGAGGTTGATTTCTTCCTTTATCTATCTGTTTGCTCTTTTTTTCCTGCAGACAGCATGAGGGTGCAGTTTGTGGGAGCTGGGGGTGTGCAGTCTGGAGAAGAGGAGGATTAGGGGAGACCTCATTTGCTCTCTACAGGTAGGTTGGAGTGAGGAGGGGGCAGCCTCTTCTCCTTGGGGGGCAAGTGACAGGACCAGAGGAAATGGTTCCAAGCTGTGTTCAGGCTGGATGTTAGGAAATATTTCTGCACTGAAAGGGTTCTCAAACATTGGAACAGGCTGCCCAGGACAGTGGTGGAGTCCCCATCCCTGGAGGTGTTCAAGCAGCATGGACCTGACAGTCAGGGACATGGTTTAGTGTTGACACTTTGGTGCTGGGTCAGGGGTTGGACTGGATGAGCTTGGAGGTCTCTTCCAAACAGATAGATTCTGAGATTCTGTGGTGCTGTGATTCTGTGATTCTGTGATTCTGTGGTGCTGTGATTCTGTGATTCTGTGGTGCTGTGATTCTGTGATTCTGTGATTCTGTGGTGCTGTGATTCTGTGGTTCTGTGGTGCTGTGATTCTGTGATTCTGTGGTGCTGTGATTCTGTGATTCTGTGATTCTGTGGTGCTGTGATTCTGTGGTTCTGTGGTTCTGTGGTGCTGTGATTCTGTGTCTCTGATTCTGTGACTCTGATTCTGTGGTGCTGTGACTCTGTGATTCTGTGACTCTGTGATTCTGTGTCTCTGTATCTCTGTGATTCTGTCTCTGATTCTGTGTCTCTGTCATTCTGTGTCATTGTGATTCCATGATTCTATGACTCTGTAATTCTGTAATTCTATGACTCTGTGATTCTGTGATTCTGTGATTCTGTGTCTCTGTGATTCTGTGATTCTCTGATTCTGTCTCTGTCATTCTCTGTCACTGTGACTCTGTGATTCTGTAATTCCATGATTCTGTGACTCTGTAATTCTGTGATTCTGTGTCTCTGTGATTCTGTGATTCTGTCTCTGTGATTCTGTGACTCTGTGATTCTGTAATTCTTTGATTCTGTCTCTCTGATTCTGTGATTTTGTGTCTCTGTGATTCTGTGTCTCTGTGACTTTGTGATTCTGTGTCTCTGTGATTTTGTGATTCTCTCTCTCTGTGATTCTGTGGCTCTGTGATTCTGTGGCTCTGTGATTCTGTGAGTGGGGGCAGTGGTGCATCCCAGGGAACAGATGCAGATGCTGGTTCCTGAGCCCTCAAGACAGAGGTGATCTCAGACCCTGAATCACTGAGCTCTGCACCCCACCAAGTTATTTGGGGAAAAGAAGAAGAAATTACTCTGTAGCTAAAACTCCTTTAAACCCTTCAGCCTGAAATCCCAAGGCAGAGGACATCTCGACAAGAGGAGGCTGAGGGGAGACCTTATTGTCTTTGATTCCCCTAAAGGAGGTTGGAGTGAGGTGGGGGTTGGTCTCTCTCTATTATGAGGTGATAGAAGGAGAGGAAATGGCCTGAAATTGTGCCAGGAGAGGGTTGGGTTGGAGATGAGGAACAATTTCTTTCAGTAAGAGTGGTCAGGGATTGAAACAAGCTGCTCAGGGAGGTGGTGGAGTCACCATCCCTGGAGGTTGTTCAAGAAACCTGTGGCCATGGCACTTGGAGCTGTGGTTTAGTGGCCATGGTGGTGTTGGGTTGATCTGTTAGAGGGTAGGAAGGCTCTCCAGAGAGACCTTGAAAGGCTGGGCAGATGGGCAGAGTCCAACAGGATGGCATTTAACAAGTCCAAGTGCTGGGTGCTGCACTTCGGCCACAACAACCCCATGGAGTGCTACAGGCTGGGGTTGGAGTGGTTGGAGAGCAGCCAGGCAGAGAGGGACCTGGGGGTACTGGTGGACAGCAGCTGAACAGGAGCCAGCAGTGTGCCCAGGTGCCCAGGAGAGCCAATGGCATCCTGGCTGGATCAGGAATAGTGTGGCCAGCAGGAGCAGGGAAGTCATTCTGCCCTGTGCTCAGCTCTGGTTAGACCACACCTTGAGTGCTGTGTCCAGTTCTGGGCTCCTCAATTTAAGAAGGACATTGAGACACTTGAACATGTCCAGAGAAGGGCAACAAGGCTGGGGAGGGGTCTGGAGCACAGCCCTGTGAGGAGAGGCTGAGGGAGCTGGGGGTGTTCAGCCTGGAGAAGAGGAGGCTCAGGGCAGATCTCATTGCTGTCTACAACTACCTGAAGGGAGGTTGTAGCCAGGTGGGGGGTGGGCTCTTCTCCCAGGCACCCAGCAGCAGAAGGAGAGGACACAGTCTCAAGCTGTGCCAGGGGAAGTTTAGGCTGGAGGTGAGGAGAAAGTTCTTCAGAGGAAGAGTAATTGTCCATGGAATGTGCTGCCCAGGGAGGTGGTGGAGTCACCATCCCTGGGGGTGTTCAAAAAAGGGTTGGATGTGGCACTTGGAGCCAGGGTTTAGTTAGTCCTGAGGTGCTGGGTGATAGGTTGGACTTGATGAGCTCTGAGGTCTTTTCCAACCTTGTTGGTTTTATGATTCTATGATTCTATGATCACTGGTCTGAAGGATTTTAGAGACATTTTCCAACCAAACCAAACCTATGATTCTACCTCCCACCACCATCCTCACCCTGTGCTTCCAGCTCAGTGTAAAACTCAGGGCTGGCTTTGGTCAGGAGCTTTCCCTGTGTGACTCAAGCCCATGGCATTCATGGTGGGCATCCCCCTGCTGCTGGGAGGGGGGTTTTGGCAGCACTCTGAGGCTCTGAGACCATGGAGGAGCATTCCCAGAGGGAGTGGGCTCTGGATGCTGTGTCCCTGCCATCCTTCAGCGATGCCAGGATGAATGTGCTCAGCTCCAGAGAATTAAGGGGAGGGGGGGGGGGGGAAGTGTATTTTGGTTTCTGTCAGGCTGGCTCCTGAGGAGAAAAGGTTTATGCAAGCTCCCTGTGCCTGAGACAGCCAGCATGTCTTCCCTCATCATTTTCTACCTTACCAGGCAACTTGAACAAAATTTGACACTAATAATGGGAATCAGAAGAGAATTATGTTCTGACAGGCTTGGTGAGGACCTGCAGCCTGGCAGAGGAGTGAAAGCCATAATTGATGGCCCTGCTGAGGAAAAGGCTGTGTTGGGAAGGTTCTCCTTATGAGACAGCAGAGGCTCTGCAGGCAGTCAGGGGCAGTCCCCAAGGGGGAAAGCTTTGCTCAGCACTTGCATCAACCAGCAGGGAAACCCTGGGGTCTGCTGGGACAAGTCTGGCAGAGAAAGCTTTTCTCCACCATACCATTGCCCGCCTGTGTGGATTCCCTGCTGTCTACTACATGGTTGTGTTGCTTGGCAGCCTTCTCACCCACCTGGTCACCTCCTAGCCCACCCACTTGGCTGTGGCATTGAGAGGAAGGAGGCCCATGGGCAGGCATTGTCTTCTTTTTTTGGCAGCCCTAAAAGGCAACCATGTCCTGGGCTGCATCAAAAGAAGTGTGGCCAGCAGGGCAGGGGAAGGGATTCTGCCCCTCTACTCTGCTCTTGTGAGACCCCAACTGTGTCCAGTTCTGGGGACATCCAACATAAGAAGGACGTGGAAGTGTTGGAGGGGGTCCAGAAGAGGCCATGAAGATGATCAGAGGGCTGGAGCACATCCCCAATGAGGACAGGTTGAGGGAGTTGGGGCTGTTCAGCCTGGAGAAGAGAAGGATCCAGGAGCAGCCTTCCAGTACCTGAAAGGCTCCAGGAGAGCTGGGGAGGGACTTTGGACAAGGGCTGGGAGTGACAGGATGAGGGAGAATGGCTTTGAGCTGGGAGAGGGGAGACTGAGAGTGGAGATGAGGAAGAAATTCTTGAGAGTGAGGATGGTGAGGCAGTGGCACAGGTTGCCCAGGGAGGCTGTGGATGCCTCCTCCTGCCTGGAGGTGTTCAAGACCAGGTTGGGCAAGCTGGGCTGGTGGGAGATGTCCCTGCCCATGGCAGGGGGTTGGAACTGGACGATCTTTATGGTCATTCCAACTCAAGCCATTCTATGATTCACCTTCTGGATCCTTCTCTCCACCCTCACCCTCCACCAGGCCATCCCAGCCTGTGCTGCCTCACATTCCCCCAGCACAGGGACTCTGTGTGTGCTTGGAGGACAAATGTGCTTGTCCTGCCATTTCCACTTAGCTCTGCAAGGGCACAGGGATGCTCTGTACACATCTTTAATCTTAAAATACCACTTGTTGCACCCAGAATCCAACTGTTATAGGCAAAGAAACACCAATTTAAACCCTCAGAAGATTTCACAGAAAGGCTTCTTTCAAACCTCACTCTTAATCTTCCTGACATTTTTTTTTTCCCTGATAAAAAATTGCCTTAAACAGCAAATGCAAAAGTTCTTCTTTCTTGTAAGTTTAGAGCAAAGCAGCTCCCATGAACCATCAGTTCAGGCCTCAGCTGGACCAGGGAAGGAATCAGGAGAGACTTGGAGAGGCTGAAAGCTGGGCAGAGAGGAACCTAAGGAGGTTCAGAAAGGATGAGTGAAGAGTCCTGCATCTGGGCAGGAAGAATAAACTGCAGCAGGACAGGCTGGGAGGGGATCTGCTGGAGAGCAGCCCCAAGGAGAAGGACCTGGGAATGGGGGTGGAGAACAAGTTCTGCATGGGACAGCAATGTGCCCTGGGAGCCAAGAAGGCCAATGGGGTCCTGGGGGGCATTCAGAGGAGTGTGGCCAGCAGAGCCAGGGAGGGTCTCCTCCTCCTCTGCTCTGCCTTGGTGAGACCTCACCTGGAATATTGCATCCAGCTCTGGGCTCCCCAGTTCAAGAGGGACAGGGATCTGCTGGAGAGAGTCCAAGGGAGGCTACAAGGATGCTGAAGGGACTGGAGCACTGCCTGGGGAGGAGAGGATGAGAGCCCTGGGGCTGTGCAGGCTGGAGAGGAGAAGACTGAGAGGGGATGTAATAAATGTTTCTAAATACCTGAAGGCTGGGGGTCAAGAGGGAGGGGAGAGGCTCTGCTCTGTTGCACCCTGGGATAGGACAAGGAGCAATGGGTAGCAGCTCCAGCCCAGGAGGTTCCACCTCAATATGAGGAAGAACTTCTTCACTGTGAGTCTGCTCTTTCCCAGACTAAAAAGACTCAATTCTCTCAGCCTTTCCTCCAACAACTGGTTCCTTCTGGATACATCAGAGAAGGATTGAAGCTGTGCATGGACATATGTGACCCTTTTAGGCTAAAAGAAGCATGAAAAGTGAAATCTCCAACCACCTGCTCCTTGTGGCCCTTCTGAGCTCCCTCAGCACATCCCTGTGGGTGGATGAAACCCAGTGCCAGAGCTTCCCCAGCTTTGATAAATGCAATGAACCTCCAAACCCCTGAGCTTTGCAAGGAAAAGGAAAGGAAAATAAATAAAACTGAAGTCCCAGTGCTGGGAGAGAGGCAGAGCCTGTTAAGGCTGCAAGCTGGGCCAGCAGAGAGGACTGGGTGGGAATAAAGTAACAAAATCAAGGCAGAAAGAGTCAATGCAAGAGGAATTATTTAACAGGTAGAAGAAAGCTGTTAAAAATTGGGGGTGGGGGTGTTGGAAATAATCAACCCTCGGGGGGGGGGGGGGGTGTTGAGGAAGGGGGTGGGGATAAAAAATGTTCAAGCAAAAGTAGGCCATTTACTAAAGAATAAAAGGGATGAAGCAGATGATGAGTGGAAAACGGCAGAGATGCTGAACTGCTTTGAAAACTCTGCCTTTATCAAGAGGAAATGTGGAAAAGTGGTTTGGACAATTAGGAAGTAACAAAGGCACCGTAAAAATAGCTCCGGGGAGGGGTGGGGGGGGGTGGGGGGGGGAGAGAAACTCTCGGGAAATGGGAACGTGGCAGCCGCAGCAGCTCGGCAGAGAGCATTAAAGGATTAATTGAGGGAGGAGCTGACCCTGCGCTGGGGACCAGGGAGACTGAGGGAGGGGGCTGCACCCTGCCCCCTCCTGGAGCAGCACCGGGAGCTCCTAAACCTGCTGCCAAGCCTGGACTTCGGGAAGCAGGGAAGGGAGAGGCTAATGAAGATCAGGCCAAGTGGAGCATTGCTTCGTCGTCGCCTTCCCTTTGAGCGGAGCCAAATTAAAGGCGGCAAAGGGAATTCTCTCCGGGTATCGCAGGGTGTGATAGCGCTTCCCAGGGGGTGCAAGGGAGGAAGGATGGAAATAAATGCAGAAAGAGGAAGTTAAAATTGAATGTCTGAAAAGAAACATTGCTGGGAGCAATTCTCTGCTCAGCTGGGGGTTGGCATCCCACGGGGTGATTGGCATCCCGGGGGGTGATTGCAGATAACGTCCGACGGCACCTGGGACTCTCGGAAGGTTTTCAGTCATGGCCAGGAAGGAGGATCTGGAGAGCAGGAACAGGGACTGCATCTTGTCCAAGGGTGGCTCAGAGTCCACCATGCCACAGGCAAAGGCCCTGGGGGTGGGTAGAACAGGGTTGGGAAAAAAGGAACATCACCAGGCAGGGGGGATGTTCCTGGTAGTTTCTCTCTGCATTGCAGCCAGCTGGACTCTCTCTTTTCAGTGAGGCAGCAGGGAGCAGGAGGGGATGATCTGGGACCCTGAGAGACCTGATGCCCAGGATCACATAGGGCCATCTGTCTGCTGCCTCTCTTTCCCCCAAGGATGACCTCCAGGTTCCTCCTTCTCTTTCCTGGTGAAGCAAACCTACCCCAGCAGGTCAGCCCCAGGCAGAGCCTTTCCCTAAACTCAGCCTCTGACCATGCTCAGCAGCAGAGAGGACAAACACATCATGAGAGCATTGTGCTGCTCCCCCAGCTCCTCTCCCCACATCCCATGAGCTGTATCTCAGTCACCAGGATGGGGCTGCCCCAGTTTCCCTGGGCAATGTCCTGTCCTCGGCAGCTCCAGGATGGAGGGCAGGGTGGCTCCTGTGTCACTACCAGGGGAGAGGAGGTGGTGGGTGGGAGAAGAGGAACATTTCTCTGCTGGACTGAGAACAGCCTGGGGCTGGTGTAAATCTGGCTGCTCCCAGGGGTCACTTCCTTATCTCTGACTCAGCTGGACTCTGCTCTTCACTGCTCTCCCCACCAGCCCCATCCTGCCTCTCTGGCCAGCCTCTCCACACCTCCCCTGGTGAGCAGATGGCATGTCCCAAATCCTACTTCTGGAAACCCCTTACTGAGCAGGTAAGCACCTGGCAACCTCTTTGCACAGGGAGAAAAGAACCAAGGCCGGGGGGGGGGGATGGGAGGGAAGTGTGGAAAAAGCTCAAAACATAGCAATTGGGCATGCCATCATTCCCAAGTTTTCAGAAATATTTTTAGCACCACATTTTGAGCTAAAGGAAACAGCTGCATGAACCCTGGCAGCAAGAGAGACAGGGAGTGGGAGCCAACCCCCTCATATTTTCATTGCACTTCTCCTTAAACCACCCTGAGTCATGCAATTGGCAGCCCCCCCCCCCCCAACAACTTCATCTGAAATGACAGTGAAGCATCCCCAGCAGCCCCCAAAAAAGACTGTCCTCTTCTCAGTGCCAGAAGGCTGACAAAAATAGGTCTCTCTTACTGCAGTGCCAGTTCTACTCAGCACCACCAAGGAGCCAAGATCTCACTAAAAGCCCAGAGACCCCTTTTGTAGAGAGCTTCCAGTCAGCCCAGGAGGATCTGTGCCCAGGAGGCCCTGGGCAGCCTGGTCTGGTTGAGGATGTGCTTGATGACTGAAGGGAGGTCAGACTAGATGACCTTTGGGGGGTCCCTTCTGGCCTGGACCATTCTATGATTCTATGACTCTATGATTCTGTGATTCAATGACTCTATGACTCTATGATTCTATGACTCTATGATTCTATGAGTCTGTGACTCTGTAATTCTCTGATTCTCTGATTCTATGACTCTATGATTCTCTGATTCTATGACTCTATGATTCTCTGATTCTATGACTCTCTGATTCTCTGATTCTCTGATTCTATGATTCTATGATTCTATGACTCCATGACTCTCTGATTCTCTGATTCTCTGACTCTATGATTCTGTGACTCTGTAATTCACTGATTCTCTGATTCTATGACCCTGTGACTATAATTCTATGACTCTATGATTCTCTGATTCTCTGAGTCTATGACTCCATGATTCTATGATTCTATGATTCTGTGACTCTGTAATTCACTGATTCTATGACTCTGTGACTCTATGATTCTATGATTATGTGACTCTGTAATTCACTGATTCTCTGATTCTGACCCTGTGATTATGATTCTATGACCCTATGACTATGATTCTCTTATTCTCTGATTTTCTGATTCTCTGACTATGATTCTCTGATTCTCTGATTCTCTGATTCTATGACTCTATGTTTCTGTGAATCCATGATTTTATGATTCAATCATTCTATGATCTGAACCTGCCCAAGTCCATCAGCTGGGATGCTGTATGTGAAGCTCAGCCCAGCCTCACACTTGAGAGACCAGATTTCCTCCTGGATATAGGAATTGAAACAACCAGCAGTGGTTTTTCCTTTCTTTCCTGCTGGATGTAGGAATTGAAACAACCAGCAGTGGTTTTCCCTTTCAAATACAACATGCTCTGGCTTGCTCTGTGCTTGGGGAGAGGAGAAACCCTTCCTGCTCTGAGGAAAATGATTCCCCCCTCAGGGAGGAACTGATGGTCTCTGGCTTCAGCCTCTGATCTCCTCCCAGAGCAGTGACAAGCAGTGACAGCAGGGCAATAAAGCAGGTTTCTCCCTGGCTTGCCAGGCAATAGAGATGAGACAGAAATATCTCTGGCTCTGGAGCATCTGCTCCAGTTACCACCCACCTGCTCAGCCCCAGATGGGGCTCAACACATCTGAAGGAGGTCCCTGAGAACTTTGATGAAACTTGCAAGGACCCAGCCTGGGGTGTAGGGCAAAAAAAGAAAGGAAGAAGGCTCCTGAGCACACCCTGGGTGCTTCACCCACCCTCTCCCACTGCAGTAGGCTTGCTCCCTTGCCCTGGGGTCTTGGAAGAGGCTCCTCTGAGCCAATTCCAGCTTAGTTCTGTTCCAAGGTAAAAAAGCAAAGGCCTTCCTTGGGGGTATGTGCAAGAGAGAAGCATAGAAGGAGTCTGATTTCAGCCTCTGATTTCAGCCATGGAAGCCCAGGGTCAGTCCTCCCTACCTGAGCTGGTCTCCAGCATTCCTTCTGAGTTCTCAGGCTGCTGAGGGTCAGGACAGGTCTTCTGCTATTGCACCAGGCAATGGTGAGCTGAGGCTCACTCCTGCAAAGAGAGATGAGATTGGTGGGAACTTTGGCTTGAGAACTGTTGATGTCCCACCAGATCTGCCTCCCAGGCATTCAGTAATCTGCACAGAGGGAGAGGCCACCTCTGTGGCACATGAGGATTCAGAATAAAGACCATGAGAAGATATGAATGGTGACCCAGGAGGGACAGCCTGGGTCATATCAGCTCCAGCAAGGTAAAACAGGCTGCCCAGGGCAGGGACCCATCCCTGGTGGTACTTAATAGTCCTGGGATGCATCAGGAAGGGTGAGACCAGCAGGGCTAGGGAAGTTCTTCTACCTCTCTACTTTGTCCTGGTGAGACCACCCCTGCAATCCTGTGTCCAGTTTGGGGCTCCTCAGTTCAAGAGAGGCAGAGACCTGCTGGAGAGAATCCAAGGGAGAGCCAGGAGGATGCTTAGGGGACTTGAGCATCTCCCCTGGGAAGAGAGACTGAGAGCCCTGGGGCTGTTTAGTGTGGAAAAGAGAAGGCTGAGAGGGGATCTGAGCAATAGCTGAGGGGTGGGTGTCAAGGGGAGGGGGCCAGGATCTTTTCAGAGGTGCACATTAATAAGACAAGGAACAGTGGATACAAACTTGAACACAGAAGGTTTCACCTCATGATGAGGAGAAACCTCTTTAGAGGGAGGATGCTGGAGCCCTGGAGCAGGCTGCCCAGAGAGGTTGTGGAGTCTCCTTCTCTGACCACATTCCAAACCCACCTGGATGCATTCCTGTGCAGACTCCCCTGGGTGATGCTGCTCTGGCAGGGGAGTTGGACCTGATGATCTCTGGAGGTCCCTTCCAACCTCTAATGTCCTGTGGTACTGTGGAATGTGGGAAAGCCAGGACAGCAAAGGGAAGCAAAACAACCCAGTCCCAAACTTGATGGGGCCCTAAGCAACCTGACCTGGTGGGAGGTGTCTCTGCTCACTGCAGGAGGGTTGGACAAGAAGACCTTTGAGGCTCCCTTCCAGCCCAGTGCAGTCTGTGATTCTGTCCAGTCTGGGGTCAAAGTGAAAAGTGAAAGACCTTTTGGACTGGATCTTAGGAAGAAGTTCTTCACTATGAGGGGGGTGAGACACTGGAACAGGTTATCCAGAGTGGTCATGGATGCCCTCTCCATGGAGGTGTTCAAGGCCAGGTTGGATGAGGCCTTGAGCAACCTGGGCTGGTGGGAGGTGTCTCAGCTCACTGCAAGAGGGTTGGACAAGATGACCTTTGAGGGTCCCTTCCAGCCCAGTGTGTTCTGTGATTCTATGATCCTGTGATTCTGTGATGCTGGAATCAAAGTGAAAAGTGAAAGACCCAAGGATCTCTTGAGGTCCCTTCCAGCCTCTGATATATTGTGATGCTGTGAAATGTGGTGCTGAGTGGCATGGTTTGGTGGTGAGCTAGCAGTGCTGGCTTAACAGTTGGACCTGAAGGTCTTAAAGGTCTTTCCCAACCAAAACAATTCTATGAAAAACTTTGAGGAGCAAATTTTCTGCTCCATCCTGGAAGGTCTTAGCTCCTCCCTGGGTTGTCTGAGCTGGGCTCATCTTCAGCTACAAGCTTGATGCAAAGACAAAAAGAAGGCCACCACATCTCCCACAGTCCTGCTAGGTGACTGTTCCCATTACACCTTTTCCCCAGCACCAGTCTCTACACTGTGGAAGACTACAAGAAGCAAAGAGGACCCCAAGCCATCGTCCAAGGCTGTGATTCCTTCAGTGCAGATGCAACCCTTGGCAAGGAAATTGCTGCTGGCCATAAGCCATGGGAGCACAGATGGGTGTCTGGTACCAAATGCCTTTGCTCCACGAGCTAAAAGTTGTATGTTCAAGCTGGAGAGGAGAAAGAGGCTAAAAAAAAGAGTAAAAAATTCAGGGACTCAGCAAGTAAAATGTTTGTCAGAGGACTTAATATTAGGGCTGGCCTGGAAGAGTCTCCATATGTCAAGGGGACAGTCCTGTCCCAGCAAAAGATAGGGATGCTGAGCCAAAGGTTGACATCCAAAGGAGGCAGAGATGCTTTCTGCTTCAATCTGGGCAGCTGACCACGAAGAGGGCTGGCTCCTGGCTGTGTGGCTTCTGGTAGCTGCTTCAGTGTGGTGCTCTCATGGGGTGAGTTGAAGCTGCTGCTTTTCAAACCATGCTCACCTCGTGCCAGCTTCAAAAGGAAAGTGCTGGCTGGAGGAAAGTAGGATGGGGAGTGAGGTTCAGATTGTGACCTGAGAGGCTTCCCATTCTGCTTGCTGCTTTTGGGTTCCAGGGTTGGGTGCTGGCTCTTTCTGCTTGGATGGAGGTGGGATGGGGAGGGGTGGGGTAGGTCTCTGGGTTCTGCTGCTGCTTCTACATTTTGCTGCCCTTTTTCTACAGGTAGGCTGAGGTCATTGTGCATTGGATTACTTCCTTCCCTCCCCCCCCTCCCCCCCCCCTCATTAAAGCTCTTTATCTCAGCCTGGAGGGGTTTTTTAATGTTACTTTCCCTCACTTCTGTGTTGGAGGGTAGCAGGCAGTAAATCTGAGTGCCTTGAGAGAAAAACTCAGAGGGCTGTAGAGTCACAGAATCAAAAAAACCATAGAATACATCTGGTTGGAAGAGGCCTCCAAGCTCATCCAGTCCAACCCCTGACCCAGCACAGAAGGGTCAATATTAAACCATGTCCCTAAGAGCCAGGTCCCCAGGCTGCTTGAACACCTCCAGGGATGGTGACTCCACCACTGCTCTGGGCAGCCTGTTCCAGTGTTTGAGAATCCTTCCAGTGAAGAAATATTTCCTAATATCCATCCTGAACCTCCCCTGGCACAGCTTGGAACCATTTCCTCTGGTCCTGTCACTTGTCACTAAGGAGCAGAGACTGTCCCCTCCTTGCTCCAACCTACCTTCAGGGAGCTGTAGAGAGCAGTGAGGTCTCCCCTCAGCCTCCTCTTCTCCAGACTGAACACCCCCAGTTCCCTCAGCTGCTCCTCATAGCCCAGGTGCTCCAGACCCTTCTCCAGCCTCATTGCCCTTCTCTGGACACATTCCAGCCCCTCAATGTCCTTCTTGTAGTGAGGAGCCCAGAACTGAACACAGCACTGGAGGTGTGACCTCACCAGTGCTGAGCACAGGGAGATGATCCCCTCCCTGCCCCTGCTGCCCACAGTGTTTCTAATCCAAGCCAGGATGCCATTGGCTTTCTTGGCCACCTGGCTCAGATTCAGTCAACAGTCAACAGCCAGATGCCAACATTCTGCCTGTTCAACCTTCTGGAGTGGTCATGAACAAAGAAGGGTACCTCAGCCTCCTCCCTGCACCAGGATGGGTGGGGGGAAGATCACAGGCTCCCAGGATGTTAGGGGTTGGAAGGGAGCTCTGGAGATCATCGAGTCCAACCCCCTGCCAGAGCAGGACCATAGAATCCAGCACAGGTCACACAGGAACACATCCAGACAGGGCTGGAAAGTCTCCAGAGAAGGAGACTCCACAACCTCTCTGGGCAGCCTGTTCATAGAATCATAGAATTGTTAGGTTTGGAAGGGATCTCAAGGCTCAGACAGCTCCAACCCCCCTGCCATGGGCAGGGACACCTCACACCACAGCAGGTTGCTCACAGCCACATCCAGCCTGGCTGCAAAAACCTCCAGGGATGAGGCTTCCACCACCTCCCTGGGCAACCTGTGCCAGTGTCTCACCACCCTCATGGGGAAGAATTTCTTCCTAACATCCAATCTGAACCTCCCCACTTCTAGTTCTGCTCCATTCCCCCCAGTCCTATCCCTATCCAGTGCTCCATGGAGTCCTGGAGCTCTTCCTCACACTGAGGTGGAACCTGCTGCTCCCTTTGCCATTTGAGCCACACCAGCCGTGGAGGCCAAACAGAGGGTCAGCCAATTCCAGGCTGGAATTTTCTTTGTGCATCACCTCATCCTAGGGAAAAGGATCTTGGGTGTTCACTTGCTGCAAGTGCCCTGGAAAAATGGGAGCAGGAAAGAGGAAGCCCAGCGGGGCGTGGGGAGCGGAGCTGCCCAAGTGGAACAGGAGTTGGGCTGAGCAGAGCCTCCCAGACACGGAGCCTCGGTGTCTGTGCTGTCAGAAGGGATGTTGTAAATGGGCCTTGGATGTGCTCTCACCTTGTAAAGATGTACAGAGAGCTCGGGGCATCGAGGGGAAAAGCAATGACTTCTCAAAAAGAAATAATACACTGGGGATGGAATCAGACAGTCATAGAGACATAGAGTCAGAGAGTCAGAGAGCCATAGAGTCATAGAATCATAGAGTCATCAGAGAATCAGAGAATCAGAGAATCAGAGAATCAGAGAATCAGAGAATCAGAGAGTCATAGAATCATAGAATCATAGAGTCATAGAGTCACAGAATCATAGAATCACCCAGGTTGGAAGAGACCTCCAAGATCCTTCAGCCCAACCTATCCCCCAGCCCTATCCAATCAACCAGACCATGGCACTAAGTGCCTCATCCAGGCTTCTCTTGAACATCTCCAGGGATGGTGACTCCACCACCTCCCTGGGCAGCACATCCCAATGGCAAATCTCTCTCTGTGAAGAACTTCCTCCTAACATCCAGCCTAGACCTCCCCTGGCACAGCTTGAGACTGTGTCCCCTCCTTCTGCTGCTGGGTGCCTGGGAGAAGAGCCCAACCCCCACCTGGCTACGACCTCCCTTCAGGTAGTTGTAGACAGCAATGAGGTCTGCCCTGAGCCTCCTCTTCTCCAGGCTGAACACCCCCAGCTCCCTCAGCCTCTCCTCATAGGGTTTGTGTTCCAGACCCCTCCCCAGCCTCATTGCCCTTCTCTGGACACCTTCCAGCACCTCAACATCTCTCTTGAATTGAGGAGCCCAGAAGTGGACACAGGACTCAAGGTGTGGCCTGAGCAGTGCTGAGCACAGGACAGAATAACCTCCCTTGTCCTGCTGGCTACACTGTTCCTGATCCATGCCAGGATGCCATTGGCTCTCCTGGGCACCTGGGCACACTGCTGGCTCATGTTCAGCTAGGGAAGAGAGGAGGGGGAGAAATACCCAACTCAAGCCAGTAGGTTGTGCTGAGTGGAATCTGCTGCCTTTGCTCTCAGCAGGAGATGTGTGTTGTTTTTTTTTATTCCAGGAAAAGGTGGATTTGCCAGAGGGTTGGGCAACAAATCACATCCTGGGGTGTGTGAGGAAGAGTGTGGCCAACAGGCCAAGGGAGGTTCTCTTCTGCCCTGGTGAGACCACATCTGACAGAATCACAGAAAAAACCTTTGAGATCATCCAGCCCAACCTATCACCCAACACCTTCTAATCAACTAACCCATGGCACTGAGTGCCTCATCCAGTCTTGTTTCAAACACTTCCAGGGGTGGTGACTCCACCACCTCCCTGGGCAGCACATTCCCATAGCCAATCACTCTGTCTGTGAAGAATTTCTTCCTCACATCCAGCCCAAACCTCCCCTGGCACAGCTTGAGACTGTGTCCTCTTGTTCTGCTGCTGGTTGCCTGGGAGAAGAGACCAACCCCCACCTGGCTACAAGTTGTCCAGTTCTTGGCTCTCCAGATCAAGAGGGATGGGGATCTACTGGTGAGTGCCCAGTAGAGGCTACAAGGATGATGAAGGGGCTGGAATATCTGTTTGATGAAGGCTGAGAGACCTGGAGCTGTTTGTCCTGGAAAACTGAAGACTCAGAAGGAATCTCATTAATGTTTACAAATCTTTGGAGGGTGAGTGTCAAGGAGGGGCCAGGCTCTTCTCAGCAATGTCCTGTGATAGGACAAGGGGCAATGGATACAAACTGGAACCCAGGAACTTCCACCTCCACATAAGGAGAAACTTCTTTGCTGTGACAGTGCTGGAGACCTGGAGCAGGCTGCCCAAAGAAGTTGTGGAGTCTCCTTCTCCAGAGCCTTTCAAGCCCCATCTGGATGTGTTCCTGTGTGACCTGTCCTAAGTGACCTTGCTCTGGCAGGGGGGCTGGACTCAGTGATCTCCAGAGGTCCCTTCCAAGCCCTGCCATTCTGTGACTCTATCTCCTGCAATGCCATGGCACACAGGGCTTGGAGGCTTTGTGTGAGCAGTCAGGCAAGGCAAAGTCTTGATCCATCACCTCCCTTCCATTCTCTTTTCACTTCCATTTATTAACTCTACAACTACCTGAAGGGAGGTTGTAGCCAGGAGGGGGTTGGGCTCTTCTCCCAGGCAAGCAGCACCAGAACAAGAGAACACAGCCTCAAGCTGTGCCAGGGGAAGTTTAGGCTTGAGGTGAGGAGAAAGTTCTTCACAAAAAGAGTGATTGGCCATGGAATGTGCTGCCCAGGGAGGTGGTGGAGTCACCATCCCTGGAAGTGTTCAATAAAAGCTTGGATGTGGCACCTGGAGCCATGGTCTAGTTGTCAGGAGGTGTTAGGGATTAGGCAATAGGTTGGACTTGATGATCTCTGAGGTCTTTTCCAACCTGGCTGATTCTGTGATCCTTTCACTGCTCTTTGCTCATCAGAGCTGCAAGCTCCAGCCATTTCTCATCAAACAGCCAGTGAGAAACACAAGGGCTCAGATGTACACTCGTGGGTTTTAATACATTTTGCCTCCCAGGGCTACAGAGAAAGAGCAGAGAAATTGTTCTGATGGCTCAGATTTGGGCAGGGGTGAAAAGGGGAGCAGGCAATGTGATGATGATCGATGGAGAAAGGGTCACTGTGAGGTGGAAAGAGTCCCCTGGGGCATGCTTTCCCAGGGGCTGGAGCTGGCCTGAGGAGGGAGAGCACAAAGCAGTTGAGACCTGTGCTGGTAGCCATGGGTGGGCCAGCTCAAAGGGAACCAGGAGCTGGGACACTGCAGACCCTGTGTGCAAACAGTCTGGAGAGTTTAGGACAAGGCACAAGGGCACCTGGAGAGTCTGGGAGCCACATACATTCCTCAGACACTAAGTGACTTCAAGAGAGACATGGACCTGCTGGAGCTAGTCCAGAGAGGGGCCACAAAGATCATCAGAGGGCAGGAGCACCTCTCTTATGAAGACAAGCTGAAAGAATTTGGGTTCAGCCTGGAGAAGAGAAGGCTCCAGGGAGACCTTAGAGCTGCATTTCAATATCTGAAGGAGACCTACAGGAAGCTTGGGCAGGGACTGTTTAGAAGGGGTGAGGGGCAATGGTTTGAAACTGGAGCAGGGCAGATTTAGGTTGGACATCAGGAGGAAGTTCTGCACAATGAGGGTGGTGAAACACAGGAACGGGTTGCCCAGAGATGTGGTTGAGACCCTGTCCCTGGAGACATTCAAGATCTGACTTGATGTGGCCCTGGGCAGCCTGATCTGGTTGGAGATGTCCCTGCTGACTGCAGAAGGGTTGGACAAGATGCCCTTTTGAGGGACCCTTCCAACTCACTGCAATCTGTGAATCTGTATGGACTCTTTGGGAATGTGACCAAAGCTCTACCCCATATTTATGGAGGAAAAGAGCCAGGCACAGCCTGAGCCTGTTTGGGCTGCTCTGCTGACTGATGCTGCTGACTGTGCCCTTTGCACCCCCAAGGGATGGCCCTAACAATGTTAACTCAGTGACTGCATCTCCTTCAAGCATCAGCTCTTGGGAAGACAGGTCCAGCTTGACCCTGAAGCACCACCAAAAGGCCACTGCTGGCCCATAGATGGCCTCAGCTTTGGAGGAACCAAGCTGGGTCAGATATTTGCTTAATTTAGGCTCCTGTCCATCCTCCACACATCTCTTATTTCTCATGAGCCTCTCTGTTCCTCGCCTGTGACATCATGTTGAGCCCAAGGAAGCCAGCCCAGGGTAAAACAACAACAGCTGAATCCTCTTGTCAGCAGCAATGTGATGTTGTTAGGTAGGATGAGGTTTTCATGGGGACCAGCAGGTTTTTATTTGAGTCAGAAAAAGCAGGGATGGAAGTGGGAGGCAAGTAAAGTTCTCCATTCACACCTTTTCCACAGAAAGCCTCCCCAGGCTCACCAACAGAAGCCACATTTGTGGCTGGAATGAAGAGAGGAAAAAAAATGATTCTTGTTTTACATGAGATTGCTTCTGGAGTCAGAAAACTAAGCTCATGTGTCCTCGAGGGCTTTGGGCAGGTTATGAGAGCCATGGCCCAGCTGAGAGCTCAGGCTGAGCCATGCTCACCCTCTCCAAGCAGTGGAGATAGGCACAGTGTTGAGAGGGACCATGGGAATGGAAAATGAGATGAAGGTGAGGCCCCAGTCTACATCTGATGGGCACAAAAAGGCTTCCAATTGGTCTCCTGCCATCATTGCTTCCTTATTTCTAATAGGAGCCCAGTGGCAGTAGAGAATCATTGAATCAGAGAATCATAGAGTCATAGAATCATAGAAACATAGAATCATAGAATCATGCAATCATGGAATCATAGAATCATAGTCATAGAATCATGGAATCATAAAATCACAGAATCACAGAATCATAGAATGTTCCAGGAAAAAATCGACCTTCAAAGGTCACCTAGTCCAACCCCTCCCCTACTCAGCAGGGACATCTCCAACTAGATCAGGTTGCCCAGGCCTCATTGAGCCTCACCTAAAAATATCTTCAGGGAAGGAGCTTCAACCACCTCCCTGGGCAACCAGTTCCAGTGTTCCACCACCCTCATAGTGAAGAACTTCTTCCTAACATCCAATCTCAATCTGCTCTTCTCTAGTTTGAATCCATTGCCCCTTGGCCTGTCACTGCAAGTCTTTGCAAGCAGTCTCTCTCCATCCTTCTTGTAGCTGCCTTCAGGTACTGGCAGGCTGCTATTAGGTCTCCCTGGAGCCTCCTCTTCTCCAGGCTGAACACCCCCAGCCCCTCAGCCTGTCCTGGTAGCAGAGCTGCTTCAAACCTTCTGATCATTTTCTTGGCCTCCTCTGGACCATCTCTATCAGGTCCTTGTCCTTCCTATATTGAGGGCTCCAGACCTGCACACGGTGCTCCAGGTGAGGTCTCAGCAGGGCAGAGCAAAGTGGCAGAATCCCCTCTCTGGATCTGCTGCCAACACAGGAATGCAGCCCAGGCTGTGATTTGCCTTCTGTGCTGCCAGCTCACAGTAGGTCATGTCCAGTGCTTGGTTCATTTAAGGAGGGGGTGAAGGCTGCCAAAAGCCACAGGCCACCTCCCTTCCCTCAGTTCAGATCCAGCCCTCACACTTTGCCCTTGCTGGATGCTGCAAATGAGGACTTGCAGATTGCTTTTTGATTTGCTTCAGTGGCAGCCAGGGAAGGCTGGGACTGGGGGCTGGAGGATTCACTCTCACCTCTGGGGTTTTTTCCTAGTGAGCTCCATTTGCCTTGCCTGAGAAAGACACACTCCAAGAGGTGACTTTTGCCTTGGGAAGGAAGTGTTAAAGACATATTTTATTTTATTTTATTTTATTTATTTTATTTTATTTTATTTTATTTTATTTTATTTTATTTTATTTTATTTTATTTTATTTTATTTTATCTTATTTTATTTTATCTTATTTTATTTTATTTTATTTTATTTTATTTTATTTTATTTTATTTTATTTTATTTTATTTTTTAAAAAATATTTTTTATTTTAAATTTTATTTTATTTTATTTTGGGTTTTAAAAATTTTTATTTGATTTGATTTGATTTTAAATTTTATTTTATTTTACTGAAAAAATTTATTTAAAATTTTATTTTATTTTGTTTTTTTTTTAATGTTTATTTTATGTTTTATTTTAAATTTGATTTTATTCTATTTTTTATTTTATTTTAAATTTTTTTATTTTAAATTTTATTTTTTTATTTTAAATTTTATTTTTTGTTTTAAATTTTATTTTATTCTAAGTTTATTTTATTTTAAATTTTATTTGATTTTATTAAAAATATTTTATTTTATTTTAAATTTTATTTTATTTTAAGTTTTATTTTATTTTATTAAAACAATTATTTTATTTTATTTTAAGTTTTATTTTATTTTTAAAAACTTTATTTTATTTTTAAAAATTTTATTTTATTTTAAATTTTATTTGATTTTATTTTAAATTTTTTATTTTATTTTTTATTTTAAATTTGATTTGATTTGATTTGACTTTATTCTAATTTTATTTTATTTTAAATTTTATTTATTTATTTATTCAAATTTTATTTTATTCTAATTTTATTTTATTCTAATTTTATTTTATTTTATTCTAATTTTATTTTATTTTATTTTGTTGGGTTTTTTTCCCCAAAATAGAACCCGGAGAACTGAGTTTTTCAAGCTATCTCTAAGATGTAGGAGTCTCAAAAAATCAATGAAAATAAGAGAGTGGAGTGGGTGTTAACAGGCAGCAAGCTGGTTGTGAAGAGTTGAAGAAGGTCTTTCAAATCCACCTGAAGGTTTATCATGTTTTGATTTTTCCTCTCATCTTGTCAGGTACTGAAAAGGACCTGGGAAGAAGCTGGTTCCTCACAAAGGGGAAAATTCTCCTTACAGTCAGCATTGGGAACTGGATGTCTGCTCAAGACTGTGGAAGATTAAGATGGTGCAGAAGAGAAACCTGGAAATCCACTCTGGTGAGACCCCTCTTGGAGTACTGCATCCAGTTCTGGAGCCCCTGTGACAGGAAAGATCTGGAGGTGCTGGAAGGTGTCCAGAGAAGGGCCATGAGGATGAGCAGAGGGCTGGAGCTGCTCTGCTGTGAGAGAGTTGGGGTTGTTCAGTCTGGAGGAGAGAAAACTCCCAGGAGACCTTCTTGTGGCCTTCCAGGATCTGAAGGGGGCTCCAGGAAAGCTGGGGAGGGACTTTTTAAGATGTCAGGTAGTGACAGGACTGGGGGGGGAATGGAGCAAAACTAGAAATGGGGAGATTCAGATTGGATGTTAGGAAGAAGGTTTACAGCATGAGAGTGGTGAGAGACTGGCACAGGTTGCCCAGGGAGGTGGTTGAGGCTCCATCCCTGGAGGTTTTGGCAGCCAGGCTGGATGTGGCTGTGAGCAACCTGCTGTGGTGTGAGGTGTCCCTGCCCATGGCAGGGGGGTTGGAACTGGCTGAGCCTTGAGGTCCCTTCCAATTCTGACAATTCTATGATTCTAAATCCCATATCAAAGGTCCCTGGCAGATTTCCCACCAGCTCCAGGAGACAGTAGAACACAAACATGTGGGAGAGACTCATGGCCCAAATCCAAAGCATGAAAGAGATTTCCAGGAGCTACGCAACGAAGAGGAGGAAATGGAGATGTCAGCCCTGCTCCTGGCACCATTTATCACATGGCATGAGGCAGGAGATGCCTCCCAGCTCGCCCCAGCTTGGCAGATGCCAACAGGCTTCTGACATTGCTCTTCCACCCATCCCTCCCTCACCATATGGCTCTTGCATGATGGGTCCCAGGAGGCCCTTTCCAACAGCTGCTCTGCTAATGATTCCCTATTAATAGCAGGATTCTGGAAGGGTACCAGTGATGCCCCTCCTGAAGGTGAGCCTTTCAAGGATGGATTTAGCTTCTGATCTTCACCTTCACAGCAGCCCTGCTCACCTCCACCCCCATGAGCAATAGTTTAGGCTGCATCGTTCCACAGGTGCTGCATGGCTGGCAGTGAATGGCCACCAGCTGTGGCATTTCCCAGCCAGACTTGGTGCCAGCAACCCACAGAAACTGGAGCTAGCCTGGAGAAGGCTGGCCTCCAAGAGAATCATAGAATCAATGACAGAATCATAGAATCAGTCAGGGTTGGAAGGGACCTCAAGGATCAGCCAGTTCCAACCCCCCTGCCATGGGCAGGGACACCTCACACTACAGCAGGCTGGCCACAGCCTCATCCAGCCTGGCTGCAAACACCTCCAGGGATGGAGCCTCAACCACCTCCCTGCACAACCCATTCCAGGCTCTCACCACTCTCATGGGGAAGAACTTCTTCCTCACATCCAGTCTGAATCTCCCCACTTCCAGCTTTATTCCATTCCCCCCAGTCCCTGTCACTATCTGATAGCCTAAAAAGTCCCTCCCCAGCTTTCTTGGAGCCCCCTTCAGATACAGGCTCCTGGGAGCCTTCTTTTCTCCAGACTGAACAGCCCCAACTCTCTCAGTCTGTCCTCATAGCAGAGCAGCTCCAGCCCTCTGCTCATCCTCATGGCCCTTCTCTGGACACCTTCCCCCATGTCCATAGCCCTCTTGGAACAGAGGCTCCAGAACTGGATGCAGTACTCCAGGTGGGGTCTCAGCAGAGCTGAGCAGAGGGGGAGAATCACCTCCCTTGCCCTGCTGGCCACACTTCTCCTGATGCAGCCCAGGCTCTGCTTGGCTCTCTGGGCTGCAAGTGCTCACTGCTGGCTCCTGTTGAGCTTCTCCTCCCCCAGCACCCCCAAGTCCCTCTCCTCAGGGCTGCTCTCCAGCCAGTCCCTGCCCAGCCTGGATTTGTGCTTGGGATTGCCTCGACCCAGCTGCAGGACCTAAGAGGAGTAACATCTTGGTGTCTTCTCCTTCCACACCACCATTCCACACCTGTGGTGGGTTGAAATCCCCCTCCCACATGAACTTGACCAGACTAGCTCAGTTGGGAAGCAAAAGGAGGTATATCTTACAAGCAAACCCATGTGTCTACAATGGAATGCAATGACTATGTACAAATATACAGGATTTACAATATTTACAGATATTTCCAATTGACAAAAACAGCACAAAAAAAACCCTGGCCCCCAAAAACAGACCCCTCCTCCTCCCCCCTTGTACAAAAGAAGAGAGAAAAGAAGCAGAGATTTGTGTTAGTACCCAGCCCAAGGTCAGCAAGGTTGTTATCTCCCAGTGTAGAAGGCAAGAAGAGAAGAAAACACTCAAGCTAGACTGCTGAACAGACCTGACCATTGTTCTGAGAAGCAAATGCTAAGGGATTTATTCCTCCAATAGAATTGTTGAGAATAATCTTTATTTTCCTTTCTTACACACCCAAATGGTGCTTTGTTTGCATCCTTTCACTTTTTCTGCTGGGAATCTGTAAGGAATTTTAAAGGCATAGCCCTCAAACCAGTGCACACCACATTGCCTCTAGGAGCCAGTGGGATTCAAACTTCTGGGACTGGTTGCTTCCCTTAACTCTTGGCTCATGCCACAGCTCACACAAATCCTTGTGCCCTGGGCAGCTCCTCCTTTACTGGCAGTGCTGGAGAGATGGAGAACTCTTTGCCTGTTCAGGAGCTGCTTGAATGTCTCAGTGAAAGCAGCATGGGCTGTGTCCAGGAGAATCACAGAATCATCAACAAGGTTGGAAAAAGACCTCAAGGATCATCAAAGTCCAACCTGTCACCCAAGACCTCATGACTACTAAACCCTGGCACCAAGGCAGAGAGTAAACCACCACAGAGAGGTCAGAAGGACCAAGCACAAAGCTTTGCTTCTGAAATGATCCCAGAAGATGCCAAGTGAAAAAGCCTGAGCACTAGTTCTGTGCCCACGGGTTCAGGGAAGGAGATGTGGGAAGTCAGCCCAGAGGGACCTGGTTCAGTCCTCAGGCAGCTGGGGAGAGACTCAAACAGATTGCAAAGACCTAAATGAAAGACAGTGGCTTGAAACTGGAGGAGGGTCCATGTGGGTTGGACATTGGGAGGAAGATTTTCACAGTGAGGGTGGTGAGACACTGGAACAGGTTGCCCAGAGAGGTGGTGGAGACCCCATCCCAGGAGGCATTCAAGGTGAAACTTGGGAGGGTCCTGAGTGACCTCCTCTTGTCAGGGATGTGCCTGCTCGCTGCAATGGGGTTGGACCTGATGATGGACCTGATGAAGAGGGTCCAGAGGAAGGCCAAGAAAATGATCAGGGGGTTGGAGCAGCTCTGCTATGAGGACAGGCTGGGGGAGCTGGGGGTGTTCAGCCTGGAGAGGAGGAGGCTCTGGGGAGACCTAATAGCAGCCTCAGGGTCTCACCCAGGGTCTGACTCCAGGACTTTTTTTAGACTGGACATAAGGAAAAAAAAAATTCACAGCAAGAGTGGAATGAGCTGCCCAGGAGGGAGGTGGTTGAGTCACCAAGCCTGGATGTGTTTAAAGGTGGTTTAGATGTGGTGCTCGGGGATCTTGAGGTGATAGAAAGCAGCCCTGGGGAAAAGGACTTGGGGGTGCTGGTGAGAAGCTGGACAGGAGCAGGCAGTGAGAGCTTGCAGCACAGAAGGCAAATCACAGCCTGGGCTGCATCCAAAGATGTGTTGGCAGCAGAGCCAGAGAGGGGATTCTGCCACTTTGCTCTGCCCTGCTGAGACCTCACCTGGATCACTGTGTGCAGGTCTGGAGCCCTCAATATAGGAAGGACATGGACCTGATGGAGAGGGTCCAGAGGAGGGCCATGAAAATGATCAGGGGGTTGGAGCAGCTCTGCTACCAGGACAGGCTGAGGGAGCTGGGGGTGTTCAGCCTGGAGGCTTCAGGGAGACCTTAGAGCAGCCTGCCAGTACCTGAAGGGAGCCAGCAGGAAGGATGGAGAGAGACTGTTTGCAAAGGCCTGCAGTGACAGGACAAGGGACAATGGCTTATAGCTGGAGAAGAGCAGATTTAGATTGGATATCAGGAAGAAGTTCACTATGAGGGTGGTGGAAGACTGGAATAGGTTGCCCAGGGAGGTGGTTGAGGCTCCTTCCCTGGAAATACTGAAGGTGAGGCTTGACAAGTCCCTGGGCAACCTGATTAGTTGGGGATGTCCCTGCTGAGTGTGGGGGGGTTGGACTGGGTGACCTTTAGAGGTCCCTTCTGGCCTGGGCTGTTCTATGGTTCTATGATTCAAGGGTCCCTTCCAACCCCATGCACTCTGTGAGTCTGTGATTACACAAGAAATCCCAGAGGAGGGAGGATGTGCACAGAATCTCCACCATGGCTGGGACTCTGGAGATCCATTTTTTTGGAGTATGATTAGGAGGACATTCCAAGGCTGCCTGGTGGGGCAGGGAGAAAAGGAAGGGTGGCTGGGCCAGCGCAGGGACTCAGTCATCCCCTCCCAGAAGCCAGGCCTGGCAAGCAGGGCAAGATGCAAGAGCATCCCCAGAATGGGTACCACCATGCTGGAGACACAGCAGCTGGAGCATCCTGCTGGGAGCCCCTTTGTTCCTGCCAGCCTCTCCAGGTGGTGGGGTCCCTGCCTGGAGCCTCTGTGCCTCATCTCTCCCTGCTCAGCCCTGCTGGACCCTCTCTAGCCAGCCTGAGCCCCCTCTGGGAGCAGCCTCCTCTGCAGAGCTGCATGTAGGTGTATGTGTGTGTGGAGCCCATGTGCCTCCCTGTGAAGCACTGGCATATGGTGACTGTGCTCCTGGAGGCACCAAAAGCCACAGCCATTAATCTCTAGAAATAATTTTAGCCATGAAGCCTCCAAAGGCTGCTTCCTCCACTCCCTGGGTGAAAGAAAAAACCAAAACCCACAACAAACCTTTGTAAAACATGAACCTGGAACAGCAGAACAGCCTGACTGAGACCAGAGGACTGCAGAGCAATTAAGGCAGGCAACTAATTGCTGACAAGTGGTGTCTCTGATGGGGGATGAGTCCTTGTGTGCAGGAGCATGGCTGGCTGGTGATGGGGCTGGGTGGCTCCTCTGGAGGGGCCTGATTCAGCCCCAGGGGTTTTATGCCCTAGGCGGGAGCAGGTCTGGCACAAGCAGGGCTGTGAGGGCCTCTGGCTCTGCCCCAGGGATCATCCAAGGATGCAGCAAGGTTGTCATGAAATCATAGAACTGCCTGGACTCAATAGTCCAACCATCATCTGGAGAAGAGGAGGCTCAGGGCAGACCTCATTGCTGTCTACAACTACCTGAAGGGAGGCTGTAGCCAGGTGGGGGTTGGGCTCTTCTCCCAGGCAAGCAGCACCAGAACAAGAGGACACAGTCTCAAGCTGCTCCAGGGGAAGTTTAGGCTGGAGGTGAGGAGAAAGTTCTTCACAGAGAGAGTGGTTGGCCATTGGAATGTGCTGCCCAGGGAGGTGGTGGAGTCACCATCCCTGGGGGTGTTCAAAAAAGGATTGGATGTGGCACTTGGAGCCAGGGTTTAGTTAGTCCTGAGGTGCTGGGTGATAGGTTGGACTTGATGAGCTCTGAGATCTTTGCCAACCTTGCTGATTCTGTGATTCCATGATTCTCTGATAACCCAACACCTCCTTGTACACAGCTGTTGGACCTTGGCCCTGAGCTCCTCATCCAAACAGCTTTGAAACCCCTCCAGGGATGGGGACTTCACCCTGGGACAGTGCCTGATGACCCCTTGGGTGAAGAATATCCAACTCCTAACATGCAACCTAAGCCTCCCCTGGTGCTACTTGAAGCCATTTCCTCTCATCCTCTCACACATTTCCTCTCATCCTCATCCTCACATCCTCTCACACATTCTCCATCTCCACATCACCTCTCACACATTTCCTCTCATCCTCTCACTCACTCATCTCATCCTCTCATCCTCTCACCTCCACTCATTTCCTCTCATCCTCTCATGGATTTCCTCTCATCCTCTCACTCATTTCCTCATCTCATCCTCTCACACATCCTCTCACCTCTCACTCATTCCCTCATCCTCTCATGATTTCTCTCCTCTCACATCCTCTCATCTCACTCTCATCCTCTCACTCATTCCCTCATCCTCTCACACATTCCTCACTCTCATTCCTCTCACCTCACTCATTCCTCTCAGCCTCTCACTCATTTCCTCCTCATCATCCTCACACATTTCCTCTCATCCTCTCACACATTTCCTCTCATCCTCTCACTCACTCATTCTCCCTCTCATCCTCTCACATCATCTCCCTCTCATCCTCTCACACATTTCCCCTCATCCTCTCACTCATCTCCTCTCATCCTCTCACTCATTTCCTCTCATCCTCTCACACATTTCCTCTCATCCTCTCACTCATCTCCTCTCATCCTCTCACTCATCTCCTCTCATCCTCTCACACATTTCCCCTCATCCTCTCACTCATCTCCTCTCATCCTCTCACTCATTTCCTCTCATCCTCTCACACATTTCCTCTCATCCTCTCACTCATCTCCTCTCATCCTCTCACTCATTTCCCCTCATCCTCTCACTCATTTCCTCTCATCCTCTCACTCATTTCCTCTCATCCTCTCACTCATCTCCTCTCATCCTCTCACTCATTTCCCCTCATCCTCTCACTCATTTCCCCTCATCCTCTCACTCATTTCCTCTCATCCTCTCACTCATCTCCTCTCATCCTCTCACTCATTTCCTCTCAGCCTCTCACTCATTTCCCCTCATCCTCTCACTCATTTCCTCTCATCCTCTCACTCATTTCCCCTCATCCTCTCACTCATTTCCTCTCATCCTCTCACTCATTTCCTCTCCTCCTCTCACTCATTTCCCCTCATCCTCTCACTCATTTCCTCTCATCCTCTCACTCATTTCCCCTCATCCTCTCACTCATTTCCTCTCATCCTCTCACTCATTTCCCCTCATCCTCTCACTCATTTCCTCTCATCCTCTCACTCATTTCCCCTCATCCTCTCACTCATTTCCTCTCATCCTCTCACTCATTTCCCCTCATCCTCTCACTCATTTCCTCTCATCCTCTCACTCATTTCCCCTCATCCTCCCACTCATTTCCTCTCCTCATCTCACTCATTTCCCCTCATCCTCCCACTCATTTCCTCTCATTCTCTCACTCATTCCCTGGGAGAAGACACCAACCCCCACCTGTCTCCAACCTCCTTTGCAGGAAGGGAGCCTCAGCCTCCTTTTCTCCAGGCTGAACAACTCAGATCCACTCCAGGAGCTGCTCTTCCCTCTAAGGATTAAGGCAGGAGCCACGCAGGGTGAGATGGAGCAGGAAATGTCACTTGGCTCCTATTTGTAGTTAAAAAAAGCACTAAATCACCCTAAATCTACCCAAAAGAACCTTAAGTGGTAATACTCTGCTAAGAGGACTTCCCTTGGCTTAGCACTGGGGAAGTTTGCTGTGTGCAAATGGGTGAGGATATCACAGAGGCTCATTTGCTCTCTCTCTCTGTGAGCAGGGAGCTGTCTGCCTTCCCTTCTGCTCTCCTGCTGTGCCTTTCCCCCAGGCACAAGCAATGAAGGCTCTGTGCTTCCCCACAGGAGATCAGCATTCAGTGCAGGACCTTGTTTGGGTCTTCCCCCACTTCCCCCAACAGCCTCAGGGTCTCACCATGACTCCAGGACTTTTTTTAGACTGGACATGAGGGAAAAAAAAAATCATAGCAAGAGTGGAATGAGCTGCCCAGGGGGAGGTGGTTGAGTCACCAAGCCTGGATGTGTTTAAAGGTGGTTTAGATGTGGTGCTTGGGGATCTTGAGGTGATAGAAAGCAGCCCTGGGGAAAAGGACTTGGGGGTGCTGATGGATGAGGAGCTGGACAGGAGCAGCTTGCAGCTGTGAGATTGCAGGAGCTGTGCTGCAAGCTCACACTGCCTGCTCCTGCCCAGCTTCTCACCAGCACCCTCAAGTCCTCTTCCCCAGGGCTGCTTTCTGTCCTTTCACCTTGTCCAGGTGATCCAGCCTGGCATGGGTTGGTTACCCAGGCCTGGGTTGCTGGAGCCTCTCAGGTAGCATTCAGATGTCACCTGGCCTTGCAGGATGCCACCAGGGAAATTGTGCAGGAGAAGCCATGCTTGAGTGCAGCATCCTGAGGTAGAGCATCTCCAGCAGCTGGTCCTGCCCTGCAGTGGACAGGAGCATCTGAAGTCTTCCCAGTGCTCTGGAATGTTTTTTTCCCAGCTTCCTTCAAGTGCTTTGCTGGGATTGGAGTCAGGATGCTGTGAGATTTGGGGGTCTGCTTCCCTCTTGGGATGAGCAGACAAGAGAGCTGGGGAGAGCAGGGTCTCAATAAAGAATGCAAGGCAGAGAGGCAGGAGACATGGCAAGGAGGGTTTGATGCCTGCCCTGAATGATCTCTGACAGCCCAGGAGGAATTTGGATGATTCCAGGTTGATTTTTGCATTCTTCCCATTCCATTTAGCTGAATAAATAGAGGCTGGGTTTAAACTAATTTAATTGTGTGCACACAGCCAGCTTGCACAGCCTAAAGCAAATCATTCCTATTGAACCGGTGTGGTTTGAGTTTAGGGAAAGGCTTTGCTAGAAGATGAATGAGCAGAGAGTTTCCTGCTCTTGCAAAAAGGACCAGAGACTAACTGCTTCAGGTGGGGAAATGAGGGGAAGTACCCAAAAAACCTCAGAAAACAGAAGAAAAAAAGGCCGGTGTTCAAGATGGGATGGAGTAAGAGGAGTGTGGCCAGCAGAGCCAGGGAGGGTCTCCTCCTCCTCTACTCTGTCCTGCTGAGACCTCACCTGGAATATTGCATCCAGCTCTGGGCTCCCCAGTTCAGGAGGGACAGGGATCTGCTGGAGAGAGCCCAAGGGAGGGCTCCAAGGATGCTGAAGGGCCTGGAGCACTGCCTGGGGAGGAGAGGCTGAGAGCCCTGGGGCTGTGCAGGCTGGAGAGGAGAAGACTGAGAGAGATCTGATCAATGTCTATCAATAGCTGAGGGCTGGGGGTCAAGAGGCAGGGGACAGGCTCTGCTCAGTTGCACCCTGGGATAGGACAAGGGGCAATGGATAGAAACTGCAGCACAGGAGGTTCCACCTCAACATGAGGAGGAACTTCTTCACTGTGAGGCTCACAGAGCACTGGAGCAGGCTGCCCAGAGAGGTTGTGGAGTCTCCTTCTCTGGAGCCTTTCCAGCCCCATCTGGATGCATTCCTGTGTGACCTGCACTGGACTCTCTGGTCCTGCTCTGGCAGGGGGGTTGGGCTCAAAGACCTCTGGAGGATCCTTCCACCCCCTAACATCCTACCAACCTCTGATTTTTGTCCTAGGCTGGGTTTAGAGCTGTGTCACCAGGAGAGGAGCTGGATCTGCCTGCACTTGGGATTCAAAGGGATCTTTCAAATAAGGTTCAAAATCCAAGAGCAGGATAATAATGAGAAATTAGATAGCAAACAGATAACGTAGATCCAAACAGATAGCAGAAAATAGGCATCAAACAGATTGTGTGGGCCCAAACAGATAATGTAGGTCCAAAAAGATAGTAGAAAATAGGTATCAAGCAGAATGTGTAGGTCCAAAGAGATTGTGTAGGTTCAAACAGATAGTGTAAGTTCAAACAGGTAATGTAGGTCCAAACAGGTAATGTAGGTCCAAACAGATAATGTAGATCCAAACAGATAATATAGGTCCAAACAGATAATGTAGATCCCAACAGATAGCAGAAAATAGGTATCAAACAGATTATACAGATCCAAACAGGTCCTCCCACCCATCCCTCCATGCCCTTTTCCCTCTTTCCTGCTATAAGAGCACAGAAGCAGAGCCTTGCACCAGGCACTGTGCCCTGCTGAGGCAGGCACCCTCTGGCTGGTGACACCTTCCTGGCTTTTCCCCTGTAGAGCCTGCTGGGATGAGCCAGTGGAGACTTTAATCAGTTTATAACCCAGCCTAATCCAGGCAGGCTAGGGGCAGGAAGGATACCCCCAGCACTCCACAGTGTTGCCTGCCCAGTTTCCCACCCCCTGCTCCATATGGCAGGGCTGACAACCCTGCTCACAGCACCAGGAGACCAGAACCTTCTTCCACCTGCAGGGGTGAGCCAACATCTCTATTCGTGGCAATTGCCCAGCTCATGGCCCCCCCTGAGGCATCCAGAGGGTGGTGCTCAATGGCTTGAAGTCCAGATGGAGAGCAGTGACAGTGGTGGCCCTCAGGGGTCTGTACTGGGACTGTAGTGTGTAACATTTGTATCAGTGACACAGAGAGTGGATTGAGTGCACCATCAGCAGGGAGCAGATGACACCAAGCTGAGTGGTGCTGTTGATACACCAGAGGGACAGGATGCTATCCAGAAGGGTCTGGACAAGCTGGTGAGGTTGCCCAGGTGAACCTCAAGAGGCTGAACAAGAGCAAGGGCAGGGTTCTGCTCCTGGGCTGGAACAATCCTCACTGTCAACACAGACTGGGGGTGAGGTGGCAGAAAGCAGCCCTGGGGAAAAGGACTTGGGGGTGCTGATGGATGAGAAGCTGGACAGGAGCAGGCAGTGAGAGCTGGCAGCCCAGAAGGCAAATCACAGCCTGGGCTGCATCCAAAGATGTGTTGCCAGCAGATCCAGAGAGGGGATTCTGCCACTTTGCTCTGCCCTGCTGAGACCTCACCTGGAGCACTGTGTGCAGGTCTCTAGCCCTCAATATAGGAAGGACATGGACCTGATGGAGAGGGGGCAGAGGAGGGCCATGAAAATGATCAGGGGGTTGGAGCAGCTCTGCTGCCAGGACAGGCTGAGGGAGCTGGGGGTGTTCAGCCTGGAGAAGAGGAGGCTCCAGGGAGACCTAACAGCAGCCTGCCAGTACCTGAAGGCAGCTACAAGAAGGATGGAGAGAGATTCTTTGCAAAGGCCTGCAGTGACAAGACAAGGGACAATGGCTTCAAACTAGAGAGGAGCAGATTGAGATTGGATGTTAGGAACAAATTCTGCACTATGAGGGTGCTGGAACCCTGGAACAGGTTGCCCAGGGAGGTGGTTGAGGCTTCTCCATTGGTGTTATTCAAGGTGAGGCTTGATGAAGCCCTGGGCAGCCTGATCTAGTTGGGAATGCCCCTGCTGAGTGTGGGGAGGTTGGACTGGATGAGCTTTGGAGATTCCTTTTCTCCTGGACCATTCCATGGTTGTACAACTGGGCAGGAGAGCTTGCAGCCTCCATGGCTGGGCTGTGAGAGGCTGCTGTGGGGTCCTTGGGTGCAAAGCAGCCACTTCACAGAGCTGTGGTGGAGCTGCTGGTGTGGGCTGAGCTAATGCAGGGGGCAGCTTGGTTCCTTGCCACACTGCTCCTCACGTTTGTTTACTGCAGGGAATTCATCTTGCCTGCTCTGGCTGGGGATTAATTAATGCTTATGGCTTCTGTGACCCTGTGATTAACTCATTTTCACATAATTGCTTGAAGACAGAACTATGTATTAGCAGCTTTTCTCCCTTCCTAGCCCAGCTTTCAAGACCTCCAGTGGGACCCAGCAGGCAAGAAGAATTTGGGGTTTCCTTGCCATTTGTTTGCCTTTCCCTGCCCTTTTTATTTTTTATTTTGTAGCACACTCCTCACAGATCCAGAAGAAGGAAGTTGGTGAGAATAGAGCTCATGTCAGCAGAAGTCCAACTGGCCCTTGGCAGAGCACAGAGGACTTCACCACCACCTCCATGGTAAATATTGATCAGGATTTGATGGTTTGCTACCTGAGGGTCATGCTGCACACAGAGAAGGTCTTAGTTTTGCCCTGTGGCTGCTGCAACTTGGAGCAAGGCTACAGTGATGAGAGAGGGGGAATGTGGCTGGGGCATGTGGGACAGAGTGGCTGGAGAGCAGCCAGGCAGAGAGGGACCTGGGGGTGCTGGGTGATAGGAGGCTGAACATGAGCCAGCAGTGTGCCCAGGTGCCCAGGAGAGCCAATGGCATCCTGGCCTGCATCAGGAACAGTGTGGCCAGCAGGACAAGGGAGGTTATTCTGCCCTGTGCTCAGCACTGCTCAGGCCACACCTTGAGTGCTGTGTCCAGTTCTGGGCTCCTCAATTCAAGAGAGATGTTGAGGTGCTGGAAGGTGTCCAGAGAAGGGCAACAAAGCTGGGGAGGGGTCTGGAGCACAAACCCTCTGAGGAGAGGCTGAGGGAGCTGGGGGTGTTCAGCCTGGAGAAGAGGAGGCTCAGGGCAGACCTCATTGCTGTCTACAACTACCTGAAGGGAGGTTGTAGCCAGGTGGGGGTTGGGCTCTTCTCCCAGGCACCCAGCAGCAGAAGGAGGGGACACAGTCTCAAGCTGTGCCAGGGGAGCTCTAGGCTGGATGTTAGGAGGAAGTTCTTCACAGAGAGAGATTTGCCATTGGGATGTGCTGCCCAGGGAGGTGGTGGAGTCACCATCCCTGGAGATGTTCAAGAGAAGCCTGGATGAGGCACTTAGTGCCATGGTCTGGTTGATTGGATAGGGCTGGGGGATAGGTTGGACTGGAGGATCTTGGAGGTCTCTTCCAACCTGGGTGATTCTGTGATTCTATGATTCTATGGTTGCCCACCACAGTTCAGTGGCCCAAAAGCCAGGTCCCCTGGAGAAGAGCAAGGATGAATCTCCCTCCTTCATCACCTTCATCACCTTCACTCCCTCCTTCATGCACCAGGCAGCACCTGGGATGTTGGGGCTGTGAAGTGAGAGGTGACCAAAGACCAAGTGCACAGGGAGGGGATCCACCTCCCCCTGCATGCTGCAAGGGACCTGCTCTTGCTAAGAGGTCAGAGTTATAACTAAGGCATCCAGATCCTCCCTCCAGGATCTTTTTTTAGCATGTCCTGCCTGGAAACCTCTCTGCACTGAAATGGGGACAGAAAATCTGGCCTGGTGTTAGGACACAGTCCCTCAGTGTGTGTGGAAGTAGTGAGGTCTCCCCTTCTTGTGCAACCAGCAAGAGGAATCATCATCTTGGGGACCACTCAGGCATGCTTGTGCCAGAGCCCTGAGCAAGCAGAAACATCTCCCTTCTGGGACACTGCCATGGGATTTAGTGCAGGGCTTCCAGAAACTCCATTGTCCCCCATGGGTCCCAGAAGAGATGGATTGCCATGCTCCTTATGTCTACCAGGGGTAGATGTGAGGTTGTAGAGGATCAGGGATAGCTGGGATGGAAGATGGGGAGCCTGGAGATCCATCATGCTGTGACCTGCTTCATCCACTCCTCAGCCAAACCAGGGGCTGCAGCCCTCTCCCACCTCCAGGTCAGAGACTGCTTTCCAACACCAAAAAGAGCCTGAAGCTCACTCTCAGACTCCTATGGGGGCAGCCACCTCTCCCACCTCTCCCTCCCCTCCAGAAAGCCATTTCAATCTGAGATTATCCAGTTAAAACACTCAGCTGACAGAAATAATAAGCACTCAGCAGGCAGCCAGCAGCTCTGCTGGGCTTCCCTCTTCCCACACCCTTAATCTGTTTTTCAGAGGCTTCAAGCACTCTAAGCTGGCCCTTCAGAGCTGAGGAGCTTTGCACTTGGCCATCCAGTCCTTGGCTTGCAAATCTGCTCCATCAGGATGGGGGCTGGGGCAGGAGGGAAGAGCTGTGATTTCTTGTCCATGCAGATGGGGTGGTGGGAGAGAAGGAAGCAGGGGTGAGGCCACAGGAGGTGGCAGTGGTGGCAAGGTAGAGGTAAAAGAAGGTGACTATGGGGGTCACAGTGTCACAGAAGCACAGTACATGAGAGGTTGGAAGGGACCTCCAGAGATCATCAGGTCCAACCCCCCTGCCAGAGCAGCATCACCCAGGGGAGTCTGCACAGGAATGCATCCAGGTGGGTTTGGAAAGGCTCCAGAGTAGGAGACTCCACAACCCCCCTGGGCAGCCTGCTCCAGGGCTCTGTCACCCTCACTGGAAAGAAGTTTCTCCTCATGTTGAGCTGAAATCTTCTATGTTCTAGTTTGAACTCATTGTTCCTTATCACTGTGCACCACCCAAAAGAGCCTGGCCCCCTCCACTTGACACCCACCCCTCAGATATTGATAGACATTGATCAGATCCCTCTCAGCCTTCTCTTCTCCACACTAAACAGCCCCAGGGCTCTCAGTCTCTCTTCCCAGGGAGATGCTCAAGTCCCCTAAGCATCCTCCTGGCTCTCTGTTGGACTCTCTCCAGCAGGTCTCTGTCTCTCTTGAACTGGGGAGCCCCAAACTGGACTCAGTATTAAAGTGCTGAACTCAGTTCTTCTGGGTCCTGATGTGAAACACTGCCCTCAGGGTCTGCCTCCAAGCAGGAAAATCAGGCTGCAGGAGCTAGAGACACTTATCTCCTTCCACTGATGGGAGGGAGGAGCATTGGAAAGGTGATTTCCATCCAACCACTGCCCATCCTGTGGGGGCCCAGCAGGAATGAGGATAAAGCTGAAACCAAGCAATTATTTCCTTAATTTCTCTCCAATTGTCAGAGGGATTTTTTTTGGGTGGGGTTAGTTTTGGTTTGAATTTTTTTTCCCCCTCCCCTCTCTCTTCTTTTTTTTTTTTCCCTTTTAATCTTATTCTTCCTATTCCTCTTTACTGGCTCTAATTGTGTCATTAGTAATTAATTACTTTGGAGGGAGACATTTTCTTTTTTTAATTAAAGGAAGAAAAGAGGAGAGCTGTGGTGACACACAGGCATCACTGCACCTCCTGGCAGGGATGGGATGTCCCTGACACAGTTTCTCTCTCTTCCAGCAGCTGGAGAAGGAGCTGGGAGCAGCCTGGGGACATTTTGTGTGCTGGAGTGTCCCAGTTTGGAGAACTTCTCCTCCCACTCCTCATCCATGGCAAGGAGCTCTCCTGTGCCTTGGTCAGAGCCAGACAGGGAGAGGTAAGCACCAAGTGAGAGTTCCCATGGGAAAGGCAGGCTGGATGCTGATGTAGTTTTCCCACAGAGACCTCAGCCTCACCTGGTCCCCTCCAAACACCTGGGAAGATTCTGCTCATCCCACCTCTGTCCTGGGAGCTGAGGAGGTGGCACAGCAGCTATGGGGACCCCAGAAATGCTGTGTTGTCCCCACTGCTGGCTGGGCAGCCTCTGCCTGGCCACACTGGAGACCAGATGCCAGCCTGGGGACCGTTGCTTGCTGATGCATCTCCACCAGGATCTGCTCTGTGGCTGCAGTGGGGACCCTCTCCCTGTCTCTGCTCAACCCTTGTGAGCTGCCCAGCTCTGGGAGGGCAGTGCAGGAAAGCTTCACATCCCTCCTCACCTGGCACAGGGTCAGTGATTGCTCCTGCCCACACCAGGAGACGTGAGCTCCGTTTGCCATCACTTGTGCAAACAGGAAGGGAGGATGCTGTGTGGAGTGGGAATTGATTGCTTGGATGCTGGCTGGGCTGGGCAGGCAGGCTGGGCTCTGGGGAACTGCAAATTATGCCTTCAGCAGCATGTAGGTGGGAGAGCCACACACTGGGATCCCTCCTCAGGTACTGGGAGAGCTGGTCTGCTCCCAGGGAGAAGCAGGAGTAGCATCAAGGGGATGTCAGGTCAGTGTTAGGAGAGGAGGGCAGCCACACACTTTCACTGTGGGTGTGCTGCTGCTGCTGCTCAGATTATTTCCAGCTGTCAGTAAAATGATGCAGGGGGCTTGGGAGGAGCCTGGGGGAAGCAGGAGAGCAGAGGCACAAAGCCCCAGGTCTGCAGGGGTAGCTCTGGAAAGGCTGCAGCAGGAAGGGAAGGATAATTGGCCCTGAATTAGCAGCTGGTCTTCAGGCAAACAGCTCCTGGGGCTCCTGCAAACAGCTGGGTGCAGACACCTGCCCAGCAGTCAGGAGAATTAGGGGGAAAAACACATCACATCCCACCACCACCTTCCCCCCTGCCCCAGAGCCAGCACAAATGCCAAGGTGATCCAAAGCAATGAGCAGAGAACAGCAGAGGACATCTTCTGAGGCCACTAAATGAGAGTCAGAGCCTTTCTTGCTCTGCAGGAAGGAAACCAGGGAGAGCAGAAGGAAAACAGCCATGGTTAATAGGGGAAGAGAGAGTGGAGAGTGAGAGCCAGGGATGCTCTGGGTGCCCAGCAGCAAGCCCAGGGTTGGTAAAGGCTGTGGGTGCTGTGCAGTGCCAGTCCTGAGGTTCCAGGGATGCTGTGGGTGCCCAGCAGCAAGCCCAGGGTTGGTAAAGGCTGTGGGTGCTGTGCAGTGCCAGTCCTGAGGTTCCAGGGATGCTGTGGGTGCCCAGCAGCAAGCCCAGGGTTGGTAGAGGCTGTGGGTGCTGTGCAGTGCCAGTCCTGAGGTGCCAGGGATGCTGTGGGTGCCCAGCAGCAAGCCCAGGGTTGGTAGAGGCTGTGGGTGCTGTGCAGTGCCAGTCCTGAGGTGCCAGGGATGCTGTGGGTGCCCAGCAGCAAGCCCAAGGGTTGGTAGAGGCTGTGGGTGCTGTGCCAGAACAAGAGGACACAGTCTCAAGATGTGCAGGGGAGGTTTGGGCTGGATGTTAGGAAGAAATTCTTCCCAGAAAGAGAGATTGGCCATGGAATGTGCTGCCCAGGGAGGTGGTGGAGTCACTGTCCCTGGAAGTGTTTCAAATCAGACTGGATGAGGCACTCAGTGTTAGCTGCTTAGATGGTGTTGGGTGATGGGTCGGACTGGATGATCTTGGAGGTCTTTTCCTGGTTAATTAAAAAAAAAAAATAAAAAATAAAAAAAAAAAAGAAGAGGGCAGAGGCTCAGAGGTGCAGCAGGGAGGAGCAGGGCAGTGTGGAAGGTGGGAAGTGCATTTTGCCCCTGGGGTTAAGAGCTGCTCCTGGCTGGGGAAGGGCTCTGTGCCTGCTCCTGGAGGGTGCTGGCACATTGCAATGCCCTAGAGAGGGAAGGTTTCACTATTCACATAGGAACAGTGAAATATTCTGTCCTCTGCAGTGGACTTCTGCCCTGGGAGCAGGTGAGCCTTGCACTGGAGGTCCAGCTGATGGCAGGGAAGAAAATCTGGGATCTTGAGAGATCCTGGATGTCCCAGAGCCCTGGCCATTTTTTCGACTGACCCATTCTCAAGCTGGGGTGGGGAATCCCACTGAGGTCTCCTTCCTTCCCTTTGGTCAGAGTTGCACAGAGCAATGACATGGGAAAGGTAAGAAACCTGAGAGGCAATTGGAGGCAAGGCAGGAGGGAAAATCACAGAATCATAGAAAGGTCTGGGTTGGAAAGGACCTCTAAAGGTCATCTAATGCATCCTGCTCTGCAGCCAGCAGGGACATCCTCCACTAGATCAGGTTGTCCAGAGCCCTGTCAAGCCTCACCTTGAATATCTTCAAGGATGGGACCTCAACCCCCTCCCTGGGCAACCTGTTCCAGTATTCCACTACCTTCATGGTGCAGAACCTGTTCCTAACATCCAATCTCAATCTCCTCTCCAATTTCAAACCATTGCCCCCCATCCTATCACAGCAGGCCCTTGTAAGCAGTCCCTCCCTCCCCAGCCAGCACTGGGAAGAGATGATGGACAGGACCACAGGAGCCACCACCTTCACTGCATGTGCCCTTGTGAGAGCTGACTTCATATATCTCACAGAATCACAGAACTAACCAGGCTGGGGAAGACCTTTGAGATCATCCAGTCCAACCTATCACCCAGCACCATCTAATCAGCTAACCCATGGCACTGAGTCTGGTTTTGAACACTTCCAGGGATGGTGACTCCACCACCTCCCTGGGCAGCACATTCCATGGCCAATCTCTCTTTCTGTGAAGAATTTCTTCCTCACATCCAGCCCAAACCTCCCCTGGCACAGCTTGAGACTGTGTCCCCTTCTTCTGCTGCTGGGTGTCTGGGAGAAGAGCCCAACCCCCACCTGGCTATAACCTCCCTTCAGGTAGTTGTAGACAGCAATGAGGTCTGCCCTGAGCCTCCTCTTCTCCAGGCTGAACACCCCCAGCTCCCTCAGCCTCTCCTCACAGGGCTGTGCTCCAGACCCCTCCCCAGCTTTGTTGCCCTTCTCTGGACACATCCAAGCAACTCAACATCTTTCTGAAACTGAGGGCCCCAGAACTGGACACAGCACTCAAGGTTTGGCTGAGTACAAGGAACACAAGCCCCCAGTCCCTCCAGTGCCACCATGCAGGTGGCAGCCACCACCCCTCTCCTGCAGCACTCGAGGCAAATCTACCTTCTGCTGGCTCAGGGAGGCTACATCCTGCTCCTCCCTTTTCACTGCCCTCATCCCCACTTTTTTTTTTTTTCTTTTTTTTTTTCTTTTTTACCCCCCACCTTTTCTTTTTTTAATTTTTTTTTTTTTTTGGAAACTCTGAGGGAACCTGACATTAACTGCAGCTTGCAGAAAGTAATCAAGCTATTGCTAGGCAGAGAACTAATTTAATGCATGGATGACTTTAGCTCAAAAGAAGACATAAGGACACTCAGGCATCCTAAGGGAGCAGAATAATAAGGGTAATTTGCACAAGATGAGGAGAAAAGGGGGGGGGGGGGGGGGGAAGGACCACTACTTCTTTTGCATAAGCTTCCTTATGAATCTTCTTTCCCCTGCCTGCTGGCCAGCACCACTGTGGCTCCAGACACCCAACCCCTGCCTGCTGGCACTTCAAAGGGGCAAGAGCTGGGTTCAGCTCAGCATAATTTCTCCTGTGGTGCTCTCAAGGAGCAGGAGAAGTTGGATAAGGGACAAGGTTTTGTGGCTCTTCAGGGTGCAAGGAAGCCTTTCGATGCCCTCAGCCTGTGCAGAGGCAAGGAAGCAGTGAAATTTTTAGTGCCTAAGAGAAATTCCACTGTTTCCAGGCAAGAAAGGGAAGGGAAGGTGGGAAAGGTGGGGAGATGCTGCTCCAAATGTTTTCCTTCTGCTGGTGAGGCTCTAACATGCAGAGCTGCCTTCTTAGATGGAATGAAAGAAATGTCAACATGAAAAACATTTGGGGGTGAAAAACTGAAGCTTTCCCTTCCAAACATATGGAAACAGGGATGCTCCCACTCTAACAAAATGCTCTGTGACAGATTTCCCTCTTCTCTTCACTCTCTCAGCCAGCACTTGATGGAAAGCATCACTTTCACTGAATCACAGGATCACAGAAGGATAGGGGCTGGAAGGGACCTTGAGAGCTCATCCAGTCCAACCCCCCTGCCAGAGCAGGATCACCCAGAGCAGCTCACACAGGAACACAGCCAGGTGGGTCTTGAATGTCTCCAGAGAGGGAGACTCCACAACCCCCCTGGGCAGCCTGTTCCAGGGTTCTGTCACCCTCACAGGGAAATAATTCTTCCTCCTATTTCCATGGAACTTCCTATGCCTCAGCTTCCACCACTGCCCCTTGTGCTGGCATTGGGCATCACCCAGCAGAGCCTGGCTCCAGCCTCTGGGCACTCATCCTGCACATCTTTATCACCAGCAATGAGGTCACCTCTCAGGCTCCTCCTCTCCAAGCTCCAGAGCCCTCAGCTCCCTCAGGCTCTCCTCATGAGGAAGATCTTCCACTCCCTCCATGACCTTTGTGGCTCTGTGCTGGACTCTTTTGAGCAGTTCCCTGAGGTCCTTCTTGAACTGAGGGCCCCAGAACTGGACACAATATTCCAGCTGTGGCCTCACCAGGGCAGAGTAGAAGGGGAGGAGAACCTCTCTTGACCTACTGCCCACAGCCCTTCTGATCCCCCCCAGGATGCCATTGACCTTCTTGGCCACCAGAGCACATTGCTGGCTCATGGTCAACCTCCCACCCACCAGGACCCCAAGGTCCTTTGCCCCTTCACTGCTCTCCAGCAGGTCAGACACCAGCCTGTACTGATCCATGAGGTTGTTTTCTTTCTTCTGGGAAGTTTCCATTTTGACCAACCCACATTTCCCATCAACAAAACAATTCCTGTTGAGGGTTTCCCAGCAGTGTGCAAAGCCATGGGGATGGTTAACTGCTGGGAATAACAACATCAGCAGAGCACTTGGGGTCACAATTCTATGTCCCCAGACTGGAGCATGGGTTGGGAAGGGACAGCTGAGAATGGATGGAGAGAAGGAGTGAGAATGGATGGAGAGAAGGAGTGTGAATGGATGGAGGGAAGGAGTGTGACTGGATGGAGGAAAGGATTATGAATGGATGGAGGGAAGGATTGTGTATGGATGGAGGGAAGCATTGTGTATGGATGGAAGAAGGATTGTGTGTGGATGGAGGGAAGGAGTGTGAATGGATGGAGGGAAGGAGTGTGTATGGATGGAGGGAAGGAGTGTGAATGGATGAAGGATTATGAATGGATGGAGGGAAGTAGTGTGACTGGATGGAGGGAAGGAGTATGATTGGATGAAAGATTGTGCATGGATGGAGAGAAGGAGTGTGCATGGATGAAGGATTGTGACTGGATGGAGGAAAGTAGTGTGACTGGATGGAGGGAAGGAGTGTGTATGGATGGAGGGAAGGAGTGTGTATGGATGGAGGATTGTGCATGGATGGAGGAAGGGAGTGCATATGGGGGAGCAGCTTTCCTCTCTGCATAAATAACCTTTCCTCCAGCACTGGCCTTGCAGGCATCTCCCTGCTCTAGCTACAGGCTCCCAAGACAACATGGACTCAGTGCAATGCTAAGTCCAGCCAGCCCATGCTGCCAGCATGGGAAATCTGTTCCCATGGCACTGAGGGAGATGCTGCCATGCCTTGCCATCACCTGCAAGGAGTGGCTGCAAACCACAGCTCCCAGCATGGCACAGGGAATGCAATGAGGATCTCTAGGGAAATGGAGTCTCCTGCATCCTGAGCAATGTTCCTCACCTCCTCCCAAGCTCTGTCTTGCTGCTGGATGTCCATGCAGAGGAGCACCTGGGTGGTAAGAAGAAGAATGATACAGAAATGCATCCTTGGGTGGGCTTGGATCAGGTTGGATGGGGTCTTGAGCCACCTGGGCTAGTGGAAGGTGTCCCTGCCCATGGCATGGAGGGTGGGGGGTTGGAACTAGAAGGTCTTGAAGGTCCCTTCCAACACAAACCCTTCTGATTCTATGTTGGTAAAGTGACAACACTGGGGGAGGGAGAAAAAAATTGTAACATCTTATTAGTAAAGGGCATCTAAGCCCCTAATTAAAATTCACCTAATGACCTGGCTGCTTTGTCATTTTCAGTGTCAGAGATGTTAATTTGAATTGACAGGCACTTAGGCAAAGGGAATAAAAACATTAATTTCTCCTTTGAAATAAATTAAAAGGGGCAGGGCAGGGATTCAGCTGTGCCCCTGCCTGCTGTCCCACCACAGGAGGAGCTCAGTGCCCAGGCTGAGCAAAGGCAAGGAGGAGCAGCAGGAGGAGGAGCAAGAGGAGGAGGAGGAATGAGCCACACAGAGCAGATGTTTCTTACCTTAATCCCTGCTGGAAAGGAGCCCAGTCGATGGGATCATACTTCCACAGAGACAGAGAGCCTGCTCTACCCTGCTGGCATCAGTGGCCTTTGGGTGGGGTTGTCCCAGCACCATCCTGCAAAATGCACACAGACACCAGTGCCCAAGGCTGGACTTTCCTTGCTGGGGGGAAAGGGGGAAGGATCCATGGTTCCTTCCCAAGACATAGTCCTGTTCTCCACCTTTTCACTGCAGTTAAGCCATTTGTTGTTCTCCAGCCACAGGCCCCTGTCCTCACCAGCTGCTGTGTCCCATGTCCAGAGCCACCTGCCACAGTCTCACAGTATAGCAGAGGTTGGAAGGGACCTCCAGAGATCATCAGGTCCAACCCCACTGCCAGAGCAGCATCACTGAGGGTGGTCTGTACAGGAATGCATCCAGGTAGGGTTGGAAAGGCTCCAGAGAAGAAGACTCCACAACCCCCCTGGGCAGCCTGCCCTCCTCTTCCTCTTGCCAACCTGCTCATTTTCAACAAGTCCACTTGAAACACTCAGGCTTCTCTCAGCAAATTCTCTTCCACTTCCTCAGGTCACCCAAAAGTGGGAGAAGGAAGATATCCAGAAAACAACAACAGATCCACCTCCTGGCAGTCAACATTTACCATCCACAAGCAGCATCCCAGGGAGAGGGCTGGAGCTGCTCTGCTGTGAGGACAGACTGAGAGAGTTGGGGCTGTTCAGCCTGGAGAAGAGAAGGCTCTGAGGAGACCTTCTTGTGGCCTTCCAGGATCTGAAGGGGGCTCCAAGAATGCTGGGGAGGGACTTTTGAGGGTGTTAGGGAGTGATAGGACTGGGGGGAATGGAACAAAACTAGAAATGGGGAGATTCAGATTGGATGTCAGGAAGAAATTCTTCCCCATGAGGGTGGTGAGAGCCTGGCACAGGTTGCCCAGGGAGGTGGTGGAAGCCTCATCCCTGGAGGTTTTTGCAGCCAGGCTGGATGTGGCTGTGAGCAACCTGCTGTGGTGTGAGGTGTCCCTGCCCATGGCAGGGGGGTTGGAACTGGCTGATCCTTGAGGTCCCTTCCAACCCTGACAATTCCTTGATTCTATGCCATGGATCCCTCTCCCATCCCTCAGGCCATCCCTCAGCCCTGCCTCTGCCCTTGCTCCCACCTGAGCAGTGAAGAGCTCTGAAGCTCTCAAGCCTTTGCTGTGTGCCAGCCTAGGGGACAGCACTGCTGAACCATTCCCCAGCCACCTCCTGCCCCTCACAGCAGCCACCCCAGGGCTGGGGAAGGCAGCCTATGAGACCAGGGCTGCAGCTTTCCTCCCTGTCCCTCTCCTTTCAGGAAAGCAGAGGCTGAGGTGGATTTAGTGCTCGGTGTCGGCAGTCCCTAGCTCATCATTCATGCCACATTGATTCTCAATTCCAGCCCTGGAGGTTATTTAATTGGGCAGATATCCCTTCAATTTTCTCCTCCAGCGATATTATTGATGGCTGAAGTCTCTCCCTTTCTTTGCAGAGGGCTGCAGAGAGAAGCCTGTTAACAATGATAGCAATAGTCAAACACTTGGCTTTCCATTGTGCTTCCCAGCCCCCAGATCTCCAACAATCCATTAAGCTCATCTGGGAGGGCCAGGTTCAGTCCAGAGATAGCCTGCACTGCCCTTTGGGCTGAAATCCTCACTCTTGCCTCTTCATTTCCCTCCACCCAGTGCTTTTTGAGCTGGGAGCCAGGCTGCAGGACTGTGCCCCCCCATGTAAATCTTCCAGCAGGAGCTCTCAGCGCAGTGCTGCTGGGGTCTCAGTGCCCAGCTCACCCAAATCACCCCTGCTGTGCCTGGGCAGGGACCAGGATGGGTCTGTGGGTGAATGAAGCCTCACTTTTCATCCCCTCTGAGCCTCCTCTGACTGCAGGAATCCCCCTGCAGCACTGGGGTGTGGTTGGAGGTGATGAAGAGACACAACAACATGGAGCAGTCAGAGCAGCAGAGATCCAGCACCTTCTGTCTCCCCCCTCAGCTCCCTTCTCCATCAATGTCCACCTGAAGTGTTGTATGGGAATAATCCTTCTGGGCATCCTGTATCCCTAGACTCCCTCTGGGATGGGAAAGACTTGGGCTCAAATTGCCTCAACTGTGCTGTGTGGGAAAGAGACCAAAACCCTCCTGCTTGGGCAGAGATGGAGCCAGGCTCTTGTGGAAGAGGGCTGCCAGGAGAGACTTGTGCTAGTGGAGCAACACTACCATAGAACCATAAAATCCCAGGTTGGAAGGGACCCCAAGGATCATCTGGTCCAACCTTTTGAGGCAGTAGTGCAGTTGAAACGAGCTGGCTCAGCACCCTGGCAAGCTGAGGCTTAAACCTGAGCAGTGCAGGGGAAATCCACTGCTTGGAGGATGATTCCAATGCCCAGCTGTTCTCACGGTGACATATTCTCTTCTGGATTCCAACAGGAATCTCCCCAGGAGTAACTCAATCACAGAATCATAGAACTGTCCCCATTGCCCCTTGTCTGTTTCACTGCTAAGCCCCAGCTTCTTCTGGAAGGACCCCAAGACCCACTCAGTGTGTTTTCTAGCCTGGGGAACATGAGAGTGAGGAAGATCTCCCCTGGGCTGCTTTGTTACTCAGAACTTGGTGTATTTGGTGCACAGATAGGAGCTGGATTGGTTCCAGCTTCACTTGCACACGAGATGGGCATGCCACTGAAAAATCAGCTCTGTGTCCCCAGTGAGTGCTCAGAGCTGTCAATGTCCTCTCCCGCTCTTCTCTCCTCTCACTGGGGGCACCCTGGTGCCTCCTGAGGGGCCTCCCTCTCCTGCAACCCTGCACAACAACCTCCCCTCTGCCCATCCTTTGCTACCCTGGGGAGGAGTCACAGCAGGCACCAGGACAGGTTAGAGGCTGCCTTGCTCGAAAGCAGCTCCACAGAGAAAGACCTTGGAGTGCTGGGGGACAGCAAGTTCTGCATGGGACAGCAATGTGCTCTGGTGGCCAAGAGAGACAATGGGATCCTGGGGTGCATCAGGAAAGCTGTGTCCAGCAGGGCTAGGGAAGTTCTTCTCCCTCTCTCCTCTGCCCTGCTGAGACCACAGCTGCAATCCTGTGTCCAGTTTGGGGCTCCCCAGTTCAAGAGAGACAGAGACCTGCTGGAGAGAATCCAAGGGAGAGCCAGGAGGATGCTTAGGGGACTTGAGCATCTCCCTGTGAAGAGAGACTGAGAGCCCTGGGGATGTTTAGTCTGGAAAAGAGAAGGCTGAGAGGGATCTGATCAATGTCTATCAATATCTGAGGGGTGGGTGTCAAGTGGAGGGGGCCAGGCTCTGTTGGGTGGTGCACAGTGATAAGGAACAAGAGGGTCAAGCTTGAACAGAGTCCTGGAGCAGGCTGCCCAGGGGGGTTGTGGAGTCTCCTTCTCTGGAGCCTTTCCAAACCCACCTGGATGCATTCCTGTGCAGACTCCCCTGGGTGATGCTGCTCTGGCAGGGGGGTTGGTCCTGATGACCTCTGGAGGTCCCTTCCAACCTCTGCTATACTGTGAGACTGTGAGACTGTGATCCCCAGTGGAGGGCCTGAAAGCTGCTGGGAGCAAACTGTGGCCAACCCCTTTGACTCCTTTGTTTCACCACCCCAACAGGAGAGGAAATGTTTTATTTCAAGCTTTATCCTTTGTTCCTCTTTTTTTGATGGATATAGCATCAACCTTTATACTATCAGAAAATGAAGATTTTACTGTAGTATAAAAGCTGAGACTGCATGAATTCATTATATTTAAACACTGTACTGAATATTTGATTTGCTGGGAGGAAGAGCTGGGGTTGGAAGGGAGCATTTTGGCTGTGGCCATGCCTGGCCAGACCCCAGCAGATGGGGTCTGTAGGTGCAATCCCCTGACCAGCCCTCATTTCATTCATACTTTTCCTCCTTCCTTCTGCATTTCCATTGCAGAGAGCTGGTGAACAGCAGGTCTGTGGCTCTGAGCTCTCACCCTGGTAGTTGTCATGCAGCCAGCTGCCTCCTGCAGATCTGTTTTCTTAACAACATGATGCACCTGCAGCCACACTCAGCCTCAGCACCCTGCCAGGGATGCTGCCACAGCAGAGAATGATCCCAGGATGTTAGGGGTTGGAAGGGACCTCCAAAGGTCATTCAGCCCAACCCCTCTGCCAGAGCAGGACCATGGAATCCAGCACAGGTCACACAGGAACACATCCAGATGGGGCTGGAAAGGCTCCAGAGAAGGAGACTCCACAACCTCTCTGGGCAGCCTGTTCCAGTGCTCTGTGAGCCTCACAGTGAAGAAGTTCCTCCTCATGTTGAGGTGGAACCTCCTGTGCTGCAGTTTCCATTCATTGCCCCTTGTCCTATCCCAGGGTGAAACTGAGCAGAGTCTGTCCCCTCCCTCTTGACCCCCAGCCCTCAGATATTGATAGACATTGATCAAATCCCCTCTCAGTCTTCTCCTCTCCAGCCTGCACAGCCCCAGGGCTCTCAGCCTCTCCTCCCCAGGCAGTGCTCCAGGCCCTTCATCATCCTCATAGCCTCCCTTGGACTCTCTCCAGCAGATCCCTGTGCCTCTTGACCTGAGGAGCCCACAACTGGATGCAATCCTCCAGGTGTGACCTCAGCAGGGCAGAGCAGAGGGGGAGGAGAACCTCCCTGGCTCTGCTGGACACACTCCTCTTGCTGCACCCCAGGAGAAGCTCTCAATGCTCTGATTGCTGCTGCTAATTACTCTGGGGCTGCTGGCCATGCTCCTCCTGGGCACTCACCTGCAGGTCACAGCAGCCATTCACCCCCTGTGAAAGCTGCACCAGCAACCCCCTGCCTCAGCTGAAGCCTGGGAGCACCCCTGCCAGCCAGTCCTTGCAGGAGAGCAGAGTTCAGGGGCTGGATTTAGCCAGCAAGGAGCGTAGAGGAGGTGGCTGCTCTGTTTGGACACCCCCAGAGATTCCCTGGGGTTTTGGGGAGCAAGGGAGAAGGTTTCATGGTGCAACACCAAGATGGGCCCCACCACTGTGATGGTGAAACAAGGAGGTGTTCAAGTGCTGAGTGGTGTCCCTCAGGGGCTGGCACTGAACATCTTTCACCTGGACAAAGCTTTAGGACAATATTAAGCTCAACAAACAATGTTTTAATTCAAAGGAAACCCTAAAACTCTCCTAATGGGCACTTAGAGAATAGAAGCTCCATGTAATGAGATCTGATGTAGTTCTCTCTCTGGTTTTAAGGTTTCATTCTCAGGTTTTCAGATAGGTAGGCTGTACCCTCATGATTCTCCTTGTCCCACCAAACTCAGGAGGGCAGGAACCTCACAAGGTGCCTCTGCCACCTCACAAGGTGCCTCTGCCCCCTTATGAGCAAACACATTCACAGGAGATGCAAACACAGCCATTGGCTTGATTGCTCTTTCCCAGTTCTCATCTCCATGTCTCTTTCATTTCTAAGCTCAGTTTGAAGCCCTCTCTTCTGCTGCCACCTTTAACCATCCCTAGCATCTCCATCCTGTGCCTCACCTTCCTGTACACGTTCCAGGATGCAACAGATGCAAGAAGAGAGGCTGAGAGGGGATCTGATCAACATCCATCAATATCTGAGGGGTGTGGGGCAGGATGAAGGGGCCAGGCTCTTTTGGGTGGTGCCCAGTGATAGGACAAGGACCAATGGGTACAGGCTGGAACCCAGGAGGTTCCACCTCAATATGAGGAGACACTTCTTGATGCTGACAGGCTGGAGGGAAGGGATCCCTCCAGAGGGACCTGGACAGGCTGCAGAGCTGGGACCAGGACAACCTCATGAGGTTCAACAAGACCAAGGGCAAGGTCCTGCAGCTGGGTCGAGGCAATCCCAAGCACAAATCCAGGCTGGGCAGTGACTGGCTAGAAAGCAGCCCTGAGGAGAGGGACTTGGGGGTGCTGGGGGATGAGAAGCTCAACAGGAGCCAGCAGTGAGCACTTGCAGCCCAGAGAGCCAAGCAGAGCCTGGGCTGCAGCAGGAGAAGTGTGGCCAGCAGGGCCAGGGAGGTGATTCTCCCCCTCTGCTCCACTCTGCTGAGACCCCACCTGGAGTACTGCATCCAGTTCTGGAGCCTCTGTTACAAGAGGGCTATGGACATGGGGGAAGGTGTCCAGAGAAGGGCCACCAGGATGAGCAGAGGGCTGGAGCTGCTCTGCTATGAGGACAGACTGAGAGAGTTGGGGCTGTTCAGTCTGGAGAAGAGAAGGCTCTGAGGAGACCTTCTTGTGGCCTTCCAGGATCTGAAGGGGGCTCCAAAAAGCTGGGGAGGGACTTTTGAGGGTGTCAGGGAGTGACAGGATGGGGGGAATGGAATAAAGCTGGAAGTGGGGAGATTCAGACTGGATGTGAGGAAGAAGTTCTTCCCCATGGGAGTGGTGAGAGCCTGGAATGGGTTGTGCAGGGAGGTGGTTGAGGCTCCATCCCTGGAGGTGTTTGCAGCCAGGCTGGATGAGGCTGTGGCCAGCCTGCTGTAGTGTGAGGTGTCCCTGCCCATGGCAGGGGGGTTGGAACTGGCTGAGCCTTGTGGTCCCTTCCAACCCGGACTGATTCTGACTCTATGATCCTATGGTGAGGGTGCTGGAGCCCTGGAACAGGCTCCCTAGAGAGGTGGTTGAGTCTCCTTCTCTGGAGGCTTTCAAAACCCACCTGCAGCAGTTCCTGTGAGCCTGCTCTGGCAGGGGGGGTTGGACTGGATGATCTTACAAGGTCCCTTCCAACCCCTAACGCTCTGTGGTTCTGTGATGCTGTGACACCTCAACAAGTCTGCAGGTGACACCAAGCTGTGTGGCACAGGTGACACAGTGGAGGGCAGGGATCCCTTCAGAGGGACCTGGATGGGCTGGAGGTGTGGGCACATGCCAGCCTCATGCAGTCCAACAAGGCCATGTGCAGGGTCCTGCACCTGGCTCCAGGCAATGCCAAGCACAGGCTGGGTGGTGAGACACTGGAACAGGTCACCCAAGGAGGTCATGGATGCCCCTGGAGGTGTTCAAGGCCAGGCTGGATGAGGCCTTGAGCAACCCGGGCTGGTGGGAGGTGTCCCATGGCAGGGGGGTTGGGACTGGAGGATCTTGAAGGTCCCTTCCCACCCAACCCATTCTGTGATCCATTCTCTGATGCCAACCTGCGTGAGAAGCTCCTGGCATACATGGCTGTGCAGCACACTGGGCTGGGAGGTTATCTGGTGTAGGGAGAGGGGCAGTGGTTGCCTGGGACCACCACATCTCTCCTGCACACCAGCCCCACCCTTTGGCCCTCTGAGTGCTTCTGACCCACTTGCACGAAGTGATGGTTTGTGCACCACCAGCAGCCTCACACTGCTGAGAGCTGTCCTGGGAGCTGAGGATGGGGCAGTGAGCCAAGGAAGGGCTGGGCTGTGGAGGAAGAGGAGGGTGGGGAGCCCAGGACCTCTGTAACCTCAAGGTGGCTTGAGATGGAGGTGTTCTTACCAGGAGCTGAGCATGAGATGCTTTTGACACCGTTTACTTCTGGCTGCCCTGCATCCAGTGACCCAGGGTGCTGCTCTCTTTCCCTCAGGCTAAAAATATCTCCCTTAAGAAAAAAACCCCACCAAACAAAAAAACCCCAACCAAAACCAAACCAAACCAAACCAAACCAAACCAACCAACCAACCAAACAAAAAAAAAAAAAAAAAAAAAAAAAAAACCCCACAAAAAAAAAAAAAAAAAGAATGAAAAAAGGAGAAGAAAAAGAAAGCAGATGGGGAAATGAGAGGACTGTAAACAAAGGCTCCATGGAGACCAGAGGCTTCCTCATGCACCAAGTCCCTTCTCCCACTTGCTCCATCTCTGCTGCAGCTCTGAAGTAGCCACAGGCACACAGCCCTGGCCCCATGGAGGAACTTTCTGCACTGCCAGGGGAGCTGAGAGCTGAGCCACCCACCCCTCATGCTCCTCTCCTTGGTGGTGAAGCTGAGGAGGAGGTAGCAGGTCAGAGGGGAGAGGATGGAGAGGCAGGGGTTGGTTTATAGATGGAACTCCCAGGCAAGGATGAGTTCAGCTGCTTCTGACAGCTGCTTTGCCCTGGGAGCCAGCTCCACTGTTGGAGCTAGCCCATGGCACCTTCCCTTCTGCCAGATCTCTCCTTTCCCTGGGGCACTCACAAACAAGCCAGGATCTTCCCAGGAGCAGGTCTCCAGATCTGGAGGATTTTGCCTCAGGAGCAGGTCTCCAAATCTGGAGGATTTTGTCCCAGGAGCAGGTCTCCAGATCTGGAGGATTTTGTCCCAGGAGCAGGTCTCCAGATCTGGAGGATTTTGTCCCAGGAGCAGGTCTCCAGATCTGGAGGATTTTGCCCAGAGCAGTCTCCAGGGAGTCCAGAGGTCTCCAGATCTGGAGGATTTTGTCCCAGGAGCAGGTCTCCAAATCTGGAGGATTTTGTCAGGAGGTCCAGAGGATTTGCCAGAGCAGTCTCCAGATCTGGAGGATTTTGCCTCAGGAGCAGGTCTCCAAATCTGGAGGATTTTGTCCCAGGAGCAGGTCTCCAAATCTGGAGGATTTTGTCCCAGGAGCAGGTCTCCAGATCTGGAGGATTTTGCCTCAGGAGCAGGTCTCCAGATCTGGAGGATTTTGTCCCAGGAGCAGGTCTCCAGATCTGGAGGATTTTGTCCCAGGAGCAGGTCTCCAAATCTGGAGGATTTTGTCCCAGGAGCAGGTCTCCAGATCTGGAGGATTTTGTCCCAGGAGCAGGTCTCCAAATCTGGAGGATTTTGTCCCAGGAGCAGGTCTCCAGATCTGGAGGATTTTGCCTCAGGAGCAGGTCTCCAATCTGGAGGATTTTGTCCCAGGAGCAGGTCTCCAAATCTGGAGGATTTTGCCCCAGGAGCAGGTCTCCAGATCTGGAGGATTTTGCCTCAGGAGCAGGTCTCCAGATCTGGAGGATTTTGTCCCAGGAGCAGGTCTCCAGATCTGGAGGATTTTCCCTCAGGAGCAGGTCTCCAGATCTGGAGGATTTTGTCCCAGGAGCAGGTCTCCAGATCTGGAGGATTTTGTCCCAGGAGCAGGTCTCCAGATCTGGAGGATTTTGCCTCAGGAGCAGGTCTCCAGATCTGGAGGATTTTGTCCCAGGAGCAGGTCTCCAGATCTGGAGGATTTTGCCTCAGGAGCAGGTCTCCAGATCTGGAGGATTTTGTCCCAGGAGCAGGTCTCCAGATCTGGAGGATTTTGCCTCAGGAGCAGGTCTCCAGATCTGGAGGATTTTGCCTCCAGCAAGACCAATGTCCCCTGCAAACCCTTTTGGGACCACATTGCTGGCCACGAGGTTGTGCAGTAGGGCAGGACTTAGGCCCTCAGGTCCTTGCTTATCTTTTGCCATGCCAAAGACAAGCCAAGGACAAGCTGCTTTTCCCTCCCTAAGCCTGGTTCCTTGCCCAACCAGCAGTGATTTACAGGCTGGACTCTCCAAAGCCATGCTGGCCTTTAAGCAGGGGCTGATGTGCACCACAAAGCCCCAAGATATGGACCCACCACAGACCACCAGCTCCCTCCCATCAAGGGGATGCCTGCAGATGGGCAGGCTGAGAAAAATTCCTTTTGCAGGAGGTGCACAACAGCTTTAAGTGATGGAAATCCTCCTCCCTTGGGCAAAAAGAGAGAGAGAGGAAAGGGAAAGAAAGATGGGGGGAAAAAAAAAGGGAAAAAAAAAAAAAAAAAAAAAAGCAAAAAAAAAAGCAAAAAAAAAGCAAAGCTCTTTCTGGGGAAATTAAATTGAACTTCAAATTTACAGGGGCTTCATTTTGTTCTGCTGATAATGAATTAAGCCCTTGCTGGCAGTTATATTGCTGCAGCAATAAGTACCAGTTAAAAGCACTTTTGGAAACTATGACTTTCATTTTAAAGCTGCCACAATTTGCATTTAAGCCATTCAGTAATTCATTTATTTATGCTGCTCAGGTACAAAGCTCCCATCTCTCCTTTCCTCACACACTGGGGTTTTTAGCCCCAAACCACTTTCCCCTGTGGACCTGATGGCTGGGGCAGGGCACAGATCCCTGCAAGCCTTTTGCTCAGCATCACACAGGACCCTTCAGAAGCTCTGGCTTGGGAAGTGCTCAACTGGTTGTGTTTAAAAGCCATTTGCAGGTGCCTGGGGACATGGTGTAGTGACAGACTTGATCAGCTTGGAGGTCCTTTCCAGCCTGGATAATTCTATGATGTTGTGATTCTATGAACCAAACCTTCCTCCCTCCCATGCAGAGGTAAAAGATGCACAATGGGCACAGCAGAGACCATCTGTGAGAGCCCTGAGAATGGAGACACATCTCTGAGGCCTCCTCATGAGCACTCTGGGGTAGGGGGATCCAGAAAATGGACTTTTGCCATTGCACAGCCAGAGGAAAACCCCAAGGACCTTCTGTCAGTGCCTTGGCTCCCTTCACAGGCTGACAGGATGTTAGGGGTTGGAAAGGACCTCCAGAGATCTTGATGCCTTTGATAAATCAAAGGGGTCCAATCCCTTTGTTCTGCCCAGCACTTCCTCCAGGTTCATTCCTGTAACTCCATCCTGAATCCTCAGCATCTTTTCTGCAGACCTCTCAGACTGGCTAGGCCTAATGATGCCCCAGCAGCCTCAGCATGGCAGAAATGTTCTCTATTAAAAAAAAAAATAATAAAAATTAAATCACTCAGTGATCATCCTCCCATATTCCTGTTTTATTTTCTCAGTCACAGGATCACAGATCCCAGGATGTTAGGGGTTGGAAGGGATCATCCAGTCCAACCCCCCTGCCAAGAACAGGACCATAGAATCCAGCACAGATCACACAGGAACACATCCAGACAGGGCTGGAAAGGCTCCAGAGAAGGAGACTCCACAACCTCTCTGGGCAGCCTGCTCCAGTGCTCTGTGAGCCTCACAGTGAAGAAGTTCCTCCTCAAGTTGAGGTGGAACCTCCTGTGCTGGAGTTTGTACCCATAAACTACCACTAAGGATCTTCCTGCTGCAGCAGAGCAAGCCCAGGTGTCCATGGCCATGGACCACGTTGTGTTGGAGGAGTTTCCAGCAGCTAGAAAAGGAGGCAACAAACCCCAAATGCTCCTGAAGACAGCCCTGAAGAGCATCTGTGGGGAGCACCCCCTCTGCTACCCCACCAGTGAGGGTTGGTCCTCCTGACTCTGTTCCCTGGTGGCTTTGCAAGGAGAGAGTTGAACTGGAGCCAGGGGCTTGCAATATTATTACCTCTGATGGGTGCACAGGAATCCAGCCCCTCCCTCCCTTCCCACATCCACCCCTGGTTTTTCCCAGCTCCTCCAAAAGCACCTCACAGCCACACCACCAATGCCTTCTTCCTTCCTGCATCCCAGCTCCTCCAAACCTTCCATACAGGTTTCTGCTCCACAGAAGGTGTAGCAAGGTCAGGCTTTCAGCAACCAAACCAAATTCTTCCATCTCCAAAACACTCTGCCACCTTCCAGGGTGACCTGACCTGCACAGACAGGTTGCCACCACCCCCAAGTCTCACCACATGGAGCAGAGAGCAGTGGCAAGGGAAGCCAATAGGATGCTGAGCTGCATCAACAAGGGCACCACCAGCAGAGAAAGAGAAGTCACTGTCCTGTTCTACTCAGCACTGCTCAGACCACACCTGCAATTTTGGTCCCCACTGTACACAACAAGGCTGAAAAGTGTCCAGAAAAGGGCCAGGAGAATGATCAGAGACCTGGAAGCCTCTGGAAAGGCTGAGAGAGCTGGACTTGTGCAGTCTGGAGAAGAGAAGGCTTAGGGCAGACCTTATCAGCATGGAGCAGCACACAAAGGGTGGCTGCCAGGAGGCAGAGGCTTCCTTTTTCACCAGGAGAGCCATGGAAATGACAAAGGGCTGATGGGGACAAGTGACTGCAGAAGAAAAGGTTTCCCCATGAGACCAGTCAGAGGCTGGAATCATCTCCCAAGGGAAGCAGGGGATTCCCCTACACTGCACAGGTTGAAAGCTCAGCTGGACAGGGGGCTGGGCCAGCTCACTGCACCCTACAATGAACACTTTGGACCAGATGGTCCTTGGGGTCCCTCCCAACATGCCCCAAGGAGGGAACCTTGCCTCCTGCCACCACCCTATGGCACCCATGGTGTCTCTGGAGCTCTGCAGCATGGCCTTGCAGTGGGATTCTGAACTGAGAGCTTTGGGGTTCAGACCCAGCCCATGTGCTGCAGGCTGGGACTGGGAGCTTATGTCCCACCCATGTGTGCATAAAAGCTCTGGAATTGCTCCTTGACCCAAGAGCATCTCAGGCAGCACACTCCAGCATCACAGCACACTGAGAGGGATCCAGCAGAGGCTTTGCCTGCCTGTGGTGGGTAGAAAATTCCCTCCCCAGCATTAAGTTTGCCAGACTAGCTCAGTCTGGAAGCAAATGAAAGCTGTATTTGCAAGCAAAACTCCAACCTCCAATGGAATGCTGTGGACAAACATACAGGATTTACAAATATTTACAGGTATTTGCAGTTTAAAAAGCAGCACAAAGACCCTCCCCTGGCCAAAGGACCAGGGAAACTGCCTCCCTGCTTCCCCCTTACCTCCCTCCTTCCCCCCCAGCAGAAAAGGGAAAAGAGAGAGAGAGAGGCAAAGATATATTAAACTCAGCCAAAATAAAAGTGATGCAGCCAAGGTCAAGCTGAAGCCAGTTAGTAGCTCAGAGAATCCTAGAATCAGGCAGGGTTGGAAGGGACCACAAGGCTCAGCCAGTTCCAACCCCCCTGCCATGGGCAGGGACACCTCACACTACAGCAGGCTGGCCACAGCCTCATCCAGCCTGGCTGCAAACACCTCCAGGGATGGAGCCTCAACCACCTCCCTGCACAACCCATTCCAGGCTCTCACCACTCCCATGGGGAAGAACTTCTTCCTCATGTCCAATCTGAATCTACCCATTTCTAGTTTTGCTCCATTCCCCCCAGTCCTGTCACTCCCTGACACCCTAAAAAGTCCCTCCCCAGCTTTCTTGGAGCCCCCTTCACATACTGGAAGGCCACAAGAAGGTCACCTCAGAGCCTTCTCTTCTCCAGACTGAACAGCCCCAACTCTCTCAGTCTGTCCTCATAGCAGAGCAGCTCCAGCCCTCTGCTCATCCTCATGGCCCTTCTCTGGACACCTTCCCCCATGTCCATATCCCTCTTGTAACAGAGGCTCCAGAACTGGATGCAGTACTCCAGGTGGGGACTCAGCAGAGTGGAGCAGAAGGGCAGAATCACCTCCCTCACCCTGCTCTCTCTCCCCAGTGAAGAAGCAAGAAGAGAGGAGAGAGAAATTGTTTTGGGAAGCAAATCTTACGGGAGATATCTCCCCAATGGACTTGTTGAGAATAATCATTATTTTCCTTTTTACACCCAATAGTGATTTATTTTTCCTCCTTTCTGCTCAAGATCTGTAAAAAATTGTCAAGGCATAGCCTAAAACTACCACCCTGCCCCTGGTGAAAGATGCAGAAGAGAGGGAAAAAGAGATTGGGTCAACAAAAGGCCAGGCACAGCCCCTCAGTGCCAGGAGCTGCTGATGCTACAGGGCTGTTCATTCCCCCTGCCCCTTCCAGGAGAGGGGAACAGAGTTTCTACAGGGGATGCTTGCTCCACAGTGAGCATGGCTCCATCTCCCAAGGACAGCTGTCTGCTATGAGGACAGGCTGAGGGAGCTGGAGTTGTTCAGCCTGGAGAAGAAAAGGCTCTGGGGAGACCTAATAGTGACCTGCCAGTACCTGAAGGGGGCTAGAAGAAAGATGGAGAGAGACTGTTTGCAAAAGGCCTGCAGTGACAGGACGGGGGGCAATGGTTTCAAATGAGAGAAGAGAAGATTTAGATTGGATGTTAGGAAGAAGTTCTTCACTATGAGGGTGGTGGAACACTGCAACAGGTTGCCCAGGGAGGTAGCTGAGGCCCCATCCTGGAGATATTCAAGGTGAGGATGGACAGGGCTCTGGGCATCCTGAGCTAGTTGAGGAAGTCCCTGCTGACTGCAGAGGGGGTTGGACTGGATGAGCTTTGGAGCTCCTTTGCAGCCCAGACCATTCTATGATTCTAAGATTCTCTGATTCACTGATTCAATGATTCTAAGGTTCTGCGATTCAATGATTCTATGATTCTAAGATTCTATGATTCTGAGTCTGTGATTCTGATTCTGTGATTCTGTGAATCAGTGATTCAGTGATTCAATGACTGTATGATTCTATGATTGAATGATTGAATGGTTCAATGATTCTAAGATTGAATGATTGAATGATTGAATGATTGAATGATTCAGTGATTCAATGATTCAATGATTCTATGATTCTATGATTCAATGATTCTATGATTCTATGATTCAATGATTCAATGATGCAATGATTCAATGATTCTATGATTCTATGATTCTATGATTCTATGATTCTATGATTCTATGATTCTATGATTCAATGATTCAATGATGCAATGATTCAATGATGCAATGATTCAATGATTCTAAGATTGAGTGATTGAATGATTGAATGATTCCATGATTCTGATTCTGTGATTCTGATTCTGTAATTCTATGATTCTGTGAATCAATGATTCATTGATTCAATGATTCAATGATTCTGATTCTATGATTCTATGATTCAATGATTGAATGATTTTATGATTGAATGATTGAATGATTGAATGATTCTATGATTCAATGATTCTATAATTCTAAGATTCTATGATTCTATGATTCAATGATTGAATGATTCAGTGATTGAATGATTGAATGATTCTATGATTCTATGATTCTATGATTCTGTGATTCTATGACTCTATGAACCTCTGAATCTCTGGCACGGCTACTGGTTTGCTTTTGACAACCCAAATTCCCTTTCCAGCCACCTCTGCTATGGCTTTGGGAGATGTCTACTCCTCAGCCAGTGCCTCAGCACTGATGCTGGCTCCATCAGAGTCCCTGGAGCTGCTATACTCCTGCCAGCAGCAGGATCCCAACTGCTCCTGTAATTTAGATGGCAGTTTTCATTACTTCCCTTCTCCAAAGACTTGTTCAATAAATTACCAGTTTATGAATTCCAAAGTGCTCTGCACAGCCCTGAACAGAAAAGGAAGATGAAAAGGTCTTGCCCAGAGCAGCTGTAATGAGAGAGCTTTTCATCCTGGAAAGAAAGCCATTACCAAAATGAAATCCCCTCTGCCCCATGCAGAGAGCACTGAGGAGAGCAACACCCTCACTGCTCCTGCAGTGCCCAGAAGCACCAACTAAGCCCAGGACATGGCAGCCAGCTGTTGCCCAAAATATTTCACAGCATGGAAGAGCCACCCAAAGGCATGGGAAGTGGAAGGAAGGTCTTAAAAGAAGGTTAAGCAAGGAGAAAAGTTCATTTCTTAGTGCTTTGGTCTAGCCATGAACCCATGGCTTTGCTCACTCATGAACCCATGGCTTTGTCCACTCCTGTGGGCTGGATTTCTTTGGTCCAGCCATGAACCCATGGCTTTGTCCACCTTGTCAGCTGGATTTCTTTGGTCCAGCCATGAACCCATAGCTTTTTCCAGCCATGAACCCATGGCTTTGCCCACTCTTTTGGGCTGGATTTCTTTGGTCCAGCCACGAACCCATGGCTTTGTCCACTCCTGTGGGATGGATTTCATTGCTCCAGCCATGAACCCATGGCTTTGTCCTCTCCTGTGGGCTGGATTTCTGTGGTTCATCCATGAACCCATGGCTTTGTCCACTCCCAAGGGATGGATTTCTTTTAGCAGCATTACTCTTGTTCATGGAACTCCCTGTCCTTCCCCAGGTACTGCTGGGAACTGCAGCAGTAACTCAACAGCATCCCCCAGATCAGGCCTCACCCAGTGCAAACTTTGTGCCTTGTTGTCCCTCCTCAAAACAGCAGAGATGCTGCAGAGAGACCTGGCTGGTCCCTTAAATCACATCTGAGAGCTGCAAGTGGTAGAGAGAGAGAGGAGAAAAAGAAACAAGGGCTGCTGCCTTCATCAGAAGAACATCACCAGTCAGAGATGAACAGCAGGGGAGTGGGAAAGCTGCTGGCAGGGTGAGATGGATGGTGGCAGGGTGGAGATGGCTTGCTGGAGATGCTGAGCTGTGACTTTGGCCTGAGCTGTGGTCTGCCCTTTTTTAATCCCATCCCTAAATCCACCTCCAGCCTTGATTTTTCCCTCAGGCTCAAAAACAGCCCCTGGGAAGCTGAGGCAGGGCCAGGGCTAGGCAAGAGGCTCCATGGGTGGTTGTTATGGGTGCTGCCACTCATGAGTGCACCAGGGAGTGGGGAGGGAAGGTGGCTGAGCTGCCAAGCAGAGAGGAAGCCCCTGCAGGGCTACCTCCAAAGCCTTTCCACTCCACTGGGCAGCTAACAGGGGGAGAAAAATAAAAGCCCAGAAATCAATAACCACCACCCACAGTGTGTCCATCTGCCATTGATTTATGGCCCTGCTGCAGTGCCTTCTTGTCCACAATCACTGGGCAGTCAGCTCCTATTTGTTGTGATTTCCTTGCCCCTCCTTTCCCCCTGCCTACTGGCAGACCCCATCCTGCCAGGTGCTGGCACCCAGGGTGCTGATGGCTCCTGAGGTGCTCAGTGACTGGGTCCAGCAGCAGGGTGGGATGATGGTTGCTTGTCAGGCTCAGGTCTGATCCTCCAAGGGCCTAGGATGGCAGCTGGAGTGCAGAAGTGGGAGCAGGTCTTGAGCACAGAGCAGCAAGGGAGGAAAGAGCAGCAAGGGGGGAAAAGAGCAGCAAGGGGGAAAAGAGCAACAAGGAGGGAAAAGAGCAGCAAGGGGGAAAAGAGCAGCAAGGGGAGAAAGAGCAGCAAGGGGGAAAAGAGCAGCAAGGGGGGAAAAGAGCAACAAGGGGGAAAAGAGCAGCAAGGGGGGGAAAGAGCAACAAGGAGGGAAAAGAGCAGCAAGGGGGGGAAAGAGCAGCAAGGGGAGAAAGAGCAGCAAGGGGAGAAAGAGCAGCAAGGGGGAAAAGAGCAGCAAGGGGAGAAAGAGCAGCAAGGGGAGAAAGAGCAGCAAGGGGAGAAAGAGCAGCAAGGGGGAAAAGAGCAGCAAGGGGGGAAAAGAGCAACAAGGGGGAAAAGAGCAGCAAGGGGAGAAAAGAGCAGCAAGGGGAGAAAAGAGCAGCAAGGGGAGAAAGAGCAGCAAGGGGAGAAAAGAGCAGCAAGGGGGAAAAGAGCAGCAAGGGGGGAAAAGCAGCAAGGGGGGAAAAGAGCAGCAAGGGGAGAAAAGAGCAACAAGGGGGAAAAGAGCAGCAAGGGGAGAAAAGAGCAGCAAGGGGGGGAAGAGCAGCAAGGGGAGAAAAGAGCAGCAAGGGGGGGAAGAGCAGCAAGGGGGGAAAAGAGCAGCAAGGGGGGGAAGAGCAGCAAGGGGGAAAAGAGCAGCAAGGGGGAAAGAGCAACAAGGGGGAAAAGAGCAGCAAGGGGGGAAAAGAGCAACAAGGGGGAAAAGAGCAGCAAGGGGGGAAAAGAGCAACAAGGGGGAAAAGAGCAGCAAGGGGGGAAAAGAGCAACAAGGGGGAAAAGAGCAGCAAGGGGGGAAAAGAGCAGCAAGGGGGGAAAGAGCAGCAAGGGGGGAAAGAGCAGCAAGGGGAGAAAAGAGCAGCAAGGGGGGAAAGAGCAGCAAGGGGGGAAAGAGCAGCAAGGGGGGAAAGAGCAGCAAGGGGGGGAAGAGCAGTCAAGTGGTCTGCAGGTAAAGCCAACCAGAAAATTACATTTGGCCTCAGCTGCCAAAAATTGAGCTTTATCTCACAAGAACCCAAAGCTGAGCAGAAGAAGATTTCCTCTCTAGCCTTTCTTGACAACCTTCCCAGCTGGATTTTGCTCTTCTGGCCATTTCTCTCATGTGTCACCCTGACCCAGGAGGTCAGACTGATCCAATCAGCCAAGCTTTGCAAGAGCAAGAGCCTCCTGGATGTGTTCCCTGAGATATGCATTTCATTAGACCACAGTTTCCTCAGGGGGAACAACAACAACAAAAGCTGTGTCAGATACCAATCAAGTGTCCCAGGAGTCAGCAGTTTGCTGTCTCCATCTGCAGGGTCCAGCCCAGCCTCCTCCACCACCCCACACTGCCCCCCAGGCAGCTCTGTTGGGTTCAAGCACAGTGCCCAGCCTGTGCCTGCTGCTTTCCTGCCCACCTCCAGCTCCCTCATGCTCTGGCTGGGATAAACAGCCCAGAAAAGTGTGGCATCAACATTGTCTCCCCAAGGCCAGGCTCAGCTCTGGCAGGGAGACCCTGCCCAAGCAGTCAGGGCTTGGATGAGGAGCTGTGGGATAGCTCATCTCAGGGCAAGTCCTCAGGAGCAATCCCTTTAGCTGTTGCTTCCTCACATGCCATGATGCTGGGCTGTAGGGCAACACAAGCAGGGGTGGGCTCTACAAAGACCCCTTGGAGACCTCTTGGAGGGGATAGGTGAGCCACCCAAAGTGGGGAGAGGAAGGAGCAACCATCCTGGGGTAGTCTTCCTTACAGGAACTGCTGAGAATATGGGGATCTGCTGGAGAGAAGCCAAAGGAGAGCCAGGAGGATGCTTAGGGGACTTGAGCATCTCCCCTGGGAAGAGAGACTGAGAGCCCTGGGGCTGTTTAGTGTGGAGAAGAGAAGGCTGAGAGGGATCTGATCAATGTCTATCAATAGCTGAGGGGTGGGTGTCAAGTGGGGTGGGTGGTTCACAGTGACAAGACAAGGAACAAGAGGTTCAAGCTTGAACATAGAAGATTTCACCTCAATATGAGGAGAAACTTCTTCACAGTGAGGGTGACAGAGCCCTGGAGCAGGCTGCCCAGGGGAGTTGTGGAGTCTCCTTCTCTGGAGCCTTTCCAACCCCACCTGGATGCATTCCTGTGCAGACTCCCCTGGGTGATGCTGCTCTGGCAGGGGGGTTGGACCTGATGATCTCTGGAGGTCCCTTCCAACCTCTAATGTCCTGTGGTACCGTGACCAAGCTGTGAGCCTCCCCTTTGGGAGCTGAAGCAGCAGCTCCTGCTGGGGCATTGCCTTCACTGACCCTCTGGAAAGCATTTCAGTGACTCTGGTCTACAGGGGAGTCTGGAGAGCAAAGACTGCTTGCAGCCACGGAGCAGACAAAGCTGGATGTGGGAGCTGGCAGGGTTATGTTCCCCTGAAGCCACGAGGCAATGATTATTTAGGCTTCATTGTCCTGAGGAAGTGAGCCATTATGGAAGGGCTGATTGGAGGAGCCAGGGCTGAATGGAAAACTTTGACCTAAATCAACTTGTGACTGAGTGAATGAACACATCAAAATGAGCCTGCAACTGAGGAACTCAGCTCCAAGCAGAGTGGACATCAAGAAACAAATGGAACTGGTTAGTGAAGTCATGCGGGAGAGAGGTCATGGACACCAATATGCAAGGTGCCTGGAACTCCTGGGATGGATCAGGAAAGGTGAGTCCAGCAGGGCTAGGGAAGTTCTTCTGCCTCTCTACTCTGCCCTGCTGAGACCACAGCTGCAATCCTGTGTCCAGTTTGGGGCTCCCCAGTTCAAGAGAGACAGAGACCTGCTGGAGAGAATCCAAGGGAGAGCCAGGAGGATGCTTAGGGGACTTGAGCAGCTCCCTGTGAAGAGAGGCTGAGAGCCCTGGGGCTGTTTAGACTGGAGAAGAGAAGGCTGAGAGGGGATCTGATCAATGTCTATCAATAGCTGAGGGGTGGGTGTCAAGTGGAGGGGGCCAGGCTCTTTGGGGTGGTGCACAGTGATAAGCCAAGGAACAATGAGTTCAAACTAGAACATAGAAGATTTCAGCTCAACATGAGGAGAAACTTCTTTCCAGTGAGGGTGACAGAGCCCTGGAGCAGGCTGCCCAGGGGGGTTGTGGAGTCTCCTTCTCTGGAGACTTTCCAACCCCACCTGGATGCATTCCTGTGCAGACTCCCCTGAGTGCTCCTGCTCTGGCAAGGGCGTTGGACCTGCTGATCTCTGGAGGTCCCTTCCAACTTCTGCTATGCTGTGAGACTGTGAGACTGTAACTGCATGGGGGGAAAAGGTGTTGCAGCTGCGAGAAATCCCAAGCAGGAGGGAGAGAAACTGCAAATAAAAGCTTGCAAAGCAGAGCTGGTGAAGTAAAGGGCTGAGGAGCCACTTGGAGAGAGGTGTTAGAAAGAAGCAGGGACAAGGAGAGAAGCCCAGGTTGGGAGAGAGAAGGTCCTTGTTGCAGTGTGAGAGCTGAAGTCCCCCTTCCACACTGACAATAAGCAGGCTGGCTCAGTCTGGAAGCCAATGGAGCTGTATTTACAGGCAACCCCACAATCTAGGATGAAATACAATGAATATATACAAGTATAGAATCATAGAATCATAGAATCAAACAGGTTGGAAAAGACCTCAGAGCTCATCAAGTCCAACCTATCACCCAGCACCTACTGAGTAACTAAACCCTGGCTCCAAGTGCCACAGCCAATCCTTTTTTGAACACCTCCAGGGATGATGACTCCACCACCTCCCTGGGCAGCACATTCCATGGCCAATTACTCATCCTGTGAAGAACTTTCTCCTCACCTTGAGCCTAAACTTCCCCTGGTGCAGCTTGAGACTGTGTCCTCTTGTTCTGGTGCTGGGTGCCTGGGAGAAGAGCCCAACCCCCACCTGGCTACAACCTCCCTTCAGGTAGTTGTAGACAGCAATGAGGTCTGCCCTGAGCCTCCTCTTCTCCAGGCTAAACACCCCCAGCTCCCTCAGCCTCTCCTCACAGGGCTGTGCTCCAGACCCCTCCCCAGCCTCATTGCCCTTCTCTGGACACCTTCCAGTGTCTCAATGTCCTTCTTAAATTGAGGAGCCCAGAACTGGACACAGCACTCAAGGTGTGGCCTAACCAGTGCTGAGTACAGGGCAGAACGACTTTTTTTCTCCCCCTGGCCACACTATTGCACTATTTACAACACTTACAATTATGTACAACCAACAGAAAACCACAACCAAGCCCCCCCTGGCCCCCAGAAGGGGCTGTGCTTCTTCCCCAGTGGACCTCCCTCCTCCCAGAGCAGGCAAGAGAGGGAAGAGAGCCAAGAAGCAGAGAGAGGTTTGTTAAACTTAGCTTGCCAAGGTCAGTGTGCAGGTCTATGTTATCTTCAGCCAGAAGAGAGAAGAAGCAGACTAAAAGAGGACTGCAAGACTGCTGCACCTTGTTTTGAGCACTGACTCTCAAACATTTCTCTCTCTCCAATGGAAGTGTTTAGAACAATCATTATTTTGCTTTCTTACACCCAGCAGTGATTTATTTACATTCTTTCACTTTCTCTGCTTGAGCTTTGTGAGAAGAAAAAGTGCAGGACAGTCTTAAAACCATCACATAGGCACAAATATGCAAGGTGCCTGGAGCTGCATGGGGGGAAAAGGTGTTGCAGCTGTGAGAAATCCCAAGCAGGAGGGAGAGAAACTGCAAATAAAAGCTTGCAAAGCAGAGCTGGTGAAGTAAAAGGCTGAGGAGCCAGTTGGAGAGAGGTGTTAGAAAGAAGCAGGGACAAGGAGAGAAGCACAGGTCAGGAGAGAGAAGGTCATGGAGGCCACCAAGTTTTCAGCAAAGTGGAAATTGCATCAGCTCAGGGTTAGACCTAGCCAAAAAAACCAAAAAGTATTGAAACAAAGAGCTGGTTCTAGAGCCTCAGAACCCTTCTGGCTTGTAGAGAGAGAAAGAACAAGGGTTGCTACGTGAGAAGAAGAGGAACAAGATCAAGGGACAACTCAGGGCACATCCCAGCACTCCCTGACCTCAGTCTTCAGCTGGAGTGAGGTTGCCCGTGGAGGTAAGAGACATGTGAGGAAGTGGAATGGGGAAGCAGGAGACAAGAGTGAGCAGTTCCCTGGTGTGGTGAAGAACAGGCACAAGGGGAAAAGCATTTGTGCTGGCAATGATTTTTATTGCCTGAAGATAAAGCATTATTGGTGTGGTGCACAGCACACGTGGGGGCTGCAGTTAAGCAGGAGACACAAGCCCATTAATCTGAGCTGGTAGAGGAGGAGGCTTCCCAGCACATTCAAATGGCAGGGCTAATTGGAAGCAAGTAAACAGTGTTAGGAGGGCTTAGGAAGGGGAGATTCACGCTGGGCTAAGTGGATTAGTGCAGCCCCTTTGTCTTGCAGGATCAGCTGCTCTCATCCTGAACAGAACAGCAGCACCCGAAGGGGAAGGCTACAGGAGCACAGTGTGGTCAGCCTGGAGAGGAGAAGGCTCCAGGGAGACCTTAGAGGCTGAAAGGAGGCTACAGGAGAGCTGGAGAGGGACTTCTGACAAGGGCTTGTGGTGACAAGCAAGAGGGGAAAAGAGCAGCAAGGGGGGAAAAGAGCAGCAAGGGGGAAAAGAGCAGCAAGGGGGGAAAAGAGCAGCAAGGGGGGAAAGAGCAGCAAGGGGGAAAAGAGCAGCAAGGGGGGAAAAGAGCAGCAAGGGGGAAAAGGGCAGCAAGGGGGAAAAGGGCAGCAAGGGGGAAAAGGGCAGCAAGGGGGAAAAGAGCAGCAAGGGGGGAAAGAGCAGCAAGGGGGAAAAGAGCAGCAAGGGGGGAAAAGGGCAGCAAGGGGGGAAAAGAGCAGCAAGGGGGAAAGAGCAGCAAGGGGGAAAAGGGCAGCAAGGCATTGTGGCAATGGCTTTAGGCTGGAGGAGGGAAGGTTGAGCCTGGAGATCAGGAAGAAATCCCTTCCAGTGAGGGTGGGGAGACACTGGAACAGGTTGCCCAGGGAAGCTGTGGGTGCCCCCTCCCTGGAGGTGTTCAGGGCCAGGCTGGATGAGGCCCTTGAGTGATCTGCTCTAGTGGGAGGTGTCCCTGCCTGTGGCAGGGGGTTGGAACTGGATGATCTTTCAAGGTCCCTCCCAACCTAACCCATTGCTATGAACCCAGGAATCTAAGTGCTGGGACAGACAGCAGCCAGGAAGGCACCGAGAGTGAGGCAGAAAAGATAAGAAACCCAACACCAAGCCCCACATCTCAAAGGCAGCTTCAGAACAGCTGCAGATGGGAACCACCATATGACCAGGGCAGCACCAGAGGACCACTGCCTCTGTGCAGAAATCCTTCTTTTGTTTGATCACTAAAATAAAATTCTCTTAATCTGCCTGAGGCATACAGCGAGACCAAGCCTGCTGAGCACTTTGAACAGAGCCCTGCTCCCCCAAGGGAGAATTCAGATGAGATTGCTTGCAAGCCAGGAAGATGGAAATGTTGTAGAGCAAGGCTTGAGCATACCCTGGAAGTGCAGTGGAATTGTAGCACAACAGCTGGAGGTGTAAGGCCTCCCTCAGAGGGCCAGCCTGGTGGAGAGAGGATTAAAAGGCAACGCTGCTGCATGGCTGTGAATGAGGCTAACACAGTCTGGGGGCATGGAGAGGAGAGGCACATCCCACTTGGAGGGTAAGGAGCAGCACTGCTGTTAGGGAGGAGGTGGGACCTGGGATCTGGCCAGCTGTGTTCTGGAGAGAGGGAGACCATGAGGAGGGAGCTTGTGCTGGCAAAACGAAACCAAGAGGGAATAGCACTGTCAGGATGAAGTGTGGCCAGCAGGGTGAGGGAGGGGACTCTGCCCCTCTGCTCCACTTGGCTGAGACCCCACCTGGAGTACTGCATCCAGTTCTGGAGCCTCTGTTACAAGAAGGATCTGGAGGTGCTGGAAGGTGTCCAGAGAAGGGCCATGAGGATGAGCAGAGGGCTGGAGCTGCTCTGCTATGGAGACAGACTGAGAGAGTTGGGGTTGTGCAGTCTGGACAGGAGAAGGCTCTGAGGAGACCTTCTTGTGGCCTTCCAGGATCTGAAGGGGGCTACAAGAAAGCTGGGGAGGGACTTTTTAGGATGTCAGGGAGTGATAGGACTGGGGGGAATGGAGCAAAGCTGGAAGTGGGGAGATTCAGATTGGATGTTAGGGAGAAGTTTTACAGCATGAGGGTGGTGAGAGACTGGCACAGGTTGCCCAGGGAGGTGGTGGAAGCCTCATCCCTGGAGGTGTTTGCAGCCAGGCTGGATGTGGCTGTGAGCAACCTGCTGTAGTGTGAGGTGTCCCTGCCCATGGCAGGGGATTGGAACTGGCTGAGCCTTGAGGTCCCTTCCAACCCTGACAATTCTGTGATTCCATGATCTAAACACCCAGAAGGGAGAAGAGCATTCCACAAAGTCAGAAGGCAGTGCTGGCACAAGTGCCATGGGCAGCAGCTGGCTGTGAAGGCAATGTCCAATCACTGCCGTGACCCAGCTTGGGCACTGCAGTCTAAGGAGCCAGCCTGTGGAAGGAGCTGGGAGCTACTGTCCCCATGGCAGCAGAAGGCCAAAAGAGATATTTCAGGCTCCTCTTCAGTGCCATTGAGCAGGAGCTTTTACCTACAGGAGGTGCCAGCTTTCTGAGCTTCCTTCTGTACCATGGAGTGGAGGAGGACCTGCTACCATGCACAATCTAAGCAGGCCATCTGCTTCCTAGGGAGGGTTTTGTGCCTGTTTGTCCAGCTGCTGGAGGATGAGAAGATAGAATGGGTAGGGTGGGAGTCAGCAGCTACTGAGGATGTGGGCAGCAGATGCTCTCTGGAGAGCAGAGGGGCAGAGAGAAGAGCCAACTGCCATGCAAAGTCACCCTGCTTTGCCTCTGGCACATGAGTTCCAAGCTCCCAGCCCTGAGCCAGCAGACTGTGAACATTTCTCCCTCTAGCACCTACCATTCCTAACAGGATTAGAAGAGTAAACCCAGCATCTCCTGGTCCAGGAAGAGCAGGACCTGCTCTTGAAGAAGGCTAAACACTCCTGGCACAAGGCAGGAGCAGAAGATCCTCCTTTCCCTCCTGCTCTAACCCTCACCACCCATCTGGGACTTCATTTTCCCTTGTGCCTGCTCCAATTTGATCCCCACAGCACCACACTGCTGACAGCCCTGCACCCAAGTGGATGTCATGGTCTGAGAAGAGCTGTCTCCAGAGCAGCAAAGCACCCAGAGACACAGGTTTGGATGGTTCTCTGTGCCCAGGGTGGTGGAAGCTGCCAAGGAGCAGGTCTGCAGCTGACACAGCTCTCCAGAAACAAGGTGCTGCCACTGAGACTTCAGCCAGCTGGAAGGAGAACATTCTGGGGGGTGTTCCTCCCCCATGCTGAACTGTGCATGCATCAGGCAGAGCAGGGAGCACTGTGCCAAGCTGGGCAGTAACCATGAATGAGGCACATGCTGGCATCAGGGCGTGGGGAAGCCTGAGCAGTCTGTGGCCAGCAAAGAGGGGAGAGACCAAACACAGCCCTGCCTCTCAGGCTCTCACAGTCCTTTTCCTGCCCCACTTCTGCTGTCTCAGCCTTCAGTGACTCCTGCTGCAGGTTCAGAGGCACCCAACAAAGTCTGAGCAAGCACTGGGCTTTCAAGGTGGCTTTCTTGAACCCCACCTTGCACAGGTCTGATGGGCCAAGGGCCACCTGCTTCTCACTTCCCAGCTGCACCTCCCTGTACCCCTTCAGCCCTTCCCCATGCCCACAGAGGAAGGAGCTCCTGCAGGCTTTGCACCCCCAGGCCTGTGCAAAGCTTTTGGGGGCAGGGGTGCAGCTCCATGAGCAGCAGCTGCTCAGCTCCTACCCCCACTCCTTGCTCCTGCTCCATCACCATGGAAACCCAGTGGTGGGAGATGGGTTGCTTGGCAACACGAACACCCAGCTGGACCATGCTGCTGACCCCCAGGTACAGGGACCCTGGAGGGGGTTTGGTGCTTGCAGTGATGCTCCTCACTGTGAAGGGGATGAAGTGAGGAAGGGGATGGTGGGAGAGCAGTCCCAGCCCCTGGGAGGCGATGGAGTAAGTGGCTTCCACGGATGCTGTGGTGGCATCTCTCCAGGGATTCTCCTGTCCATCTGGGATTGGCACTGATCCCTGCCCAGGCCTGGGAGCAGATCCTCCTGTGGGCAGCAGGGGGGTAGCTGTGTCAGTGCAGGCAGGTGATGACTTCAACACCTCCTAAATCAACACTGCTGATGCTTCAGGTTCTGTCTGCACCCCAGGTAGCCAGAGACAGGACAACACCACAGCCTTTCCCCTGCTTCTTGCTTTCCTCCTTCCCTGGTCTCTAAAGTGCAGCCTCCTCCCCAAGCCCTCACATCCACCAAGCCCAGCAAAGTGTTCCAGGAGAAAATGCAGGGCCCTGGAAGGAGCAAGCAGTGAACACCACCATGGAATCTGACAACTGCAAGCTGCACATCCCTCAGCACACAGCCTCCTCCCCAGCAGATGAAACACAAGAAGGAAGATCAGCAAGGCAAGAGAAGTTTGCATGTGCAGAAGCTGTCTGAAGCAGCAGCCTGAGATTGCCAAGGGGACAGATAAGAGGCAGTCATTACAACCTGCCAGCATCTGCCTGATGACAGCAGAGATAGGCCCAGCAGATCCAGACAAGCACAGCAAGCCACCTGCAGCCTCCAGCAAAGGCTTCTGCACTAGGGGTGGGGTTGTACCACACAAACTTAGATGGCAGCTGGGGATGTGGCCCAGAGTAGCACACTAAGTAATGTTGCATGGAGATCATAGAATCATAGACTTGGAAAGGACCTCAAGGAGCAGCCAGTTCCAACCCCCCTGCCATGGGCAGGGACACCTCACACTACAGCAGGTTGCTCACAGCCACATCCAGCCTGGCTGCAAACACCTCCAGGGATGAGTTTTTTTTGGGGTTTTTTTTGATGACTTAGAATCACAGAATTGTCAGGGTTGGAAGGGACCTCAAGGCTCAGCCAGTTCCAACTCCCCTGCCATGGGCAGGGACACCTCACACTACAGCAGGCTGAGGCTTCCACCACCTCCCTGGGCAACCTGTGCCAGTGTCTCACTACCTTCATGGGGAAAAAAACTTCTTCCTAACATCCACTCTGAATCTATTCATTGCACAAAGGTCTGTGGTGTGCAGAGCATGCAGATGCAGAGCTTAGCAGGGTTGACTGGGAGGCCCTTTCAGCTCTGGTAGGAGGCAAAAGAATACAAATAAATAAAGAGGGGGTGTGCTAAAGCATGCAGAGCTCTAACCAGGGTCAGCAGAAAGACAGGGAAGAAGTGGGGAGCTGACAGAGGTAGCTCAAGCAAAGCTGCATCTCAAGTAGGATGTGGAGAGAAGGAGCAGCTGCTTGCACAGGCAGCAGGAGATGGAAGCAGGTTAAATGCTGGAGAGCAGGGGAGGGGAGGTTGGCTGTGGCAAGCAGCATGTGAGCAAAGCCAAAACAGTGCTGGTGGGATCCACCTGAGCAGGCTGAAACTCTGCCTTGGCAGCAGGGAGACCATAAAGACACATCTTGTAGAGGGGGAAAGTAAGAGACTGACTGGAGGCAGAGAGTATCTGGAGAAGTTTAGCTCTTGGTGGTGGTCAGCAGGGTGAAGGTGAGGGGTGGTGCAGGGGTGTGGTGGAGGAAAGGCAATTGTGTTCTGGGCTGCAGCAGGAGAAGTGTGGCCTGCAGGGTGAGGGAGGGGATTCTGCTCCTCTGCTCCACTCTGCTGAGACCCCTCCTGGAGTACTGCATCCAGTTCTGGAGCCTCTGTTACAAGAGGGATCTGGAGGTGCTGGAAGGTGTCCAGAGAAGGGCCATGAGGATGAGCAGAGGGCTGGAGCTGCTCTGCTATGAGGACAGACTGAAAGATTTGGGGCTGTTCAGTCTGGAGAAGAGAAGGCTCTGAGGAGACCTTCTTGTGGCCTTCCAGGATCTGAAGGGGGCTACAAGAAAGCTGGGGAGGGACTTTTGAGGGTGTCAGGGAGTGATAGGACTGGGGGGGGATGGAGCAAAACTTGAAATGGGGAGATTCAGATTGGGTGTTAGGAAGAAATTCTTCCCCATGAGGGTGGTGAGAGCCTGGCAGAGGTTGCCCAGGGAGGTGGTGGAAGCCTCATCCCTGGAGGTTTTTGCAGCCAGGCTGGATGTGGCTGTGAGCAACCTGCTGTGGTGTGAGGTGTCCCTTCCAACCCTGACAATTCTCTGATTCTATGATTTAGACACAGCCCCCGTGTGGAAGGCAAGGGAGCAGAGGAGCTGCACACTGCAGCAGCTGCTGATCCTTGAGGTCCCTTCCAACCCTGACAATTCTGTGATCCTAAGTCATCCAAAAACAACAAATCAGCTGAAGGCAACACTTTTCTGGCCCAGTGATGAGTGCACAGCCAGCTCCTGGGGGAATGTGGCACACTGGAACCCAGCAGGTAAATGGGAGGTAGCTGGGACTCCTGGTACTGCCCTATGGCCAAGGACATCCCAGGGCACCCCCTGCATTGTCAAGCCTGAGCTGCAGCAGCTCACTATGGCCACAAGTCCCTGAAGCCAGGGTGTTTCCTTCAGGCACCAAAAGGCTCAGGGGGCTACAATTTCATTGCTTCTGAGAGAGTTGGAGCTGTTCAGCCTGGAGAAGAGAAGGCTCTGGGGAGACCTCAGAACTGCATTTCAATATCTGAAGGGGACCTACAGCAAGGCTGGGCAGGGACTGTTTAGAAGGGCCTGTGGTGAGAGAGCAAAGGGCAATGGTTTGAAACTGGAGCAGGGGAGATTTAGGTTGGACATCAGGAGGAAGTTCTTTACCATGAGGGCAGTGGAACACTGGAGCAAGTTGCCCAGAGAAGTGGTGGAGGTGGTGGTCCCATCCCTGGAGAAATTCAAGGTCAAATTCAATGTGGCCCTGCACAAAGTGATCTGGTTGGAGATGTCCCTGCTGACTGCAGGGGGAGGGGGTGGACAAGATGACCTTCAAGGGTCCCTTCCAGCCTGATGCATTCTGTGATTCTGTGTATTTCCCAACTGGTTCCTTCTCCCATGGCAGCAAAAGCTGTGTCCAGCTGCCCACCCTTGCCAGACACCTCTGCAGTCTGGAGCTTGTCTTGGCTGACCTCATCCTGGATGCAGTCTGAGACATGAGATCAGAGACCACTGCCCCTGGGGAAGCATCCTGGACACATCTCTGGTTTCTTCCTTGCCAAGTCTGCCACAGATGATCTCAAAAGCTGCAAGTGGATCCCAGGCCTGGTGCAGAAACCCCAGGAGCTGAGCTGCTGGAGGAAGGGAGAAGGCAGATGCTCCAGCATTTTAGAGAAAGCAACTGGAATGGATTGCACAACACAAGCAACAGCTCCTGGGGCTTTGAGAGCAGTGGAACCAAGGGGGGTTGGGAGGGGGAAAGGATTGACCCCAGGGCCTGGACTGCTGTGGAATGGAGAAGGAAAGAGCAGCTGAGAGTGCTAGGAATGGCAAAGCACCAGCAGAGACTTTCAGCCTGGTGTAGAATGACAGAGAGGTGACTGCCCCTAAGATAAAAGCAAAAAGAGATGGGGTTGAGAAGGGCACCAGAGAGGAGAGCTGGCACCCTCTGCACATCTGTAGCCCACAGCAGGCAGAAGAACTGCTCCAACACCAAGGAGCCCATGACCTGTGCACAGCTGCTTGCCCCCCTCACTTTGCCCAAGTGACCCCAGGTCAGGTGGCACTGTGACAATCCACACCCTGCACCAGCAGAAAGAGGCAGCTGAGTGGAAAACCAGAGAGTTACTCTGAGGATCTTTCCCCAGGAGGTCCCTTTTCCATCCCACCTGGGCAGCTCCAGGCATGCAGCAGAAGGAGCAAGGGAAGGAGAGCAGCAACAGCTGCTGAAATGGGGACCCTGAGCTCCTTGTCCCCAGCAGAGCATTTGGAAGCAGCATTTCTTTATTGCAGGTGGCTCCATGAAGCATGCCTGCCAGTGAAGATCCTCTGGGGCTGTTTCCATGCCCCTGGGCAGGCTGTTCCAACACCTGGGAATACTTTCAGTGAAGAAATTCTTCTTAATATCCAACCTAAACTTCCCTTGTTGCAACTTGAGGCTTCTTGTCCTACCTCTTGATACTTGAGAGAAGAGTCCAACCTCCCCCCCCCCCATGGCTCCAATCTCCTTTCAGGGAGCTGTAGAGAGCAATGAGGTCTTCCCTCAGCCTCCTCTTCTCCAGGTTGAACATTCCCATCTCCTTCAGCTGCTCCTCCCCAGCCCTCTTCTCCAGACCCCTCCCCAGCTTCACTTCCCTTCTCTAGAGGCACATTCTCCAGCCTCTCAAAGCTCTCCTCGGAATGAGGGTCCCAAAACTGAACCCAGGATTTAAGATGCAGCCTCAGCAGTGCCAGTTCTGCCCTCAGAGCTGCAAAGGCAGGACCCAGGCTGGTGGATCCCAGCAGGGTTTGCCTTCAGGGTTTGCAAGCTTTCCCCCCCAAAGAGGCACACAGCCACCACGTTATCAACGCTTTAAAGACATGGGGAGGCAGCAGCCCTGCATGAGGACACATCAGCTTCACTAAAGCAGCTCTGGATGCCAGGCTGGGAGAGGTCAAGCAGATTCCCCAGTGCTCTGTCAGCTCCAGCCCAGCTGCTGAGATCAGCTTTTGAGGGGCTCTGGGAGAGTACTGAGGAGCCTTGATCCAGTTCAACCATCATGGGTGAGCAGCAATGTAGGAGCAGAGCACTCAAAGAAGGTCTTCAGGGAACCTTTGGGGTGGGTTGGGGTTGTTGTGGTGAAGAGATGCTCAGATTTTATTTATGTGCCTCAGAATTTATCTTTTTAGAAACTATCTATATTTTTTTAATTTTTTTTTTTTTTTTTTTGGTGGAGGCAAGCAGCTAAATGAGTTCAGGTTCTTCAGCTAATGAAGAAATAAGCTGAATAATTAATTAGCTGCAGATAAATTATTCATGGCCAGTTGTGATTCCAGTGTGGCAGCAGGGGGCTGGGAGTGGTTTGTTGTTTGGGTTTGGTTTGGTTTTGTTTTTTTTTTTCCCAGTTAGTTTCAGCTTAAAAAAGAATAATGCATGGACCCACCTCACCCAACCCCTATGAATGATGGCTGTGAGGAGAGCTGGGTGCCTCAGGGGGATACACACACAGCCCCCAGGCTTGTCTCAATGATTAGTTGCCTTCCAGTATCAAGTGTGCTCCAAAGTGAGCTTCTGCTAGACCCCAACTATCACCTTGGGCCCATACTGCTGATGGAGCAGAGCCAGGGAGGTTCTCCTCCTCCTCTACTCTGCCCTGCTGAGACCTCACTTGGGATGTTGTAGCCAGTTCTGGGCTCTCCAGTTCAGGAGGGACAGGGATCCACTGGAAAGAGTCCAACAGAGGGCTGCAAGGATGCTGAAGGGACTGGAGCACTGCCTGGGGAGGAGAGGCTGAGAGCCCTGGGGCTGTGCAGTCTCAACTGGGAGTCACAGAATCAAGAATCAATAAGGTTGGAAAAGAGCTCAAGGGTCATCAAAGTCCAACCTGTCACCCAAGACCTCATGATTATCTAAACCCTGGCTCCAAGTGCCATGTCCAATCCCCTCTTGAACACCTCCAGGGATGGTGACTCCACCACCTCCCTGGGCAGCACATTCCAATGGCCAACCACTCTCTCTGGGAAGAACTTTCTCCTCACCTCCAGCCTAAACCTCCCCTGGCACAGCTTGAGACTGTGTCCTCTTGTTCTGGTGCTGGTTGCCTGGGAGAAGAGACCAACCCCCTCCTGGCTACAACCTCCTGCAGCCCCTGGGGAAGAACTGGGTGGACAAAGCAGGTGAGCTGCCTGGCTGCCCCCTTTAGGGCTCCCTGCTCAGGCTGACAAACATTAGATAGAATCATAGAATCAGTCAGGGTTGGAAGGGACCACAAGGATCAGCCAGTTCCAACCCCCCTGCCATGGGCAGGGACACCTCACACTACAGCAGGTTGGCCACAGCCTCATCCAGCCTGGCTGCAAACACCTCCAGGGATGGAGCCTCAACCACCTCCCTGCACAACCCATTCCAGGCTCTCACCACTCTCATGGGGAAGAACTTCTTCCTCACATCCAGTCTGAATCTCCCCACTTCCAGCTTGGTTCCATTCCCCCCAGTCCTGTCACTCCCTGATAGCCTCAAAAGTCCCTCCCCAGCTTTCTTGGAGCCCCCTTCAGATCCTGGAAGGCCACAAGAAGGTCACCTCAGAGCCTTCTCTTCTCCAGACTGAACAGCCCCAACTCTCTCAGTCTGTCCTCGCAGCAGAGCAGCTCCAGCCCTCTGCTCATCCTGGTGGCCCTTCTCTGGACACCTTCCCCCATGTTCAGATCCCTCTTGGAACAGAGGCTGCAGAACTGGATGCAGTACTCCAGGTGTGGTCTCACCAGAGCTGAGCAGAGGGGGAGAATCCCCTCCCTGGCCCTGCTGGCCACACTTCTCCTGCTGCAGCCCAGGCTCTGCTTGGCTCTCTGGGCTGCAAGTGCTCACTGCTGGCTCCTGGTGAGCTTCTCCTCCCCCAGCACCCCCAAGTCCCTCTCCTCAGGGCTGCTCTCCAGCCAGTCCCTACCCAGCCTGGATTTGTGCTTGGGATTGTCCTGACCCAGCTGCAGGACCTTGCCCTTGGTCTTGTTGCACCTCATGAGGTTGTCATGGCCTCACCTCTCCAGCCTGTCCAGGTCCCCCTGGATGGATCCCTTCCCTCCAGCCTGACTGCTGCACCACACCCCTTGGTGTCATGATGTTTGTGCTGGTCTCCTGTGCTACAGCTGCTGGGGTTTATGTGCCAGGCACAGCACTGTCTGTGGCAAATACATCCTCCTGCCTCCTTTCTGCTGAGATTGAACTATCTGTGGAGCATTCCTACCTGCTTCCACTTTGCTATGTAAAATTTGACCATCTGTCTCTAACCACAGAACCGTTTTTGACACAGAAAATAAATTCCTCACTCTCTGTAAGTGCTTTCTGATTGTCTTTGACCCTCCTGGTCAGGCACAGTCCATTAGTTTCTTTGGTTTCTTCCACCTGTTGCCTGTATTTTGAGGTAACACATTGCTGTTTTCAGCATTCAGCAGCACATTTCTTTGATTGGTTTTCTCCCTCCCCCCTGCACCTCTGCACTTCTGAGACTTCTGAGACTTCTGAGACACAGCAACACCAGTAACAGCAAAGCCAGCCCAGTGGCACACCACTTGGAGTGGTAAACACTTTGCTGACTCCTTGCCTTGCCAATCCTGCCAGCCCCACACAGCAGGCAGGGGCTGTGAGCAGATGATGATCACTTGAGCTTCAGGCAGCCGTGGGGTTCTCACAGAATCACACAATCAACCAGCTTGGAAGAGACCTCCAAGATCCTCCAGTCCAACCTATCCCCCAGCCCTATCCAATCAACCAGACCATGGCACTGAGTGCCTCATCCAGTCTCTTCTTAAACACTTCCAGGGATGGTGATTCCACCACCTCCCTGGGCAGCACATCCCAATGGCAAATCTCTCTTTCTGTGAAGAACTTTCTAAGCTCAAGCCTAAACTTCCCCCTGCACAGCTTGAGACTGTGTCCTTGTGTTCTGGTGCTGCTTGCCTGGGAGAAGAGACCAACCCCCAGCTGGCTACAACCTCCCTTCAGGTAGTTGGAGACAGCAAGGGTTGGTCTCTTCTCCCAGGCAACCAGTGACAGGAGAGGACACAGTCTCAAGCTGGATGTGAGGAAGAAATTCTTCACAGAAAGAGAGATTTGCCATTGGGATGTGCTGCCCAGGGAGGTGGTGGAGTCACAGTCCCTGGAAGTGTTTAAAATAGGACTGGATGGGGCACTCAGTGCCATGGGTTAGCTGATTAGATGGTGCTGGGTGATAGGTTGGACTGGATGATCTCAAAGGTCTTCCCCAGCCTGGTTAGTTCTGTGATTCTGTGAGATATATGAAGTCAGCTCTCACAAGGGCACATGCAGTGAAGGTGGTGGCTCCTGTGGTCCTGTCCATCATCTCTTCCCAGTGCTGGCTGGGGAGGGAGGGACTGTGTACAAGGGCCTGCTGTGATAGGATGGGGGGCAATGGTTTGAAATTGGAGAGGAGATTGAGATTGGTTTTGTGACTCTGTAATAAGGTCTGCCCTGAGCCTTCTCTTCTCCAGGCTAAACCCCCCCAGCTCCGTCAACCTCTCCTCATAGGGTTTGTGCTCCAGATCCATCACCAGCTTTTCTTTTTCCCAGCCAGAAGTTCATGTCCCTGTCAGTGGGGATGTGGTTGGTTTGTGAGGTGGACTGCAGTGAGCACAGGCACTGCACTATGAAGTCATCCCTCCTGTTTGGTTGGGGGCTGTTGTGTTCTTCAAGTGTTCCTGGAGTCCCCCCTCTTTCTACCCCTGCCTCTTGAATCATCTCCCTAAAGCTTGCAAACAGATGGTTCAGTAACTCATCCTGTTTGCCTCCGAGCATTCCAGCAGGCTCTCAACCATTCCTCAGCTTCTTAAATCCCTGGGCTCCTGCAGGTCTGTGTCCTCTGTTACAAGAGGCCTATGGACATGCTGGAAGGTGTCCAGAGAAGGGCCACCAGGATGAGCAGAGGGCTGGAGCTGCTCTGCTATGAGGACAGACTGAAAGAGTTGGGGCTGTTCAGTCTGGAGAAGAGAAGGCTCTGAGGTGACCTTCTTGTGGCCTTCCAGGATCTGAAGGGGGCTCCAAGAAAGCTGGGGAGGGACTTTTGAGGCTATCAGGGAGTGACAGGACTGGGGGGAATGGAACCAAGCTGGAAGTGGGGAGATTCAGACTGGATGTGAGGAAGAAGTTCTTCACCACTTGGTGCCATGGTTTAGTAGTCATGAGGTCTTGGGTGACAGGTTGGACTTTGATGCTCCTTGAGCTCTTTTCCAAACTTATTGATTCTGTGATGATCTTTATCAAGAGGAATGAAGGCACCCCCCAGGCTCCTCTGCTCCAAGCTGCCCCAGCTCCCTCAGCCTGGCCTCACAAGGAGATGTTCCACTCCTTGTCCTCACAATCCCACGGAGTGCTTTCAGATGAAGAAAGCCCAGAGACTTCCCAAAGGTCTCAGGCAGGCTGGGATGGGGTGAAGCACTCTCTGGGCTCCTCCACTTTCAACCTGAGGGCTCTCAGCTCTGGACAGCCTTTGGGGGCTTCAAGATATGAAAGCCACCAGTGACCCCAGCAGGCCACCAGGGTAGTGCAGTGCACACAGACGGAACCTCCCCTCCAGCCCCGTCCCAGGGCAGTGCTTAGCCAAGAGAAGGAGATAATTAAGTGTTTTGGTGGGCTGGGTGGTTGGGGTGTTTTGGTTTTGTCCTTTAAGTGATTGAAGCAGCAGCGGAGAGAGAGGCACTTGGAAGCAGCCCGAGTCTGGTTAAAGCTGGTTATCCATCTCGATTTGCATAATGATTATGCAAATGGAGGTTTGCATAATGTGGCTCTGATCTACAATCACTGTAGGGTTTTATGGCCTGAGAAGACCACAGAGAAGATATTGAACAGCTGTCCAAGCCCTGGCTGCAGCTCGGACACCACCAGGCAGAGCTGCTGACGTTTCCCCCTTGCCCACAGACCTTGGTGCCCTGCAGGGGCTGGGCCTGACTTTGCAGCTGCCCTTGGCTGCTTTTGGGCTTCCCAGCTTGGGAGGAGACTGAGGGCTGCAGCTTGCTGCTTGGCATTGATTCCCTCAGCTGGACCCAGAGGTGATTCTGTGGTGAAGCCTGAGCTGAAGCTGTCAGCTCTTCCACTCTCCCTTCAGGAGCCCTCCAGGGAAAGTGATGCCAGCCAGACCCTGGAAGAGGAGACCTCAGAACCAAGAACAGGTCTCCCCCACTGTCCATTCATCATCCAGCTGGAGGAGATTTGAGTCAGATCTTCACAGAGCTGTAGGGAAAGACCTCCAGATCTGCTACCCTTCCTCCCTGCCCCAAGGCAGTGCCATGTTTGGGCAGGTCCAGCCATACTCCTGACCTGGTGGGACAGAGATGGCTCCTGGGGCACCTCCTAAATCCTTCCCACATCATCCACATGCTGCCCACCTTGGGCTCCAGCACATCACCCTCCCCCTTGGGCTCTCTGCAAAGAACAGCATCGCACAGCTTTTTCAGTGGGGT